>NC_053171.1:91685066-92285066 GCF_016835505.1 Polypterus senegalus
TAGATAGATAGATAGAGGTACTATATGATTGATAGATAGATAGATAGATAGATAGATAGATAGATAGATAGATAGATAGATAGATAGATAGATAGATAGATAGATAGATAGATAGATAGATAGATATGAAAGGCACTATATAATAGATAGATAGATAGATAGATAGATAGATAGATAGATAGATAGATAGATAGATAGATAGATAGATAGATAGATAGATAGACAGATAGATACGAAAGGCACTATATTATAGATAGATAGATAGATAGATAGATAGATAGATAGATAGATAGATAGATAGATAGATAGATAGATAGATAGATCTTTTTACAGAAGCTCAATAAACAAATATTTCCATATTATTATTATACTTTGTCATACCACTCACACCAGAATGACTAAAATGAAAGAAAACTTGGCTGACGATAAAAAGGGCAGTCACAATGTGTGTGAATATCTATGCCCTGTCATGGCTTTGTGACCTGAAGCTGCTGGAGTAGGTGACCTACTGTGAGCCTGTCCTTAAACAAGCAGGCTCTGATGGGTGGGCATTTTTTGATGTACGGATGTATTATGTTAAATTATATTTGATTACACAATTGGCAGAGACAAATTGAGAAGACAAAATCCTTGCCACCTACAGTAAATGACTTGTCCTTCTTACCTAGTTAGCTAGCTTAGGGTTACGTCACCATGAACTCTTGAGCTTTAAATGCTAATCGATGCAGAAATTAATGCAAGACAGAGACATACTGCAACATCATATGGTGTGGCTCTTGTAATGTCTGCAATTTGTTCAGAATAATAATTATGGCTAAAAACAGAGCAGTCTATTATGTTTCTAATTGCAACATGACAATTTAGCTTTAGTCTTAAGTCAAGGTTAACGTTAAAGAGTTGCTTCTATTTATAATATTTTTTAACAACTGTCTATTCTTCCTTTGCATTACATTATTCAAATAATCCCTTTCAAGCCCAACAAAAACACAAGCTTTAATATTTTATTTTTAAACCCAACTACAAACATTACAACAAAAAGCAACACAAAACAAAATTAAACACATGAATAAAAACATTTAACATCAATTGTTTTCATTCAGGCAGTCTTCCATGAGGTTTAAATGATATTAAGATAAGATGGATTGCTAATTTTGCTTAACAGTACCTTAAAATAAAGTAAATGCCTCCCCTTTTCTAAACATAAAGGGTATTTCACAGAGACAAAAAAAACTTGTATGGCCCAAGTGCTACAGGATGCATTCATAAACACAATGCATATTCTAAAGTTTTCAAAGTGATCAAAGAATAAAAGAGATGGAGCTTGGCAAGGTCACCGGAGTTAACAGATCCAGCAGTGCACCACATGTTTGGATAAATAACTGCTGAGATTTACACTACTGACCATATGGCAACGTGACCATCATTTTCTTAAAATTTACAGTTTCTAGGTCTAACGTTGAGTGCATAAGAATCATTATTTACTTTGTAGTATAAATTCATAATTATTAATTTATGCATGATTGCATATACTAGATAAAACAGATAACGTGTGAAGCACAGGTGACAACAGATGTTCAGACATCTCAGGTGTAATAACCAAAGATTCCAGATGCACTAAAAGAATGGCAGATTGGACTGTTTTCTCCAGTAATCTGTAAACTGCTAAAGATGGGAACAAAGTTTAAGATTGATGGGGAATGTGGAATGAACACAGCAGGCTGGAAATGCTCTAATTTCCCCACACTGTGTGCAATTAAACTGAAAACCACATTAAACTGTGATGAAAGCAGCCGAATATTAATATGATTCAAGTCTAGCGCCTGACTCCTGACACATGTGGTATAAACAAAGCCACATTCACATGAAATGCAAACTACTCGATACGCTCTTCCTGTCAAATGATTTCAAATGAGTTCTTCTTTTAAGTTCCAAGCCTGTTTATTGATAGTAATAAGACGACAATTTCTTTAAAACATCTCATCTGCCTTAATTACTTTGCATACTCACCCAACTGGTAAGCCGAAAAGCACAGACACTTTTGCTTACAGTGATTTCAAATCATCAAAGCTTTTCTTCCACACAGTCAAAGAAAGAAGGGCAGACTTTAGATATTTTATGTTGACTAAATTCAGTTCAGTTTAATTACATTTATTCGTATTAAGTGCACTATAAGCTCAATGCACTATAAAATAAGTGCAAATATCTATATAATATGCGCTGATTTGAGTCCAGCCAGCTGTTACAATCTGTTGGGTGTATTGAGCATTAACATTTGTGATGCACCATCTATTGTACAGTCATGCTCTGACTTGTGGCTCCATTTTGGACGGGGTATTTGGCCATATGTCAGTCACAAAGTGTACAGGTCACTGCAGTTGAAGCTCTGTGGGTCTGGTGTGGGCCACTGGTATACATACTTTAAATGGTGGTACAAAGTAACACAAACTGGTGTTTGAGTCTCGGTGACTTTTTTTGAGGGTGACGCGCAGCAATTTTAAACTGTTATCATGTCATTCACTCCCCTCCTGTACAACACTTTAGAAGTGCTATGCAGCTGTGCTCCTGAAAGTCCAAGAGGATCCACATTCAGCATTCATATGTCAGTGCTTCACAGTGGTCACTCTATACTTCTTGGGGGACTACTAACAAGCCATACAGTTAAATACTAAATTTCAACATCTGCAAGGACTATCTTCTAATTAGGAAACTGGTTAAAATGAAAACCTGCAGCCACTGTGGCCTTCCAGGATCGTTATTGTGTCTCTTGTATCCACCATCTGTTAGAATGAAAAATACAATGCATTTTATAATTACATGAAACGTCTTGGAATGAGCACATCGCAAGTGGTGTTGCAGGTATTACAGACTGAAGTTACTCTCCATTGAAGTCATTACTATTAAATGACACTCTGCAACTAGATTTAAGTGTGTGATGGGCAATATGTATGGGACGAATTGGTTTGGGGATCCTTATCTGGACGGGATACCCATAATATGGAGGGACAGGGGAGAGCAACAGTTCCTGCTTATTGACTCCCCCCATACACTAGATGGCAGCAGCCCTGGATATCGGTACCTGTTTGGACACCCACAGGGAATACTAGGAATTGTAGTCCGCTAGCGTAGCCCTTGGTGCTGCTAGGGGGTGCTATTTAGAGTTACAATCCTTACTATTTGGGACTTCTGTATGGCCCAGAAGTGCTTCCAACGGGTGAAGCCCTGGCACCAGAAGTACTCCCAGGACCTCCATAAAAGAGACGACACTTTAATTTAACTTCACATCAAAACAATTTTTTCATTACTTTCAAGATAGAAACTTTCAAAAACAGTGTCTGCCCAGTTTTCCTCACCTTCCACTTATTTCTATTCCAGAAGAAATATTGATCAGTCATTGCATCTGCAGAATTTAAAAAAAAAAACATTTTAAAGTCCCTTCCTTTCAAAGAACCCCAGGGCACACTTAATATTTCAGAAAAGGAGTGGAAGGCGGCCATGCATAGAATACACTCAAGCTCCATATTAGCAAAGCCCTCAATTATTCAACTTAAAATCTTCTATCAAGCATATTTATCTCAATTAAAACTATTCAAAATGTTTCCAGGGTAAGATTTAACCTATGAATGTTGCAGTCTAGCACCAGCCCCAGTGGGCCACATGTTTTTTGGCCTGCACCAAATTAACTTTGTTTTGGACAAAAATCTTTGAATGATTATCAGACAGCCTTGGTGTCACAGTCGCTCCTATCCCATTAACAGATGTGTTTGGTGGACTCCCAGATGGGCTTAAAGTGGAGGACAAACAAACCGTAATTTTGTTTACTACACTACAAGCATCTTGACTTCTCTTGCTCAACTGGAAGAATCCTAACCCACCACCCTTCCAGTCAGTGGGTAACTGATGTCCTATACTATCTGAATTTGAAAAAATCCAATTCTCACCAACAATAACACTTTAGAATAAGCTTCTATATTTCGGAAAAGGATACTCTTCCTTCCTTGCTGCTTCAAATAACTGCTTTGTTGACTGGCTCTCCTCTCTTTCTTTCGGGTGGGGGTTGAATTTTGTTTTTTTTTTTTATTTTAATTTGATTGTATGGATTGTTATTTGCTTTTAATTAAAATGAATCTTAAAAAAAGGAAACCACACTACTTTGTCCAGGTGAGTCAGAGCCAGGAAGGGAGTCAGGCAACACTAACCCTGGAGAAGTAGCAGTGCGGAGGAAAGAGAGGGAGAGAAAAGGAAGATTATCACTTGTTTGTCAATTATATTCAAGGCATTTGTAATAAAAACCTCTTTATTTGAACTCAGGACTAGTATGGTGTGTTGTGTTGTGTTTGGTGCTCACTGGTGCCTCCAGCCTTCACAAGACTTGAATGAATAGTTCACAGTTCATTGGAGACTGGGCTAGCTAATGCAACATAATATTAATATGCTTTTGAATGACTAGCATTATCACAGTAATCTTAAATGAATAAAATGTAAAACATCTGGTTTATTCTCTGCATTATCACATTCAAAATTCATTAAAACGCTAGACATTAAGCCTGTTACAATAATGGGCGCTAGAACAGTAGTGCATGAACATTAGTAGGAACAGTCTATATTAAATGGCATGGGACCTTGACCTCACTCTGTTTCTTGTCAAAAATTGTTTTTGCAAGAAGCCTAAAGTAAAATAATAATAAAATAGAAACATATATGACAATACAGTAAGTATAATTAATATTGCCTTAGTGTAAAACTAAGTGTAAGACACAATATCTGAAGAAGATATTTAGGAAAAATTTTCTATTTTTTTACCTCATGAAATTTTTCTATAAAATTTCATTATAGACAACATTTCTTGTAAATATTCTGTCTGAGTTTGGCAACAGTTTGCCTTATCCAGGACCATCTACAACCTTGACAACAACATCTGGACAACTTCTAACTCTTGATAATGCAACATATAACTGACCGTGGCTGAATACTGGTTCTGGCAAGTAAATGGCAACTTTTTCTAAGGTTTGCTCTTCTGAGTCTTTCTCTTTTAGCGTTCTTCTGACGCTCATTTTATTTTTTCTTCAATTGATCTATTTGCTCGTATTTTTCTTTGTCTTTCGGCCTTTCTTTTGTTGATGTTTACTTGTTCAGCTGACCGTTCTTCCAGGAGATGTTGCTTATATAGGATTTGATTGTCTGTGTCTTTTGTCCTACTTGACGTGTCCTTCTTTTTTGGGTGGCATGTTGTTAGTAGATACGTCTGTAATATTTTCTCTTACAGTAATACTGGCATGTACGTGGCTGTAATATGCGTCACTGTATTGTGTGTCTTTAATTTTCTCTCGCAGTAATACTGGTTTGTATTTCCATAAAATGCCTGTAATTTTCTCTGACATTAATACTGGCTTTGTTGTCCGTAATATGACTTTAATTTTCTGTCACAACAGTGGGCAATCAGCAGAGTGTCCCCAGAAACTGACTTAATGTGTGGCGTGTAGATGATAGTCGTGCCCATAGCGTCTCCCCAGCAAGTACTGTTTAGTTCCCCAGCAAGTATTTTAATCTGTGCTGGCGTGCAGCTGATTATTGTATGTGTGGCGTCTCCCCAGCAACGGATTTTACGTGCGCGGCCGCGACTACCTAATCAGCACTCTCCCCAGCAATGGTGTCCTTTATTTCTTATCATTCGCGGCCGTGGCAAGGCCATTCACTGTATGCCCAGCTTCTACTGTGTGCGCTTTATTTGCTTATCCTGCGCGGCAGCGGCTAGGTCATTCACTGTGTGCCCGGCTTCCAGTGTGTGTGCGTCCACTGAGCAATACTCATGGGCAGGGCACGATGCAATGTGCGGCGCGGCCCGCACATGCACACTTCACCAGAAGACACACACATCCACGGACACCTGTACGCACGCAGGGGTTTTATTAAAGAGGATATAGATTTTTAAGCCTGCTTATTCTAATTCAGGGTCACTGGTTGGCACCAGAATATGACAGCTCAGCATCTGGCACAAGGCAGGGGCCATTCCTAGACAGGACATTAGTCCATTACAGTAATGGCAGCATATAAAGTTAAAAATGAAAGCGCTCCAGGACAAACCCATGAGAGACGCTATGTCAGTCTGCAGAGTAATGTGTTGGATCAACACTAAAATTTTGTCTCTGGAATCGATACCAGCTTTCAGGCCAAAATGGTAGTGAAGCAAATAACGGATAAATCCCCATTACACCATCCTATCATTCCCCCCTAAACCCCTCCCACTCAACACTTGCACGCCCCGCGACATGACAGTTAGCACATGTGTGTACTTTGTGTTGGATTAGATTCTCTTCTTTCTATCTGCAACATGTATGTGTAATTAGTTTCAAATCATTTTTATGCAAAGACAAGACTTTTAGTAGTTTGGACACTTGTATAGCTGTTCTTTGGAGTAAACGCATCCTAGGGGATCTGCTGTCAATTGTTAGGTGGCCATCGTGATCAGATAATAAGCAGCTGTGTGATCCTAGTGCTGATCTTATAATTTAATCAGGGTCGACTGGGAATGGGAACACTCAAGAGAGAGGCTTAGCATGTGACGCTGAAGGGCTGGTGTATGTTATGGCTCATTGACCATAATTGTTTTGAGGTGAGCTACAAAGGAGTGCAGTCCCAGGAAGGAAGGATGGCACATTTTTGTCAAAAAGCCAGAGCATCAAAGTTTTACCAGGGGAAAACAGAATATGGAACAAACCTTGAGTGACTTTCATTTTACACCTGCTTATATACGATAGTGGCCTATTTTTAATGTCTGTGTTTTTGCCTCCCTCAATCATAAGCCAGATCTCATTTAACAGAATAGAGTATTTTCATACAATTTTCCTGTTTCACACAAACTTAATTTAATGTTTTATTTAAAATATTATTAAAAATTATTTTGCATTTTCAAGAGTGATTCTAAAATCTCATAAAACAATGGAAATACTCACCAAATCATAAAGTATGTGTAGTGAGAGATTTCAGCAGAAACAATTATATAACCAAACATTTTTCATTGATTTTCCAAGTATGAGATGTTGTGAATGCTGGGCAATAAACCAGAAAATCCTAGTCAAAAGAAGAAAGCCTACCAGGCATATGTGTGCCTAATTATGTGACCTGAAGTTTATGTATGTCTGAAGTGTGAAGCTGCTTGCACATCAAGTTTTAGCCTAACCCTTCCTCCTTTTTTATGAAATTATATTTAATTCCAGACAATACAATAGAAGAGCAATAATACAACAATGAAATTTACATGCTTTAAACAAAAGATTAAATATTAGTCCAATCAAAAATACAGTCTCCACTGAAAAATCACAGAGGAATCAGTACTCTTAAACGACACTAAAAGCAACACCCTTTTGCAACTGTTAGAGCTAATTAGTAACAAAAAGTCCATGATGCTATACTTCCTCATACTGTATATTCTAAAACTCAGTCCTGGGACCCACTGTGGCTGCATGTTTTTGTTCCAACCAGATTCACAATAAGTGATAATATTTGATCTCATTTAATTAGCTGGTCTTTTTTTTCTTGCATTCAGAAAAGCACAGCAGTATGATATATTTTACATTATTAGAAATGTAGAAATATTTGTGTCTTTTTCTATAGCCCGAAATGCTTAACTCTTTTATGTTGTTTTCCTATTATTTTCCCCTTATTCTGTGTAGTCTGCACCCTTCATTGCATCCTAAGAGTGACAGTTAAAAACAAACAGAGCAGACACTCAAGATGATGAAAGGCTGCAACTGCTTCAGCATCAGACCCAGTAATTAGTCAATAATGGAAAGGCAGAATGGAAATCAGGACGAACATAAATAAAAAGTAAAACAAAATCCACATATAACTGTTTAATTTCTATTGAAATGTATTAACACACTTGTCTAATTTCTTCATTGACCCCAAAACAAAGTGTCACACATGCGCTCATGGGAGGCAGTCGATGGGTCTGACTGAATGAATTGTTATGCCGGATCAAGGGTTGGCAGTGCACACAAATGCAAATGAGTGTCTGCTTAGAATTCCAAGAGCTAAACTTAAAAGAAGTGGTGAGGCGGGCGGCCTCCTGCTGTTATGCACCTAAAATTTGGAATAGCCCGCCAATAGGAATTTGCCGAGCACTTTAAAAAACTGCTAAAAAACACATGGCTTTCTCATAACTTCATTTAAATTGAATCCTGATGCTCTGCACATTCAATTAATTATCATTACTATTCATGGTGGCTCCAAAATCCGTACTAACCCCTACTCTCTCTTCCGTTCTTTTTCCATGTTTTTTGTGGTGGCGACCTGCACCACCAGCACCTAATCAAAGCACCGTGATGTCCCTACATTGATGGATTGTCATCATCAAGTCCTTCCATGAGAACCCTGAATACAATGAGGACTGATCATTTATGTTAGGTAGAATGCCTAGAGGGGGCTGGCTGGGTGGTCTCATGGCCTGGAACCCCTGCAGATTTTATTTTTTCTCCAGCCATCTGGAGGTTTTTTTTTTTGTTTTTTCTGTCCTATCCTTGCCATCGGACCTTACTTTTATGCTCTGTTAATTAGTTTTCTCGAATTTTAATTCTTACTTTGTCTTTTTTTCTCTTTCTTCATCATGTAAAGCACTTTGAGCTACATTATTTGTATGAAAATGTGCGATAGAAATAAATGTTGTTGCTCTCCTTCCTCTATAGATTATCAGAAGGAAAACCATCCTAACCCCATTTCCAGTTCCTCTGCAGGCTAAACTTCCAGTTCCAGCACAGATCTCTCATTCAATCCCACGCATGATGACACTTCCAGGTGTGGCCCAAATGGCACGCTTCTTCCTGCCTGTCCTCAATAAAGCCATTATACCCTCTGCATTCCTTTCAGTCCCATTTTGGACTCGGTCTTGAAAGACTTGAGTAGACTCGGTAGATGCCCAAATGTTTTTCTTGCCTTTGTTCTTGTCTCGTTACGATAGAAATTGTGAAATAACAGCTGTGATGTATGGCCGGCTGTTCATCCCGGCCAATACCCCCACGCCGCCAGGTGGAGCCCTCCCTGCAGTATGGAGGTGCCCCGAAGACCAGCAGGGCATTATGGACATTGGAGTCTTTATTCACAGCCCTGCTGGATACCATGGGGGCCACCAGGAGTCGTTGCAGGGAGGCCCAGAGACTATTTGCCTTACGCCCAGGAAGTACGTCATAGTCACATGGACAAAGAGAACGATGTGCTTCCTGGGTGAAGAAAAAAGGATTTTTTTATCTGACCCGGAAGTGTTCCAGGTCATATGGACAGAGAGTGTGAAACGCTTCCGGGTCAAAGAGTATAAAGGACTGTGGGAGATCCCAGACAGACGAGCTGAGTTGGGAGGCAGGCTGGCTAAGCGTCTGGGAGTGGAGGACTGGTTTATTTGTGATTTGGTTTATGGTTATTGGAGAATTGTGGAGAGGAGTGTGCTTTGTGCACATTATTATTATAATAAATATTATTATTGGGCTTTTTATCTGGTGTCTGACGTGTGGTCTGAGGGTACAAGGGTGTGAGAAAGCCCTAAACTGTCACACAGCCCACTTAATTAGCCTTTCAAAAATGTAATCAGAGAAGAGAGCTGTAATAGAGAGGGAATTCAAAAACTGTTAATATTAACACAACTCTGCATCTGTTTAAATAAAGTTTTAAATTATTTGGATGTCTATTTTTTTGTCTGATGATTCACTAACCATACAAAACAGCTGAACTGATTTTCACATAATTTTGCATGTGCCTTACTGTGGGTCTATGATAGGGTATATGATACTAGCCAACCCGCGGCGTACCATACGCTGCATAATCAGGCCGGTTTTTTAATAATTTTTAAGCACAAGAAGAAAATTAACATTTAAAAAATCGGTAGGTAATAAATCAGCAAGAAAAGCAACATTGAAACAATGCACAGAACGAACCAACACACGATCGTCCGTGACTGAAAACTGGCAGACAGCCATCGCTCATGTGCCCACCTCCAACTCGTCACTTGAGTCGTTGTCGCCTTTGCACAGTTCAGATGCACCTGTGACTCGCGTAGACTTTCCGTGTTTCTGCAGGAGCATCTAAGAAGACGCATGTTTGTCGCGGATGCGAATTGCTGTATGTAGCGTGTAAAACAGTTTACTATGGTGCACGCGGTCGTGCGTCATAACCGAAAACTCGGTTTTAAAGACTGCTTA
The DNA here is from genome assembly GCF_016835505.1 of Polypterus senegalus. Classification (NCBI taxonomy): domain Eukaryota; kingdom Metazoa; phylum Chordata; class Cladistia; order Polypteriformes; family Polypteridae; genus Polypterus; species Polypterus senegalus. The sequence goes on from NC_053171.1 coordinate 91,695,251, forward strand.
CTTCATTGTGTTTTAACCTCAGTTGTAAAGGAATGTTTTAAGGATCCCATGGGATACCCCTTGCAAACCGTTTTACACACTGCATACGGCGATTCACCTCCGGCGTGGCTCCTTCCTGCGTGCGCCATAGGTGTCTTACTTTTCGGCAGCTTAGTGAATCCACGCCTCTTCCGGCGTGCTTTCCATGGTTGTCTTGCCTTAGTGAATTATATATATATATATAGATATTGGAAGGTAGGGGTTAAAATGTTGGGGCAACTCAAAAACCAGAACTGATATGGCGCTACAGTTCTCATCAGGCACAGGAGTATGCCAGAGCTGATGGAAGATATTATTATTAGCACACAGAAAGATTTTCTAATGGCCAAAGCGTAATCTTAAGGACCACAGGTACATACAGAGCTCTCTTCTCTACTAATCTGGATAACAGTTTCATAGTCTCACTCGATTACAGCTTTTGTTTAAGAGTACATCTTTTTGTCTGATCATGAGCTGTGTTGTAACAGGGCTAAAAGAAATAAAGCAACCAGACAAATCACTGAGAGAATGTGGGAATTATTTTCCATGAGTGAAGGGGATGTTTGAGCTCAGGTTCCTGGAGCTATTAGACAGCTGTAGCCCTAACTATTGCACCCTCCCTTAATCCAACTAAATCTTAGAATCTATATAACAAGAAATTTGAGGTTAGCAATACAGACACACTGCTGCTTGCTTACTCCAAAAGATCGAGGGAGTTATGTAAAAGTTCCTGTTTTAGGAGCATAAATAGGCATCTTTGAGGCCTGAAGCAGGACTGCTTGTTATTATTTAGCAGCCTTCTCATCATCATTTACATACCGATGTAGATATTACAGACTAAACAGTTGAATGACATTTAACTCCATTCACCCAAAGCATTTCTTTGAAATATTCTGTCATACGAAGATTAAGAAAATCTTCCCTCTAAAACCTTTTCACGTTAGGAATTAATGTAAATGTAAAAAAAAAAATATTCTTAAATATCTCCATAATTTCATTGCCTTGAATTAATTAACCATTTATTTAAAAAAAATAAAGGCACATAAACCCATTCATTCGTTCATTCATGCAATCAAATAATTATATTAAAATTCTCCATCATTGAACAATTTGAATATTACAGTCTCAAACTAATTATTAGTACACATCCTGCATTATCAAAACAGGTATAACATAAGAAATTTACAAGCGGATAATAGCGACAATCCTTCTTTATTAAAATGCTGAAATGGGAATCTGCACTAAGACAGAACAGATTAGCAACTAAAATGAACACAGTTGTTTTAACACATCTTACCGCTGTGGATAAGATCAATACAATATCAGAAGCCATGATGTAGAGAGAGTAACAGGGGGCAAGAAGACACTATTGAGAGCAGTGAGCTGGAAAGAAATGGGTTTTCAGATTGAATTGTCATGGACTGTGATTTTTGTCACTTCGTTCTCTGAAATGCTGACCTACATATTTAAACTGTTGATATGAAAAGTACATGTGATAAAAATTCAGGACACAATTAGGAAATGGTATGCGAATATAAATGGGGGCTACACAGTTTGAGACAACATAATTGACTTAAGTATAATGCAATTCAAAGGCTAACAAGATGCAAAATAAAAAAAATATTTTCAAACCATGCAATATTGTTAATAGTACTATATAAAAAAAATGCCTGTTTAAAGGTCTATGTAGAATTGCACTTGTAGCATAACAAGATGCTCATAGCAGGCATAATCACACTCAATTCTATGAGATAACTTTGGACATAGGGTACAAACAGGTGATAACCTTGGGGTATTACACGCATAGTGCATTACACTTGCACAGGCAAAGCAACATAGCTAGTGTCACACGCGTGCGCTTAGAAAGCAGCCAACAAGTCCTAAGGAGAGTGATATTTCGCAAGATAAAGGGTTGATTATAAGTACTAATGTCTCTCTCTCTCTCTCCATCTACAGAAACAAAGAAGAAAAACAATAATTCAGTGACCATACTTCCAGGTTCTCAAAATGACCACGATCCCATAATCCAAACCATAGATGACATCATTTCCGGCTCCACCATAACAACGTCACTTCCGACCATCCCCGATGTTGTCACTTCCAGCTCCTCCATAAAGACGTCTCTTCCGGCCATCCCTGACGACATCAATTCCAGTGTTATCGCCATAATGTCACTACCAGCCCTCCCTGATGGTGTCACTACCGGCCATCTCCGATGACGTTGTTTCCATTTTGTCATTTCCCGCTATAAAAACGATCATGCCCCATATGTTTGGTCGAATGCCTCATATTTTGATTATTTTGACCGTTTTTTTTTTTTTTCATATTGTCAGTCAATACTCTTGTTTGAGTATTACAGAGTATTTCTTTATTACACTAGGTACATAGTGTGAGGCTTGTGTACTTAAAACATCATTCAGATCTGTTAAAAAGAAACATGACCGTTATCAATCAAAAAAAGGATAATTGTATTAAAGACTGAACAGAATACAACAGTAAATAATACCACAGGGACCAATTTAAATAAAACAGCAGGAAGTCAGCATGTTAGAATCAAGATATATTGATATATGTAGCAACTCTAACATAATGAGGGGATGACTACCAATGGCTGCCCAACCCCATCTTTAATTCTTCATATTTACTTCACAACAGGAAATTGACAAAAAGTCACAGACTTTGGACCAGGAACAGAATGAATACTAATCTGGTCAGGTCATAAATTGTTAGACAAAACTAGCAGGACAACAAAAAGCAAAGAAACAACTTTATGAAACAATTTGTTGACAAATGTATGGCCTATATTGGTATACCTTGAATGGGCTTGGCAGTGTTTTGTTACTGAAACCCGCAAAAGTTCATTTTCTGCAGTGTCCTGTCTGGCTGGAATTTGTGCTTTAGTCTCCTCCATGGCCATTTGACCACAGCGTTAATAGGTTAAGTTGGATACGTATTGTCTGATTTGTCATTCTTGCAGACCTTTTATAAGTAATTGTTTTTGCTGCTCATTAGAACATTAAAAGGACTGGGATAAGAACAGGCCATTCAGCCCAGCAAGCTTGTTAATCCTATTCACCTAAATTGTCCAAAATAACATCATGTGAGACCTAAAGGTCCCTAAAGTCCTACTTTCTACCACACTACTTAGTAATTTATTTCATGTGTCTATGATTCCTTAAGTGAAGAAAAAATTCAAGAATTTGCTCTTAACAAATTTCCAAGCTTGTCCGTATGTTCTTCTTGCAGAGTTTATTTTAAAGTAATAACTGTGATCTACTGTAGCAATTCATTTTATAATTTTAAGCACAGATCATAATACTTCTTAATCTTTGTTTGTTTAAATTGAAAAGATTCAACTCCTTCAATCTCCCCTTATAGCCGATACCTCTTAGTCCAAGAATCAGACTATTTGCTCTCCTCTGTAGTTTCTCTAGCGCTGTCTTTTTTTTGTAATATAAAAACCAAGACTGAACTCAGTATTCCAGGTGAGCCCTCACTATTACAATATATAATTTAAGCATATACTCCACACTTCATGATTCAGAACCTTACATTAAATTATGTTTCTTCATAGCTTCTGTACACTGTCTGGATGTAGATAGTGTGGTCCCCGGCTGTACCAGACGGCCGATCCTGCCGACTACGCCACTGTGAACTTGGACCCGGATACAGACAGACGGACAATTTTTGTTTCCGACCACACACTGTTTATTTACAATAATATTTACAATAATCACGTGCACAAACCCCAGTGCCTCTTGCACCGATTCCCCCAATGTCCAGGCCACACAGTCCTGTGCCTATTTTCCTCCTGGCCGCCTCTAGTCCTCACTCCAGCTCCGTCCTCTTTCACCCGACTTCCACTGCTGACTGGAGGGAGGCGGCCCGTTTTATAGGAACCCGGATGGGCTCCAGCTGCTTCCCGGCAATCTCCCGCGGACACACTCCCATGTGGCGGAAGTGCCGGCTGCGCACCCGGAAGCCATCCGGGTGTCCCCTGTCGTCTTCCCCGGCACTTCCTGGTTTGGCGGAAGTGCCGGGCTCCCGGGATAATAATGCACTGGGGCGCCGCCTGGCGGTGGCCACGGGCCCCTACAGGGCTGGGCTTCCAAGCCCTCTACCCGAGGCCTCCAGTATAACCAGGACGGACGCCCCTCTCGGTCTGGAGGAGGCACAAGCCCTCCTCTCATCCTCCTGGGCGTCCCGGCCGGGCTCCAGCCCCAGCCGGGGACCACAATAGTGATGAGTCCACTACGACTTGTATGTGCTAGGTTCACTTTTTTGTAACTCTCCTGATTCAGTTCTTGATTTAATAATTAATATTTCACTTTGACCATTTTCCATGAATGAAAATATGCTATATACTGTACATAAACATTGTTATTTATTCAAAATAAGAATAAAATTCTGATGTTATGGGAAAAAATAAAAAGCTAAGGTTAGTATATACATCTGCAATTTTCAGTTAACCCTAATCTTTCAAAGAATGTTTACTTTTAATCAATACATGAACGTAAATAAGATGGGATTCACAACACAAAACAATACCAAAGCTATTAATTTTGATAAATTTGTATTAATTAAGCCCTTAAAGAAGAACAGATTCAACATTTTACAAAGAAGTAGGCTTGTGGTAAAACATGTTGAGGTGCCCAGAATAGGCTGGAGCTTTGAAGAACTTTATTTCACAGAGAGTTTCATGCACTCTATGCATCAAATACACTAAGGTTTTGTGAAAAACAGTCATTGGCATCAAAATGGATGCAACTATATAAAAACAAAAGATATTAAGTGTATTACACAGCAACTTTCTTTTAAAGCTAGTTTAATATCTTCCCCTAAACAGCAAATAAGTGCAGGTTGACTGACATAATAGCACAGGAAGAAACAGATATTGGATTTATGACATAAACATAAAATTGCCATCTGTGTGATCTGTAGATTTTTCCAAATTTCCTTTGAAATTATGTGTATAGCAGTACCAATGGATTTAGTTGATGACAGACCTGACTTCCCATGAGGACTTTGACAAGCATAATGTATTAGACTGGCATGCCTCCTTCTCATGCCTGTAACGGCAAGGTAACATACCTCAGCAACAACAGTATAATAGTACATTCCAGCCGAGATACGCCACTTGATTGTGACATACAGGGCGGCCAGTCTGAGATCTTTCTTCTAACACATACCGCATGCACGATCAAATGCGCGAGCTACTGCAAAACTCCACATGTGATCTAGTTAGCCTTCCAATTTATACCAACTAAAGAAGGGATTTAAAAAAAAAATTGTTTGGGAAGGTTATGGGCTGAATGTGGAATTGGAAGAGGATTATTTTCTCTCACAATGTCACAATCGAAGTGCGTTTGTCTGATCTGTCAATCTATTATTGCTATTCCAAAGAAGGAAAATGTGGAAGGGCACTGTCGAACTGTTCATAAAAACTACGAAACTGACTTCCTTCCGAAAAGCAATCTGAGAAAGAGAAAGGAGAGGGAACTAAAATCGCAGTTAATCGGACAGCTGTCATTTTTTACTCGGCTGAATTCAAAAGCAAAGTCAGACACACCGAAGCATCATTCCGGGTGAGTCACCCAATCATTAAGCATAAGAAGTCCTTCCAGAATGGAGAGATGATAAAAAGAGACCTTCATTGAGACAGATCGCTAGGGAGAAATTCCTGCTGAGATTTCAAGACCCCTGCCCGGAGAAAAAGGAGTTTCTCCTTTTCATTAAACATGCAGAATACAAGCAACTTAATAATGATCAATGGCCGCTAGACTTGGCCTTTTTTTTCCGATCTGACCAACATGTTGAATGAGCTTAATTTACAGCTGCAAGGAAAAGAGAAAACCACAGTCAATATGATTAGCTCAGTTAATGCTTCAAAAAAATGCAACATCTGTCCTCAAAGCTGCAGCGCCTTGATTTGGGGAACATCCAAAACGTCGCGTCAGAGCTGGAGACGCAATGGAAGACATGTGCGCAACTTGATAGCATACGCTACACAGAGCAGATTGAAAATTGCCTGCCAGGCTTTGACAGACGGTTTCAAGACTCAGCTTTACTTGAGCCAATTGCTACATTTAAGTGGTATCCATTTGGGGAAGATGTTGAGGGTGATTCACCCGCATCAGAAATTGAACACTGTTTCACCTAAAACTCCTCTACAGTGGAGGATGAGATTTTGACACTACAGGATGACATTCAGCTGAAGTCTGGGGCTCGTGGACAGTTCTGGAACTCACAGAAGAAAAGGACCCAAACATGAGGAAATGTGCTACCTCATTGACTGCATTATTCGCCTCTACTTATTTATGTGAGTCAGCCTTTTCCCACATGAAGATTATTAAATCCAAATACTGTAGTGACCATAAATGTATTGAATTGTTATTGTGCCATAAAGGTTATTCAGTTATGCAAGGTATGACAACATATATTTTATCTATAAAGTTTATATGTATGTATGTATATATGTATGTATATATATATGTATATGTTGTGAGATGTGGCCAGCTTGTCATCCCGGCCAATACCTCCAGGCCGCCAGATGGAGCCCTCCCTGCAGTATGGAGGTGCCCGAAGACCAGCGGGGAACCATGGACGCTGTAGTTTTTATCCTCAGCCCTGCTGGATACCTCAGGGGCTGCAAGAGGGTGCTGCAGGGAGGACCGAGGACTCATTTGTGCCCTACGACCCGGAAGTTCGTCATAGGAAGAGCGACGGGCTTCCGGGGTGAAGAAAAGAACTTTTACCTGACCCAGAAGTGATTGAGGATCACATGGACTGGGGATTGAGAACACTTCCGGGTCAAGGAAGAGCTGAGCTGGGTGGAAGGGTGGCAACGCGTCTGGGAGCTGGAGGATTGTTTATTTGTGTATTTGTGATTAGTATTAGTGATTTATATGAGTATTGTGGAGGAGAGGGTGTTTTGTACACTGCGGAAGAGTAATAAAGTGGAATTGTGGATTTTTACCTGGTGTCTGGAGTTGTGGACAGGGGTTCAAGGGAGCGAGAGCACCCCTATCTACCACAATGTATATGTGTGTATATATATATATATATATATATATATATATATATGTATATGTATATGTATATGTACTGTATATGTGTATGTATGTAGATAGATAGATAGATAGATAGATAGATAGATAGATAGATAGATAGCATTTTTAATGTAGGTAAATCATTTCAACCTGGTCAATTTAAAATTAGCTTGCAAGCCGAAAAAGTGTGGGCACCCCTGATGTACATGCTAGCTGAATTACATGTCAGAGAGACACTTTTTATTCATTAAAAGGGCATATTTTTAGTTAAGCCTTGAGGTGATTAACTAAAATTTAAGTGTCAAAAATAACAAATAAAAATCCAGCAATTGCAGTAGATGGTAAGCCAATATGCAGAAAAACAACTTGCCACATAAAATGCTTTTGTTAAGTAAATGCAATCAAGTTGCATAGCAGAAGAAATTTAAAGGATGAATCAGAAACAAGCATTTGTCACAACCAAATGTTTAGCTAATAATAAAGGCTTTTTAGCCAAAATGTTAATAACTCATAAAAGACAGTACATAAATGTATTGCATGAATGTTCTTACGTAAGGCTTTACTTTTGTATTTTACTAGGTAAAATGTATCATTTTGTGTTTTTTAACTCTTATTACTTTTTATCAAGAAAAAAACAGTTTCTCTAATAAAACAAATAAAGCACTTTTTCTGAAGCCCTTGTCACATTCTTTGTTGATCATGAATTCAACAGCAAAGTTCTTAATGTTTATCCTTGAGATATGTAAATAATTGCTGCAAATGAAACCATTTACACTGAATCTTAAATACTTTAGTAAAGCAGCCAACTATATCTTCATTCTTTTATTCTCCTTATTTCAACTGAGCCTGGTTTTCAGACCAGGTACACCACCTCACCATGCTAGCACTAGCAAGGTGCTATTAACTCTTCTAACTGTGGTTCATGTTAGATGTGATCATTTCGGTATTTTTTTGCATTTTTGAAAAGTGTTATTTCAACATTGTTACTGCCGTATATATTTTTTGCATTTTCAATATGTTATGAAATATGTTTTATTTCACATCCATGTTAAAACTTAGGTTTAGTATATTTGAAGTCAAAATTATTTGAACTCATCCAATTACTAAAAGAAGTAGGAGGAAAACAAATTCCATCCAAATGAATACGCAAAAAAACAAAAGCCATGGTAGTAATAAACAAAGGGCACAAAGAAATAAGGCTGACACTTGACAATCAAAGAATTGAAGTAACTAATTTTCATTACCTTGGAATCTGGATAAATGAAAACCTAAAGAATGTCAGGGCAGGAATGGCCAAAGCTAAGCACAGTTTCTGGAGACATAGGGAAGTGATGAAAAAAACAACCTGTCTCTGAACACAAAGAAGAAACTGCTACATACACAAGTATGGTCCACTCCATACTATGGTGCAGAAACCTTTTGTCTCACGATAGCACTTAGGAAGAAAATAAGTATTATACTGCTATAGAAAATACTGAACATGAGCTGGATATAGAAGACTACAAGTGAATGAAACCTATTCTGATGGAGTCAATATTGAGGCAAAAAGATAAATTCTTTTCGATTATATTGCTAGGGCCTTCGCTGGTGAAGAACGGTGCAAAATCTTGGAAGAGAACTGGAAAAAGAAAGGGAAAGGAAGAAAAAGAAGATGGTGGATTAATGATGTAAAAGAGACGATAGGCAGCTGAGATGTGAAAATTAATATCAAAAAAGCTAGAGACAAAACCAAGTGGAAAGAAATGGTCGATGCAAGATTTCTAGTTTGAAGACACCAAAGACCACATGCGCTCATGGTCATTCAGTGGCAGTGGCAAGTCCAGATGCACAACTACATAAGAGTATAAGGACATCAGAGTCTGTACAGTGAGAGGAGCAAACACCTAACAGGTTCTCAGTTGGCTTCTTCCTTACAGACATGCCAAATACCAGAGTCGTCTGTGAGTGAGAAAACATTTTTGAGAGGCAGAACATTTTATAGGTATCAGCGATGCTTTGCCACAGCCTTACACTATCCATCCATCTATCTATCTATTATCCAACCCGCTATATCCTAACTACAGGGTCACAGGGGTCTGCTGGAGCCAATCCCAGACAACACAGGGCGCAAGGCAGGAAACAAACCCCGGGCAGAGCCTTACACTAATGTTTAAAAATGTTTAGGTTAGGTGTAGGATAAAAGAAGGATATGTAATGAAAAAGGTAAAAGCCAAGCATATTTACGTAGTAGATAACAGAGGACGCTATACTGAGACTTGACAATTGTGACTTTTGTACAACAAATCAGGTCAGTAATTAAGACAATTCTCTATTTATGAGGTGGAAAAGAAAACAGCAACTTAAATATACTGTACAATCTGAAAAATGGTCTGTCTGGGTAAAAATCAGAGACTCATTCAGACTGATCACATACACATTTTAATAAAGGAAAATCTTCTCACCTTTCATTAATATATGCCCATACTCGCCAGCTTGTAACCATTAGCAAAATAAACAGTGTGAATGCAGACCTCATTTTAATAGTACAAAACAGAAATAGGGTAAATAATTACCAAAATTACAACTTTGCATGTTGTAAATTAATTAGTGCAACATGGAAAATTATTCATGAATAATTTATTAGATAAAAAAACATTTTGTGAAAAGGTTAATTCGTAGTTTTGTTGACCACAAACTACTTTAGACATGTTTGACTGTGTGTAATGTGTAGAGTTGCTATTGTAGGATGCTAGAGACTGAGAAGTGGCCTTATCTGCCTCTCTTATAGATAGATAGATAGATAGATAGATAGATAGATAGATAGATAGATAGATAGATAGATAGATAGATAGATAGATAGATAGATAGATAGATAGATAGATAGATACTTTATTAATCCCAAGGGGATATTCCCATACTCCAGCAGCAGCATACTGATAAAAAACAATATTAAATTAAAGAGTGATAAAAATGAAAATAAATAAATAAATAAATAAAATTACAAAAATGTAAAAAATTAAAATAAAATTAATGTTAGCATTTACTCCACAGGGTGGAATTGAAGAGTTGCATAGTGTGGGGGAGGAACGATCTCCTAAGTCTGTCAGTGGAACAGGACGGTGACAAAAGTCTGTCACTGAAGCTGCTCCTCTGTCTGGAGATGACACTGTTCAGTGGATGCAGTGGATTCTTCATGATTGACACGAGTTTGCTTAGTGCCCGTCGCTCTGCCACAGATGTTAAACTGTCCAACTTTAATCCTACAATGGAGCCTGCCTTCTTAACAAGTTTGTCCAGGCGTGAGGCGTCTTTCATCTTTATGCTGCCACCTCAGCACACCACCGCGTAGAAGAGGGCACTCGCCACAACTGTCTGGTAGAACATCTGCAGCATCTTACTGCAGATGTTGAAGGATGCCAACCTTCTCAGAAAGTATAGTCTGCTCTGACCTTTCTTACATAGAGCATCAGTATTGGCAGTCCAGTCCAATTTGTCATCCAGCTGCACTCCCAGATATTTAAAGGTCTGCACTCTCTGCACACAGTCACCTCTGATGATCACAGGGTCCATGAGGGGCCTAGGCCTCCTAAAATCCACCACCAGCTCCTTGGTCTTGCTGGTGTTAAGGTGTAAATGGTTTGAGTCGCACCATTTAACAAAGTCTTTGATTAACTTCCTATACTCCTCCTCCTGCCCACTCCTGATGCAGCCCACAATAGCAGTGTCATCAGCGAACTTTTGCACGTGGCAGGACTCTGAGTCATATTGGAAGTATCTTGGATCTGATTATCCACATAACCTTTTCTATTTATTCCTTAGTGAGGGAGTAACACTGTATTGTCTGGAAGGTGGAGATAAATTAGATTTACAGGCTTGACCCTAGAAATGGGACCCGGAAATAGTTTATTAATAGGAACTGCCTTCAACTTCCAATATAGCTACATGTATTATATTAGTATTTCATTGTAAACATTATACCCTATTTCAAAAGTAAACCACATTTAACATCTTCAAGAGTGCATTTTATAACTCAATAGAAATGATTAATGTTCTGTCAACAGCAACGAATACAACATGAATACTTAAAAGATTATTTTATGCTGAAAAGTACACATATTTAAAATAAACTTGAATTCCAGACAATACCCAGCCATCCATTTACTTAAAAAGGTTAATTCAATATAGAAGATAGTTATGTCATTTTTTAACGTGTTTAGTCCAAATCCAGGGCACTGGAACCTATCCCCAATACCATAGGGTACAAGGCAGGAACGAACCCAGGACAGGATGCCAGTCCATTTTAGGTCTAACACACACACATAATGAGCCAATTTAGAGCCACCAACTCACCTAACTTGCATATCCTTGGACTGTGGGAGGAAATTCACGCAGACACACAAGAACATGCAAACTCCGCACAGGGAAGACCTGGGATGCGAACCACAGTCTCCTTACTGTGGGGCAGCAGCGCAACCACTGCACCACCATGGGGAAGAGTGAGGAGCTATAAAACAGAACGCATGGCACAACCTAAAAAGGGTTGAGCTACCAGCCCATCACGGGGGGCATACTCATACTTCCAGTTTAGAGGTGCCAGATAACCTTTAAGTCTTTAGGAAACTGGAAAACATTAGATTACCATAATGAAAGACACCTTGACACAAAAAGAAAGTGGAAAATGTACAGAATTCACACAGAAGATGTATCTAAATGTTCTGTTGAAAAACTACTAAGGAGCGTAAAAAATAAATCATGTAATCTAAACATTTAGATGGTCATTGTGAATGGCTTGTAAATGAATGTGTTTTCAAGTGATTTTGTTTAACCAATCCACTTAACCCTACTGTTTCATAACAGTCACTTTAGGGTTTGCTGCCTTTAATGAGGTGAAAACAAATGAATTAGCACCTTCCATTTATGCTCCCATCCAGCACAAGGCCAAACACAAAGCACACTCGTAAACTGGCTTAGCACTTTGTATGTGAAAAAAAGCTTTCGTTCCAACCTTTTTACAGCTATGAATAAATTGACAACCAATACCAATATACCTTTTTTTTCCATATTTCACCATGCTCTGTTCATTCCAGTATGTTTAAACTATTCATTTAGGCATTAATGCTTTGTTCCCTTTACAAATTTTAAGAACTATTATATTTAATATCATGATGAAATGGATAGCTACAGTATTTGATACTGTATAAAATGCAAAAGGAGCACCTGCTGCACTTGGTATCTTCTGCTATACTAGACGTTTTAATTGAGAAAATTGAGACTGTTGGTACAGTATAGCTTACATGTGAAAAATATTAAATCACAAGATAATAATCAATCAGACACAACTGTGTTATTATGTTATATACAAATAATAAAAGAAATTATTTCCATCTTTGAAAATTAAGTTCCTTATATATAATTAGATACTATCTGTATGTATGGTGTTCGCGTCAATACCCGTTATGTATGGTGTTCGCGTCAATACCCCGTATGTATGGTGTTCGCGTCAATACCCGATATGTATGGTGTTCGCGTCAATACCCTGTATGTATGGTGTTCGCGTCAATACCCCGTATGTATGGTGTTCGCGTCAATACCCGATATGTATGGTGTTCGCGTCAATACCCCGTATGTATGGTGTATGGTGTTCGCGTCAATACCCGATATGTATGGTGTTCGCGTCAATACCCGATATGTATGGTGTTCGCGTCAATACCCCGTATGTATGGTGTTCGCATCAATACTCCGTATGTATGGTATTCGCGTCAATACCTCGACTCAATACGAGTTAGAACCATGCAATGGGACTCTGCCTCTGTAGTTATAACATAACGTGGCAAACGCGGACGCAGTATTGCATGATTGACTAAGAATGTTTGAATGCTTCAGTGACGCTGTTGGACGGCCGAGTATAGTAAGTCAGTCTTGGTTCGAGCAGATAACAGTAAGGTCAGTTGGTTTTTGGAACGTTGGTTTGGTGGGGCGTACTTTCCAGGACTAACATCATCAACTGACTTAAACCCTTCGACAGCTCCAGAACCGTAAGTAATTTAGAACGTATCTCTATTTGCTTGGTACATCGGAATCTATCTTTGGGCAGTTCGGTTTTGGCATCCGTTCTTCTGACATCTATTGGCAAACTAAGTAATGACGGCTGGGTATTAACAACGGTCATTGTTTAAATTTTAGACCATCTCAGATCTAAAATGACCACGCCAGCATAATTATTACTCCAATTCTGATTAGAGTCGTAAAATAAGGTTTGTTTTGAAAATTTGTTTGCCGGAAAAAATCAAATGAGGTGCGCCGAAGAGCTGAGTTCACGTCTCACAGCCCCATTTAAACAGGCAGCTCTTCATTACATCAGCCGAAAAGGTCTACTTTAAGCACAAATCAGTACCATGATAACAAAATCATATCAAGGACTTTAAAAAACAAATAATTCCTTGCAGAGAAAGTATAGATTTCACAAACGTAGAATTTGTAGCCCGATTCGATCGGGCTCCCAGTCGCTAGTATTATATAAAAATGGTGCCCTGTCCAGGTATTGTTCCTGCCTTGTGTTGGTGTTGCTGGGATAGGATTGACATCCATGTGCCTCTGCTCAACATAAATAGGTTTGGAAAATGGACAGATAGATGGATGAATATAATATGATAGAGTAGCCTACTTTCAAGGAGAAGAGTTGAAAAAATGGGCCTCTAAATAAGGGTCTTTGTAAATAAAGGTTATGGCCAAAAGCAGAGAGCAAACATCTAAACAAAAGATTTCAAGTGTTAGAAATGAAAAGTACAACTGAACATCTAATTACTATTCTTCAAGAATACGTCTTTCCCTCCAGTTTTCTGCTCTGTGGCTGCCACTTAGTGTAATTTTACCAGTGCTATTGTGCCAGGTCCAAAATCAGCACAACCATTTTAAACACAATATATATTAGTCGGATCGTGTCCCGTGCTCAGATGGAAAGATGCAAATGATTGCCTTTTGTCAGTGGAATTCAGCAGTCTGAAACACAATAATCCCCTTATACTTTCTTGCACTGTTATTACAGTTTGGGATTGTAAAATATTTAATTGGAATTTTTTGCCACTGATACAATACCAAACAACTTTATAACATCAAACTGAAAATTCTTTAAATACTATTTAATACCATAACATTCAGATTCCATAGGTATTCATCTGCTTTTGCTCTGACACAGCTTTGGCCATAGTTATCGAAATTGAGATAACATAAGTCAAAACATCAGTTAGTAAAGAGTATCCTCTCAAACCGCAGCTGAGTTAAAGGACAAAAAAATAGGTAGTATCAGAGGTGGCAGGCAGGCACTATTCAGTCCCAACTACTGAGATGGCAGCTCTCTCAAAGCCAGCCTCTGAGGAAACTGCAACATGACAAATGAGTGCAAAGTGAGAAGATCATGCTCATTTGATTATGTGAGCCATAGGTAAGGTATGGTCCTGAATGAGCAGAAGAAAGCTCATAAAAGTAAAGGAGAATAAGGAAGAAAAAACTACTTAAGTTTGTCATGCAATAAACATCAAATTGAGAAACCGCTCTAAACACAAGTAGTATACTGTTGCAGGAGTAATACTGAATATCATCACAAGTGTTTTGGTGGTGGCATCATGTTATGGAGATGCTTTGGTTTGGGCTTAGAGGACTTTTGAAAGTAGAAGACAAACTACTGGGAAGTACTGAAAAAAAATGTTCCTCACTCGTTTTTGTTTCATCAGCTACAAAACAATCACACTGTAATCCTCCATAATATGATTTTTGTATTGTAATTATTTATATGTCTGTAAAGCAACAGATTATTAATTCTTGTGCTGCCACACAGGATGGAAATAAATTCCAAACCAAAAGTGGCACTTAAGTGCTAGGAAACGAAAGACAGAAACATTAACCACGGAGGACAGGTTAGGGTCAGTAACCAAATAAGTAGAAAATAAAAAACCAAAACAATAAGACAGAGTCCAATGTGGATGTTTAAATAATTTACAAAAATTACTGCCAAAGATCTTTAAAGCTAACTTCCAACCTCACAAAGTTTTGAGAGTATCCACAAACTTTACTGTTTAAAGTTAAAGTTAAATTAAATGGGGGGCAATGATGATGTCATGCATAAAACATCCAACAATCACTTGACAGCGACTGGACATCACTGCTAAACATAAAACACCTGCAGCACTGAGAAAAAAAAAAAAACTCAAAATGGTGGCCATTGTGACCCAAAAAATGCCACTCTGGCGAGTCTCAAAAATAAAGACACATTTTATTAAGTGATTCAAGGAGCACAGAAAATGGAAAACTGGAAAAAAAATATAAAACCAAATTCTGCACAATTCCAAACCCTTAAGCATGACAGCTCCGGTTTCTGAAGACAACACGACAACACGTTTTAGACACAATTCCAAGTACTACAAACCTACTGCAGGCTTCAGGTATACAACAGAGCATAGAATAGAAAGAGAAAACTGTCATCCTGAATGGAAGAATGGCTTAAGCAATTAAAATACACTAACTTCTCAGATTACAATAAATCTCAATTTAAAACAAGGTTGCGTGTTTCCTGTCAACTAATTAGTAACTTACCTTTGACTTGATAGCCGAGTACTCTGCTGTTCCTTTTTGCACCTCCTTCAGTGAAGTTATGTAGTCACAGCTGATAACGGCAGTCTGTGGTAAAAACAAAACTTTTAGTAAGAGGAGAAGCTTATACTAAGCATGCAGAAAAAGCAGGTAATGGCATTAGAAATTGAATTAGCTTCACTACCACTACCAACCTGCAGGGAAAAACTTGGGGGTTGGTGGCAGAATTGGCACTCCAGCCACCAGAAAAAAAACCTCACCCTGCTCGACTACATCTTAACTAGTGTGGTGCTGAGGTATCACCCATTACATGGCTGCACTTGGGTCCTAATCTGGATCCTGAGTGAGTTTGTTGTGTGGTGGGTGCGGCAATGCACTGTACCGTACCAGTGCCTGCTCCTAACCTCTCTCTTTAGAAGGATCACTGGAACCACTGATTACAAAAGACAACTATAAGAATTTTACACCTAAAGGAAAAATGCTTGGGGTCTGACATTTTATAAAATTTGCTAATTCACTTTCAAGTATTTCAGGTAAATTCTATATGTTTTTCATATATTTCCATAAAGCAACTTCTTGCTTTTTGGAAAACCATATAAAATGAATGAAATGAAAGACATCTGTTCATTACAGTAGTAATCACAAAAACAAAATCGTATTTTAAGTTTCATGGGGCACTGTTATATGTAAATGCATGTTATACTGAGCCACAGTTGGTAAATATATCTTATATAGTACCCGCCAAATAACACAAAGAATACACAGCACGTATTTCACACTAATTGGGACTCATCAGGTATACACACTTTTGCTTCCCAGGCAGGGATTAAACTTCAGATGTCAGCACCTGATGCAGAGACTCAGACATTGTGCCACTTAACTGACAAGGCGTATTCCATCCCAGAGTATTCCATCCATAGATCTGATCGCAATCTGATTAGTAGGGTGGTTACCTACTAGGTAACACTTGTGGTTGGAGATCTGCTTCTCACAACTGAGATATATATATCTATAGATATATATATCCATTCATCCATATTCCAACCCGCTGAATCCGAACACAGGGTCATGGGTGTCAGCTGGAGCCAATCCCAGACAACACAGGGCACAAGGCAGGAACCAATCCTGGGCAGGGTGCCAACCCACTGCAGGACACACACCAAGCACACACTAGGGCCAATTTAGAATCACCAATCCACCTAACCGGCATGTCTTTGGACTGTGGGAGGAAACCGGAGCGCCCGGAGGAAACCCACGCAGACACGGGAGAACATGCAAACTCCACGCAGGGAGGACCCGGGAAATGAATCCGGGACTCCTAACTGCGAGGCAGCAGCGCTATCACTGCGCCACCGTGCCGCCCTATATATATATATATACTGTTCAAAAAACGTAAGGGAAAACTTAATCATCACAGTCTAAAACCAAGTCAAGAAATCAATCTGTTCTGCTGGGAACCATAAGCGACTGTGAATCAACTTCACCTGCTTTGGTGCAAATGACAATGACAACAGGAACACTGAAGAGGAAACAGTAAGACAACCCCCAAGAGAGGAATGGTTTTGCAGGTGGTGGCCACAGACAATTACTCTTGCCTTCTCCTTCCTGACTGATTCATCTCTAGTTTTGCGTTTTTGCTAGTGTCCTTCTTATTACTGGTAGCATGAGGTGGTACCCACAGCTGATTCAGGTTGAACAGGTAATCCAGCTCCTCCAGGATGGCACATCCATACGTGCCATCGCAAGAAGGTTTGTTGTGTCACCCAGCGCAGTCACAAGAGCACAGAGGAGATATCAGGAGAAGGGCATAAAACCAGCAGCAGGACCAGTATCTGCTACTTTGTGCAAGGAGGAACAAGAGGAGCATTGCCAGAACCGTACAAAATGACCTTCAGCTGGCTACTGTTGTGCATGTTTTCTGACCAAACTGTTAGAAACAGGCTCCATGAGGGTGGCATAAGGGCCGACGTCCTCAAGTGGGGCCATTGCTCAAAGCATATCATCATGTAACTCAATTAGCATTCACCAGAGAATACCACAATTGGCAACTCTGCCACTAACGGTCAATTCTGTTCAAGTATTGAGTATTGTGAATACTTATGTACATGTGATTTCTCAGTTTTTTTATTTTTAATAAATTTGCAAAAACCTCAAGTAAACTTTTTTCACATTCTCATTATGGGGTGTTGTGTGTAGGAAAAAAATGAATTTAATTCATTTTGGAATAAGTCTGTAACATAACAAAATGTGGAAAAAGTGATGCGCTGTGAATACTTTCCGGATGCACTGTGTATATATATATGTATATTCTACACTCGCCTAAAGGATTATTAGGAACACCATACTAATACGGTGTTTGACCACCTTTCGCCTTCAGAACTGCCTTAATTCTACGTGGCATTGATTCAACAAGGTGCTGAAAGCATTCTTTAGAAATGTTGGCCCATATTGATAGGATAGCATCTTGCAGTTGATGGAGATTTGTGGGATGCACATCCAGGGCACGAAGCTCCCGTTCCACCACATCCCAAAGATGCTCTATTGGGTTGAGATCTGGTGACTGTGGGGGCCATTTTAGTACAGTGAACTCATTGTCATGTTCAAGAAACCAATTTGAAATGATTCGAGCTTTGTGACATGGTGCATTATCCTGTTGGAAGTAGCCATCAGAGGATGGGTACATGGTGGTCATGAAGGGATGGACATGGTCAGAAACAATGCTTAGGTAGCCCATGGCATTTAAACGATGCCCAATTGGCACTAAGGGGCCTAAAGTGTGCCAAGAAAACATCCCCCACACCATTACACCACCACCACCACCAGCCTGCACAGTGGTAACAAGGCATGATGGATCCATGTTCTCATTCTGTTTACGCCAAATTCTGACTCTACCATTTGAATGTCTCAACAGAAATCGAAACTCATCAGACCAGGTGATATTTTTCCAGTCTTCAACTGTCCAATTTTGGTGAGCTTGTGCAAATTGTAGCCTCTTTTTCCTATTTGTAGTGGAGATGAGTGGTACCCAGTGGGGTCTTCTGCTGTTGTAGCCCATCCGCCTCAAGGTTGTGCGTGTTGTGGCTTCACAAATGCTTTGCTGCATACCTCGGTTGTAACGAGTGGTTATTTCAGTCAAAGTTGCTCTTCTATCAGCTTGAATCAGTCGGCCCATTCTCCTCTGACCTCTAGCATCAACAAGGCATTTTCGTCCACAGGACTGCCGCATACTGGATGTTTTTCCCTTTTCACACCTTTCTTTGTAAACCCTAGAAGTGGTTGTGCGTGAAAATCCCAGTAACTGAGCAGATTGTGAAATACTCAGACCTGCCTGTCTGGCACCAACAACCATGCCACGTTAAAAATAGCTTAAATCACCTTTCTTTGCCATTCTGACATTCAGTTTGGAGTTCAGGAGATTGTCTTGACCAGGACCACACCACTAAATGTATTGAAGCAACTGCCATGTGATTGGTTGATTAGATAATTGCATTAATGAGAAATTGAACAGGTGTTCCTAATAATCCTTTAGGTGAGTGTAGATATGTTTATTCTATGTGTGTGTATTCTTCCTGTGATGGACTGGCACCACATATATACTTAAACTAAGGAGGTTTAAATTAGAGTCAACAGTGTTAACCCTATTTTATAAAACATTATCTTCTGCATTCATTACTGGGAAAATATTCTATTTATATATTTTATAAACCAACTTATATTTAAAAACATAATTTATTATATTATTTGAATTGATATACATTGCTTTTTGAATCATTCTGAAAAAAAAGAATCCCTGCTCGGAAAAACATACCCTGAGCCTTGTACAATTGCAAGGGGCCTTTCACATTCTTTAACAATGCAATACATACCACTTTCATCTGGCTGGTGATATTTCATGCCCCACTGATTTCAAAGAAAGCAATGAACTGTTTCATTTCAATAAACACAGTATTTCTAAGTTAAAAAAGAAACCCACTCTAAAAAAACAAAGATGCCTGACACTGGCACTCTGAAATGTGGCCTTAATACCGTGCATATGAAGAAGAGCTAATTGTATGTGCTTTTGTATGTTTTTATAAGTCTATTTATTGATAGTCAGCATAGAATGTAATAATTCAGATAGGCATTTGACCTGGTATTAACTTTTGTGAAATCAGAATTGGAATGAATAACTTTTGCCAGGGTTGGTGTCTGTCACACAGCCATAGTTAAATCATTATATTTTTATGCGCCTCACTCTGTCAGTTGTCTTCATTTATCAATTGATCCACCTACTGTATTTTGTATCTGTGTTGTAAGCAAGCAGAGCTTCATACAGAAAAGGGCAACAGACTGAATGATGAGTTGCCCCCTACTCAGCAAATGTTAAGTCAGCAGAGTTCAAACTATTATTAAAAAAAAAGAGAACAAAAACATTATCTGACTGAGACTGAAGTAGAGATAAAGAAGTCATAAGCCATGTCAGGAGTGACATTACCTTTACTAGCAGCGCATGAACAAGCACATAAATAGAAAAATGCTTTTGTTAAAAAATGGTTTCATACTTAGAAAGCCTATTAATAGATTCACATCTTAAGCACTGCTTAAAGGCCAAATAAATAAAATGTAATAAGATATTCTAGTGGCAATAAAATTATTGGGAACTTTTTTGATATGAACCCAGTAATTACAACTGAGAGGAAAGGAGATGACTATCAAGAAATGCCAATGTGTTCCAATAACTAAGAAAATAAAATAATGAGAATAAATATCAGCTTTAAAAAATATTACATACAGTATAAATATTTTTTAGTTTCTTAACAAAACATGAAATATATTATTGTTAAACATAGTCCATCTGCTTTTAAATGCATTTGGTTGAGAGTTGACCAGCCTTTAGCATTACTTCAGGAAACATATTTTAGCCAGTTAGGGAGCCACAAATGAGCTGTAATTAAACAGAAATAATGGTGAACTTCAATTTGATGAATCTACAGCAATGTTTTTAATCCTATTGAAAATTATTGTCCTTTTGGGGGAACATGAGAACCCAATAAAAGATAAACGTGACAGGATGCCTTGATGGTTCTTCAATGAAATCTCAAACTTTTTTAAACATGAAAACCTATTCACGAACACTTTGTTTTACCAAAAAAGCATCACCTCATCGCAATGACCTCAGCACAGCACTTCATTGGTGAGATAAGACAAATTAAAATGTTGACCTTTCAAATGGCACAAGTTACTTGGAACGTTAAAAATGTTAAAGTGTACAGTAATTAAGAGCCACTATGTGAAATTAGAGGAGGACAGCTCTAGGATTTTCCCTTATGGTCACAAAGATTATTTGGGTTGAGAAATTATTCATCCAAATATTTATGTAAAAATACAAAACATTAATATTATTTAAATCATTTATGCATTGTTTTTTAATTTATACTTTAAATACACCATTACATTACTTGAGAACAACTTACAATGACAAATTATTCATGTGAATAAATATGTATGTACAGTCCAGATATTTCATCACTAGTTCATAAAGCAGCATCCATCTCTACAAAACATACCAGCCATATTCTTCCACATAATATGAAGCACAACATTCAAAAACATCCTTTGGTTAATCTATGAAAGCCATTAATGATTATCAGTTATATTTTGGCAGTACCATGGAAGAGAACTTAGCATTGCCTTTTCACAGCTTTTGGAGGCTGCTTCACTTCCTAACATCTACGTGTTTTCTTTTCTTAAAAGGATATCCTGCTAGGATCCCCGGGTTCTTCGAACAGGCAAAACTGACCAAGTTAGGCAGAGTTAGAAGTATTTTTTTTGGCCAGTGAGACAGTAATTATGGGCATATGTGTGACAGCTCCCTTGTGTCCAAGGTTGATCAGTGTCTTGTGGATATCTGTCCTGGTATAATCTATTGCACTCCATGAACCAGAAGGAAATTGTCCCAAAATTGTGTTGAAAGGATCTGTAAATTATGCTAACTCACTATAGGGCATTATTAAATTAACTTCTAAAAAAACAAAACTTTTGCATTCAAATTATTGAAAGCATTGGGATCTTTGGTCTCTGGATAACACAATCATCAAACAAGGTGCTTACACATAGAGAAAATACTTAAGTTTATGTTTTTCTTCACTAAACGGAAATGATTCCAAAACCATCTATCACAATAAGCCAGCAGCTTATCCCGGCCAACACATCCAGGCCGTTAGATGGAGTCCTCCCTGCAGCATGGAGGTGCCCAGGATTCCTGCAGGGCATCGTGGGAGATGGAGTTCGACTTCACAGCCATGCTGGGTTCCGGCGGTGCCATCGGGTGACGTTGCAGGGAGACACAGGGATTTTTATTTTCCCTATAGCCTAAGTCACGGGGACGGAAAAACAGAAGTACTTCCGGGCTGAAGAAAAATATGAATCTTCAACTGACCCGGAAGTGTTAGTGAATCACATGGACTGAAGGACAGGAGCACTTCCGGGTCATGAACTATTTAAAGGACTATGGGAAACCCAGCAAGCTGAGCCGGAGTTGGGTGGTAGAGTGACGGAGCTGCTGGGAGGAGAGGAGGATCATTATTGTTGTTGTTATTATTATTGATTTATTGTTTATGGTGGTGATCAAGGTGTCTACTGTGGCACAATACCATAAAGAAAATTAAAATTCTTGACATAGTAAATTCGTCATTAGATACGGGGGGTCTTCCCAGACTGTCTTAAAACTGCTGTAGTTAAACCCCTATTTAAGAAACATAATGTCGACCCCTCTGCTCTTGAAAATTTTAGACCCATCTCTAACCTGCCTTTCTTAAGTAAAGTTCTGGATAAGGCAGTCATTATGCAGCTAAATGATCACCAAAATAAACCTACTATTCTTGATAAATTTCAGTCGGGTTTTAGAACAAATCACAGCACAGAAAATGCAATCGCTAAAGTAGTAAATGATTTGCGGGCGAATGCAGACAGAGGCCATTTATCTGTTCTCATCCTCTTAGATCTGAGTGCTGCATTTGACACCATTGATCATAATATTCTTAGAAATCGCCTTAGTCAATGGGTGGGCCTCTCTGGCAGGGTCTTAAATTGGTTTGAATCCTACCTGACAGGTAGAAAATTCTTTGTTAGTTGTGGTAATTACAACTCAAAGACACATGATTTTCAATATGGTGTTCCACAAGGCTCTATCCTGGGTCCGCTGCTCTTCTCAATCTACATGCTTCCGTTAGGTCAGATTATCTCAGGGCACAACGTGAGTTATGTGATGACACACAGCTGTACTTATCAATAGCACCTGATGACCCCGATTCTCTGAATTCACTAACACAATGTCTGACTTGTATCTCAGAATGGATGAATAGTAACTTTCTCAAGTTAAATAATGAGAAAACTAAAATCTTAGTTATTGGCAATAATGGATACAATGAGGCTATTAGAAATAAACTGGATACATTAGAATTAAAAGTCAAGATGGAGGTAAAAAGCTTAGGGGTAATTGTTGACTGTAATCTGAATTTTAAATCGCATATTAATCAGACCACTAGGACAGCATTTTTTCACCTAAGAAACATAGCTAAAGTTAGACCTCTTATATCACTGAAAGATGCTGAGAAATTAGTTCACGCGTTTGTTTTCAGTCGACTAGATTACTGTAATTCACTCCTCTCAGGACTACCCAAAAAAGACATAAATCGTTTGCAACGAGTGCAGAATGCAGCTGCTAGAATCCTAACTAGGAAAAGAAAATCCGAGCACATCTCTCCAGTTTTGATGTCACTACACTGGTTACCTGTGTCATTCAGGATTGACTTTAAAATACTGCTTATGGTTTATAAAGCCTTAAATAATCTCGCCCCATCTTATATATCGGAATGTCTGACACCTTATATTCCAAATCGTAACCTTAGATCCTCAAATGAGTGTCTCCTTAGAATTCCAAGAACAAAACTTAAAAGAAGTGGTGAGGCGGCCTTCTGCTGCTATGCACCTAAAATCTGGAATAGCCTGACAATAGGAATTCACCAGGCTGATGCAGTGGAGCACTTTAAAACACTGCTGAAAACACATTACTTTAACATGGCCTTCTCATAACTTCACTTTAACTTAATCCTGATACTCTGTATGTTCAATTCATCATAATAACTATTCACAGTGGCTCTAAAATCCGTACTGACCCCTACTCTCTCTTCTGTTTCTTTTTCTGGGTTCTTTGTGGTGGTGGCCTGCGCCATCTCCACCTACTCAAAGCATCGTGATGCTCCAACAGTGATGGACTAAAAGCCAGAAGTCTACATGACCGTCATCATCAAGTCCTTCTGTGAGAACCCGAAATCCAAAGAGGACTGTTTCATTTATGTTAGGTAGAATGCCCAGAGGGGACTGAGCAGTCTCATGGTCTGGAATCCCTACAGATTTAATTTTTTTCTCCAGCCGTCTGGAGTTTTTTTTTTGTTTTTTCTGTCCACCCTGGCCATCGGACCTTACTCTTATTCTATGTTAATTAATGTTGGCTTATTTTATTTTCTTACTGTGTCTTTTATTTTTCTATTCTTCATTATGTAAAGCACTTTCAGCTACTTTTTGTATGAAAATGTGCTATATAAATAAATGTTGTTGTTGTTGTTGTTGTTGTAAAATTATTTCTGATAATTTTACCTGGTGTCTGGACGTTTGTCTGTGGGGTTTAGAGGAGCGACAGCGACCTCTAGTGTCACACCATTTACTGAAGCTGCCAGTTTCAAGGTCACGGGGAATCAAAATCTATACAGGAAGCATACAGCACAAGACAAAAAAACAACACCCAATGAGATATAGGTCCATTTTAGCCATTAAACTCAGAAGGAAGTGGCCTGTGTTTGGTTCAAAGAGTCATATATCCTTTTATTGGTTACTTAACAATGTTGATGTTTTACAGTTGTTTTAATGTTTTTATGTTTATTTTTACATGTTGAGTTGTGAATAATGTTAGATTACTTGTTTTGTTATTTCATTTATGGAAACAAAAAGACCAGGGATGGCAACTGTTAGAAAATGCTGTTGGAATGTTGTTTGCAGTTTCTTTAAATCTCACACATTTGTATGGTCCAAAAATAATTATTTTCTATATTTTGGCATTTAATGCACAATCAAGACCCATTAGTGAATGCAGTGTTAAATTTGGCTAGAGTTATGAAAGAGTCTGCTGCCAAACCACTTTCCTACCCCATAAAGGGAATTTTGATACATCCATTTTCATCCTTTGCCTGACTATGGTTCACACTACCAAGCGTGAAAAATTTCACCCTGTAAACATCTATGGAGAAAGCTTGTTTAGATGTGCTTAGAAGGAATTTCACACCTAAAGTCTGAAGGGATATTCTATGCCGTCAACACGTTTTACACAAGCTAAATAGCTTGGTGTTATTGGCACTTTATATATTCATAAATACGGATGTGAAACAGAAAGGTTACAGGCTATTTATACAGATGTCAAGGATGGCTTGTTAAAAAATGATACTGCTTGCTGCCCAGCAAAACCAACGACAGTAATGTACACTACAGCACTTTCACATATTACAAGATGAAGCAAACAAGTTGACTCAGAGTACATTTTACACTCCCCACTAAGTAAAGTGTAAAAGCACTACACTCCCCATTAGTAATACTGCTACGGTATTAAGAATAATCATAACACTTACTGCCATTGCTGCTCTTCCAAATCTTATGATGCTGAAGTCACTTGGGTCCACGTACTTGTATTTATATAGATATAATCCACAAGATGTGACTACTGCAGTTGCTAAGGAGGAAACTTTTAGTAACCTCACTGCCATTTTACGCTCAGAATGCTAGAAAGCAGAAAGAAATAAAGTGAATAATACAGTAGATTACTTAAAAAGTCTATAGTAACCTTTCATAATTAAAAAAAAAACTATATAAAGTAAATACAAAAACAGTTTTGTTAAAAACAAACACACACAAAAGAACAGCATGTCAATTCAATTTTTAATTAAGTTAAAACTTAACTTAACAAACCAGTCACACACATTTTCATCCAGCCATCCATTTTCTAACTCATTTCTCAAAATCTGGATAAATAAATTCACCAAAAGCACCAGATGTTTCCAGTCACTGACCTCCAGGACAGAGCCTTGACTTCATCTGGACTGTTTCATCCTAACTAGTGATTTTAGAACAGCTCCTTTCAACTAATTACACATATCAGTTCACAAGCACGAATGAATCTATTCAGTGCATCAGTATTAAAGTGTTAAAGTGCATGTGTGATGTCATCAGTGTCTCTTGTTTTGCAGGTAGATGTTTAAAGCACATGTGGAAAGTGCGACCCATCTGATTCATGATTCCTGTTCATTTCTCTTAAGAATTGTTTGGAGTTTGAACTGAATCATTACCAGCAAACAAGTACTCTGTCACTGATCATTCTCTTCTTCATCATACAAGTACAATATTATAACAACACATTTACATCAAAATATATTAATGTAAGGACACTTGGGTTCGCTTCCCGGTGTTCTGACAATTTGTCCTACTTTGTCGAAGTTTCCTACCATAGTTTATTGCAAGTCATAACATTAAACTTATAACGTTATACCATGTCATCATTTAACATGTTGTATTTAGAAGTCGTCTATCAAATTTATGGAAATGTTAACATTTCTCAATTTATTATATATGCATCATTTAATGCCTGAAAGAGACACAGCCTGATGCAAAGATTTCACAAGACGGTCATTACTCATGCATGGATACAATGGCCTGTACAAGATTAAAAGTCACACATGCAAAATATACAACTTATAAAATGTTGACAATAAATACCTATGCAGTAAACTGTAATAAATGCATTAATGTAGTAAGGCTAAGTTTCGTAATTTTGGTCTGTGCATGCGTAGTATCAGTGAGTAGATCATTTCGATGGGTAGGATGTTTCGTTAGAACACCGGGTCCTCCCTGCATGGAGTTTGCATGTTCTCTCCGAGTCTGTGTGGGTTTTCTCCCACAGTCCAAAGACATGCAGGTAAGGTGCATTGGCTGTCCTAAATTGTCCCTGGTGTGTACTTGGTGTGTGGGCGTATGTGTGTGTGTGCCCTGCAGTGGCTGGCACCCTGCCCGGAGTTTATTCCTGCCTTGCGCCCTGTGTTGGCTGGGATTGGCTCCGTAAGACCTGCGTGACCCTGTGTTAGGATATAGCAGGTTGTACAATGACTGACTGACTGTATTAATTGCTTGTTTTATACAATTCATTATTGGAATTATTTAAACATAATATATAAACATAATATTAAACTAATGCATTTACAGTGGGATGCAAAAGTTTGGGCAACCTTGTTAATAGTCATTATTTTCCTGTATAAATCGTTGGTTGTTATGATAAAAATGTCAGTTAAATATATCATATAGGAGACACACACAGTGATATTTGAGAAGTGAAATGAAGTTTATTGGATTTACAGAAAGTGTGCAATAATTGTTCAAACAAAATCAGGCAGGTGCATAAATTTGGGCACCGTTGTCATTTTATTGATTCCAAAACTTTTAGAACTAATTATTGGAACTCAATTGGCTTGGTAAGCTCAGTGACCCCTGACCTACATACACAGGTGAATCCGAGTATTTAAGGGGGTCAACTGTAAGTTTCCCTCCTCCTTTAATTTTCTCTGAAGAGTAGCAACATGGGGGTCACAAAACAACTCTCAAATGACCTGAAGACAAAGATTGTTCACCATCATGGTTTAGGGAAGGATACAGAAAGCTGTCCCAGAGATTGAAGCTGTCTGTTTCCACAGTTAGGAACATATTGAGGAAATGGAAGACCACAGGCTCAGTTCAAGTTAAGGCTCGAAGTGGCAGACCAAGAAAGATTTCAGATAGACAGAAGCGACGAATGGTGAGAACAGTCAGAGTCAACCCACAGACCAGCACCAAAGACCTACAACATCATCTTGCAGCAGATGGAGTCACTGTGCATCGTTCAACCATTAGGCGCACTTTACACAAGGAGATGCTGTATGCGAGAGTGATGAAGAGGAAGCACAAACAGAGCCGCTTGAGGTCTGCTCAAGCACATTTGGACAAGCCAGCTTCATTTTGGAATAAGGTGCTGTGGACTGATGAAACTAAAATGGAGTTATTTGGGCATAACAAGGGCGTTATGCATGGAGGAAAAAGAACACAGCATTCCAAGAAAAACACCTGCTACCTACAGTAAAATATGGTGGTGGTTCCATCATGCTGTGGGGCTGTGTGGCCAGTGCAGGGACTGGGAATCTTGTCAAAGTTGAGGGACGCATGGATTCCACTCAGTATCAGCAGATTCTGGAGACCAATGTCCAGGAATCAGTGACAAAGCTGAAGCTGCGCCGGGGCTGGATCTTTCAACAAGATAACGACCCGAAACACTGCTCAAAATCCACTAAGGCATTCATGCAGAGGAACAAGTACAACGTTCTGGAATGGCCATCTCAGTCCCCAGACCTGAATAGAATTGAAAATCTGTGGTGTGAGTTAAAGAGAGCTGTCCATGCTCGGAAGCCATCAAACCTGAATGAACTAGAGATGTTTTGTAAAGAGGAATGGTCCAAAATACCTTCAACCACAATCCAGACTCTCATTGGAACCTACAGGAAGCGTTTAGAGGCTGGAATTTCTGCAAAAGGCGGATCTACTAAATATTGATTTCATTTCTTTTTTGTGGTGCCCAAATTTATGCACCTGCCTGATTTTGTTTGAACAATTATTGCACACTTTCTGTAAATCCGATAAACTTCATTTCACTTCTCAAATATCACTGTGTGTGTCTCCTATATGATATATTTAACTGACATTTTTTATCGTAACAACCAACGATTTATACAGGAAAATAATGACTATTAACGAGGTTGCCCAAACTTTTGCATCCCACTGTATTTCTCTTTGTACAATCAAAAACTTAGTCACACAAAAAACATTATAAATAAATTATCCTAATATGTAGCAATTATTTACATTCAACTTTACTTTAGTGCACACTTTTATACAGCTTGTTGAATACACCAGGCATAAACGATTTACTGATTCTTTTGAATTCAAACTGAATCTTTACTTGAGAACAGGTCACACAATTCTTGATCATTTGATTTGTGAACTGAATCATTAGCTGAAAATAAGGAGCATGATTCTGATTCATTTGAATTGCTAATTAAATAATTACGCAAGAATGAGCCATACAACTCTGATTCATTTAATTTGAGATCTGAATCATTACCTGAGAATAAGGTCCATAATTCTTGTTCACTTATGAATCCTACAGGTAGTTTCTTATTTTAATAATTAATTTTTATTATACTGTCATCTGCGGTGGGTTGGCACCCTGCCCAGGATTGGTTCCTGCCTTGTGCCCTGTGTTGGCTGGGATTGGCTCCAGCAGACCCCCGTGACCCTATTCGGATTCAGCGGGTTAGAAAATGGATGGATATACTGTCATGCTTCGTGCTTTCAAAAATGTTAATGTTATGGACAATCTGAATGATAAATGTGTTTTAAATAAAACAAATGTAACATATATAAATGTACCCCCCCCTTCAATTTCAAACCAAATGAAATAATGAAATCTGTAAAGTGAATTGAAATTGACATTATTAATCTAAACGTCTGCTACCCGTAGGTTTCCAAACTGGACACCCTTCAATCCTCAGGTACATCTTGCCATTCTATTCATTAAAATTATGCACAGGAAAGGAGAAAAGTCACTCTTGGCGGGGTACAATGGCCAATCAAAATGAACTTGACTTTAATGCCAAATCAACGCCACTCTCAGTCCGCAGATACAGAGACTGAATGGGACACATCTGCTGTGCAGGAATTAGGTACTTTTGCAGCACTTCCCACAACATGCTATGGGGTACATTGTTATAAACGTTTTCCAGCTTCATAAAGCACATGTTGACAGGACTGATGAACTGAAAATATCCACGAAGGGAAAGAGCCAGTCCACTGCTCCACACCAAGCACTACATCCACATTGTTTGTCATGAATCTGAGGTTCAGCTTTCTTACAGGTATCCTTTAAAGCAGCCATGAACAGGCTTCTCAGGAGAGGCTGAAAAGTCTAATTTTCGATTACTTTAATGAACCTTCTTAACCCCCTTTCTTAAAATCTGATGAAGTCCTGAATCTTCCATGCAACATGAAAGAGGTTTGTAACTCAAAGCACACTTTCAGTATTTCTGTTAGTATTTCATTCACCCCTTTGGCCTTGCCACTAAAGAGCTTTTTAATCAAAGCAGCAGTCTTGACCACTGAGATAGCCCCATCAATAACCACTGCTTCTGGCACTGCCTCTGAGGAAAAGATTGTATCTCCTAGATTTAGATTTTCCTCAAAGTGTTCCTGTCATTTCTTGACAATATCCACTGTGTTTGATCATCTCAAACATCTCCACACCCTTGCCATGACTAGATTACTTCCTGTCTATCTGTGTTAAATGACATGTGAGAACCTATCTGAGGCTGTCAGAAAGTTATTCTATATGGCCACACCAAACTCCACCCACACTGCACAGAGACTTGACAGTTTCCTTTACTGCTAGTCCCTAGGTTTCCTAAAACTAACAAGAAGCAATATCTTTCTTGACATGTTGCTTTATCCCCTACTGAGGTCTTTAACATTGTTCTTCAATACTTTATGTCACTGATATCTGTTAAGACACAGGAGAAGCTCTTCCAGAGGTGAAAACTCAATTAACCCCAAACAGAGGTATCCATTGGTCAGTCATAGAATACTTTCACTACCCATTTGTGTTTTCCATCCATCTGAAGCAGCATACTACCAAGTCATGATCAGTTAACAACTTAGCAATCAACATATGGTGTCAGATCAGATGAGACAACCATGAAGTTGATCACTGATATTTGGCCCAAAGTACTCTGCCGTGAAGTACTGTACATTTACTATCATTTTTGAATAGATTTTCTGTTTTAGACAATCGAAGACTTGCACAGAAATCCAAAAAATAAAAATTGCCACTTGTGTTCACTTCATTTAAGCTACAGTATATCTTCTAATCTCACCACCTCTGTTACTCACCTTATGAGCATTCAACACATTCACCCTTTCAAGCATTGAATCCAATGCAAACACACAGTTAAAATTTTCCAAGCTGCAAGGTGACGTCCTCAACAAGAGGAACAAATTTAAAATGTGTGACTCCAAGTTAGAGACATGTGGGAATCCTCAAACAGGCCCAGGGCCTAACCCATTGAGCAAGATTATAGCAGGAGAGAGACCACCATTAATCAAAATGCCTGGTTTCAAAGCTACCACTTTACATTGAAAGGAGTCTAATTATATCTTGCTGCCATTTATCAACCACCTGCACAAGCTATGATTCCTTCTCCACCAAAGAGGTTAAATTGAATGTTGTAAAAGCCACTTTCAGTCACCAAGGTATATTATGCCTGGATATGTCCCACTCTGGATTGTCCATGACTGGTATAGCACCTGACTATCATCATTCATATGGTGTCTCTAAGTGGCTTTTAGGTCATTAGACAATAACTGGCAAATGCAACTCCATGGCCTGACTCAAGCAATACATCCCTGTACCACTGTTCTAGACAAGGTTCTCTTTGAATTCCATCCATCCATTTTCCAACCTGCTATATCCTAACTACAGGGTCACGGGGGTCTGCTGGAGCCAATACCAGCCAACACAGGGCTCAAGGCAGGAAACAAATCCCGGGCAGGGTGTAAGCCCACCACAGGACACACACACACACATGCACACCCACACACCAAGCACACACTAGGGACAATTTAGGATCGACAATTCACCTAACCTCACCTAACCTGTCTTTGGAGTGTGGGAGGAAACTGGAGCACCCGGAGGAAACCCACACAGACATGGGGAGAACATGCCAACTCCACACAGGAAGGACCCGGGAAGCGAACCTGGGTCTCTTAACTTTGAGGCAGCAGCGCTACCCACTGCGCCACCATGCCACCCTCTCTTTGAATTAGATTAGAATATTATGGTTCTTTAATGTATTTTCTTTTTCCGACTCCTCCCCTTACACCAATGTGCCACAGGACCATAAATCATCAAACAACATAGGTCAAAGAAAAAGGAAAAAAACTCTTGATCACTCTCATAATTTGAAACTGTTTTCTTTTCTTATTTTAATAGCATTAGGTTTTCTTTGATTTGCTCACAAAGCTCTGTTGCAGCTCAGGAACACACAAATTTTCAAGCAAGATAGAAAAAACAATATGAGCTTGCATATGATATGTAATTTGAGCCAAGACTCAACAACAACAACAACAACATTTATTTCTATAGCACATTTTCATACAAACAGTAGCTCAAAGTGCTTTACATAATAAAGAATAGAAAAATAAAAGACACAATAAGAAAACAAAATAAATCAACATTAATTAACATCGAATAAGAGTAAGGTTCAATGGCCAGGGGGGACAGAAAAGAGAAACAAAAAATCTCCAGACGGCTGGAGAAAAAATAAAATCTGTAGGGATTCCAGACCATGAGACCGCCTGACCAGTCCCCTCTGGGCATTCTACCTGACATAAATGAAACAGTCCAAAGACATGAAGGTTATATGAGCTGGCATTGCTGAACTGGCCACAGAGCGCGTGTGTGTGTGTGTGTTTGTGTGTTCACCCGATGATGGAATAGTGCTGTGTCTAGGCCAGGGGCTGTTTCTGCCTTACACCCAATAATTGCTGGGATAGGCTCCACCTGCCCTGTCACCCTGCCATGGATAAGCGGGTTAGGAAAATGGATGAATAAATAAATAAATAATGGATAATTAAGGATAATTAAATAGCAAATAAAGTAAAAAAACAACAGATCATATACACCCAATGAGATACACTCTTTATATGGCAAGAGTCTGCCATTTGAACTCCCCTACAACTGACCTCACACCACCAATTTGTACACTGTTTTAATAGGGTTGATGACAACCAGAGCAGGAAGCAGCCCTGGATGGGATGCCAGTGCATCAGATAGTACATTCACATAACTGTTACCCATTTGTAACAAATTACACATGCCAAATGACCTAAAATGTATATCTCTGTAAAGCAAACAGAAAAACAAGCACTGTATTTACTGATTGGGAAAATGTGTACATTGTATACTGATGCTGACAGAGATGAAAGATAATCACAGGTTCCTGTCACCATGTGGGTGAAGACTTGCCCATGAAAAACTACATTTTTTTACAAAATCAATGTTTGAAATACATTTATAACCACATGCATGTAATCATTTTAATCATGACAACCTAAAACCTGCTTAATCCAAAATTAGGGTGGCAGAGGAATGGGGCCAATCCTTGCAGCCCGAGACAAAAAGGCAGAAATTAGTGACAACCACCCTCTTGCCGGGCTTACTCCCACAAAAACAATGAACCTAATATTCATGTTTTTGTGAATGTAGTAGGAAAACTGGAGTGCCCTGGGAAAATCTCACACAATCAATCAATCAATCAACATTTATTTATATGGCACATATTCATACAAAAAAATGTAGCTCAAAGTGCTTTACAAAATGAATAGAAAAATAGAAGACACAATAAAAAATAAACATAAGTCAACATTAATTAACATAGAATAAGAGTAAGGTCAGATGGCCAGGGTGGACAGAAAAACAAAAAACTCCAAAGGCTGGAGAAAAAATAAAATCTGTAGGGTTCCAGACCAAGAGACCGCCCAGTCACCTCTGGGCAATCTACCTAACATAAATCAAACAGTCCTCTTTGTGTTTAGGGTTTTCATGGAAGGACCTGATGATGATGGTCACGTAGACTTCTGGCTTTCAGTCCATCAATGTTGGTGCATCAGGATGCTTTGAGTAGGTACACAGGTACAGGGAGAAACAACAAAGCATATACAGAGAATGATATGAAACCAAAGTTAAATTCCATACCAACATAGAAGAGTAGACTGCTGAAAATTACAATTCAAATGATTTAGATTTTAACATTTAATTCCAATAATAAAAAAAATGCTAAAAGCTCCACCTGTTGCATTTTCCTTTATATTGTTTAAACTAGAGATAAAACAGCATAATGGGCTTGAAAATATTTACTGAGTAAATACACTGAAAGGCTCCATTTGGCTTTTTCCTGCTCAAAATTAGAAACTGCTTTATGTTCTCAATGGTGTTTTAAAGGCAGGAATCACCTGACCAATATGGGTAACAGCAGTTCATGCAAATTAAATTATTCACTAAAACATGGACATGGACACAAACAGATGAACATACACAGGCTTGGTCAGTAATAGAAATAAAATCCTGCAGTACTTCTTTATATTATTTGCTTTGTGCCCCAATAAATGCATGTTATTGCCAATATGCTAACAACCCAATTGTGCTTCACTCAATCAGAATATGGAGCCAATGTAGGAAGCATTTTAAGATAGAGAAGCTTTTATCTGTGGCACCTCTGCACAAGAACCACTTTTTTTCCACCCTCACAAACGTATGCAGTTTTTAATGTCTGGAAAACTTAGAGATCTGTACACAGACAACGTCTTTGCATCCTACCAACAATTACATTCCAACTTTAACTTTCACTATCTTCAAATTAGCAACTTTGTTAAACAGAACCTGCCCAATTTCCCTCACCTCCAACCTCCCTCTATGCTGGAAAAAATATTGCTCAGTGTCGAGGACTCAGATAACATTTCTGAAATATATAAAACTATTTTGCAGTCCTACCCTTTCAAAGATCCAAGAAGTCAATGGTAAAAGGATTTCTCACTCAACATCTCAGAAAAAGAAGGGAAGGTAGCAATGCAGAGAATTCACTCGAGCTCCATATGTGCAAAGATACAATTATTCAACTCAAAATTATATATCGAGCATATATGTCTCGTTTAAAATTGTCCAAAATGTTTCCAGGGTGAGATCCAACCTGCAAACATTGCAATCAAGCTCTAGCCTCACAGGGTTATATGTTCTGGGCCTGCACCAAATTAACATCATTCTGGACCAAAATTTTTAAATGCCTTTCAGACAGCCTTGGTGTCCCAATCCCTCCTAACCCATTAACAGCTGTGCTTGGTGGGTTCACAGAGGGGCTTGAAGTGGAGAAGGACAAACAAACTGTGATTGCCTTCACTACACTATTGGCACGCAGACTTATCTTGTAAAACTGGAAGAAACCTAACTCTCCTATTCTAAGTTAGTGGGTAACTGATGTTGTATATTATTTGAAATTGGAAAAAATCAAATTCTCACTTAGAGGATCTGTGCAGAACTTTTTAAAAACCTGGCAGGATCTAATCAATAACGTGTTAGAATAAGCTTTTAAAGCACCGAGGAAGCAGATTCTCTCCCCATTTCTTTTTCTTCTCCTTTTATCTTTATTCACTTATTAATTCATCTATTTACTTATTTTTACTAGCTTTAACTTTTACTCTGCCGGTCATGCTCTCTTTCTCAGGGGTGGGGGTTGATTTGTTTTCAATCCTATTTTTGTAAAAATTGATTTATTTGTATGGAATGCTGTGTGTTTACAATAAAATTAATAAAATTAAAAAAAAAAAACTAAATTATTCACTAAAATATATACAGTACATTATAAAGTGCACATTTCACATATGCAAGCCTGAAAATATCATTTTCTAAGGAGACAGGCAACATTTTCCACCTGACAAAGATTAATATCCTATCCTGAGCCTTCTGAATATTTTTTTCCACATGTTGCAGTCACCGATTTCCAAATGCATATTTGTGTGACATAAAGGTAGGTTTGTTCAGTGGGCAAGAGTTACGAATTGTTGAAGTACACTCAAGCATTGAATTTGAATATTACAGCTCAAACAGCTTATTTTTATTAATATTTTTCAAGCACTGTGGACAGACTGCAATACAAGCCAGAAGCTTATCTCAAGAATTTGCTAGAAAAGAGGCAAGTCTGTCGGAACTTGTATTCACTACTACGTGGAGGAGCAGAGTTTGCACGTGAAACATTAGCACACACGGTTGCCATCTGAATTACCATCAGCACATCTGTCTGCATTTCCATTAGTTCTTTTAAAAATGTCTAATGACTTCTTTACAAAACACACATGCAAATCACTTTCTTACAGAAAGAACGCTAGGAAACCAGCCAAACTATAGGAGCAAGCCTCACACTTCATAGGTCAACATTGAAAATATAGCCTGGAATAACTTGAACCTAAAATTTGAACAAAAATGTTCTTATTTTTAATTTGAAACCAATTTAATCAGTATGCTTGATAGTGAAACATGAAATCAACTCGATTGATCGTGTCCACACCTTTCACATGCAGCTCCCTAATAAGCAGAATTTCCAGCAGGTAAACAAATCTGTCACCATGAAAGACAATGACAAAAATCACAGAGAGACAAAATTGCCTATTTTCATAGTAGTTTTGTGTGGTAGTTAATTCATCTTCTTTGAACTTACATTTAGAAAATGTAATTGCACAAATGATTTTACTGTATATATTTTTTAATTATAACCAACTTACGGTTTTCATTCCAAATTGAAAAAAAAAAAAATCGAACAAGGAAACTTGTTGGGTATGCGTGAATGGTCCCTCACTTTTCTGAATGCTTTCTTGTTACACTGAAATGAGAACAGATGTCTGAGAATGCCCAGGCAGTCATCAACATGCCCTTTGGGAATATGGTTACTGGGCTATTATTTCATGCCCTGTTTCACTATGTTCTTCTGCCAAACGACAAGTTCACATTTGTAAGTAAACTATTTTCATTTACCTTTTCAATCACAAAACACATTTTGGGAGAAAAAAAAAACCTTCCTTAGGTTCTAGTTCTCTTATTGTTGTTAACTCTGGCCTAGCAATAATAATGAATCTTTTTAGCAGTAGCAAGACTAATAAAAATTTACAACAACATTGACTATCAATACTGTTAAACATCTTTAAAAGTTACAGCCAGCACCACTAGCTCATATGGTACAGCAACAATTAAGTCGTCATAGGTAGGCGGCCCAAGTAACCATTTAGCTGGTTTCCAGTTGATTGCATGTGCCATTAAATGTTGCCAATCTAAAGATCAAAAGAACTCAGTGCTTTAACTTCCAATGTTTGACTTTATAATTACAATTCCGTTATAATTATTAAATGTAAAGTGTAATATCATTTCTCTCTTTCTGTACATAGTGAATTCTAGTTTGAGATCCTTGGTTGGAACACGGGAATACTTTGAAAAGCACGGCAAAATGAATTTTAAATCTAACATTTCTTCAATGTTACTCATCATCTAGTCCTTCCAAGAGAACCCTAAATGCAAAGAAGACTGTTTCATGTATGTTAGGTAGAGTGCCCAGAGGGGACTGGTCAGGTGGTCTCGTGGCCTGGAACCCCTGCAGATTTTATTTTTTCTCTCCAGCCGTCTGGAGTTTTTTTTTTTTTGTTTGTTTTTTTCTGTCCTCCCTGGCCATCGGACCTTACTCTTATTCTATGTTAACTAGTGTTGTCTTATTCTAATTCTTACTTTGTCTTTTATTTCTCTTTTCTTCATCATGTAAAGCAATTTGAGCTACATTATTTGTATGAAAATGTGCTCTATAAATAAATGTTGTTGTTGTTGTTCAATGGTGTTTAGGTGTTATTTCATTTCTCCACTGAGGCACATCCTATGTTGAATCTGCATGTTGCACTTGTGTTTTCTTTGGGTGAATTTACCCTTGGGATTAATAAAGTATCTATCTATCTATCTATCTATCTATCTATCTACTAGGCTGACCCGCCTTTTAAAGCGACCGACTTTTAAGTTGACCACTTCTTAAGGCAATTCAATATGTAGATCAATTTGATATTTTATACAAACTCATTCATTTGGTTATATTGCATTTGAGCGGTATTACTTTAATACTCGTAGTTTCTGTTATTTTTGTGATGAAATGTAAACTTTTTTTCTATATTGAGGTCGCTCTTTTGAACCCCCCTGATATTTACTACACGGTGAGGCATTTGTACTCCATCGACATTAATTATTTCCAGAGACATAATTTTGTCTATTTTTCCAGCGCATCGCGCACAAAAGCAAGGGAACAATGGGAGCACCAGAACTCACATCATGTCGCTTCGTACCGCAAGCTGCAAGTAGTAAGTCTGTGATAAGCGGAATACCGCTACGCTTTCCACTCACGGGACGGAAGGACAATCCCGACCTCTTTTATATAGTAAGAAAGAAGAAGAAGACATTGCACAGTCTGGAGTAGAAAATCATCTTTTACCTGGAAAAACGAAACTACAAATCCCATCGTGCATTGCAAAATGGACGGGACGTGTGAAACTCCACGCCTGCGTAGCACTCACGGGACGGAAGGACAATCCCGTCCACTTTTATCTTTGGGTATTCTACTTTCCTTATGCAGATCAATTCATGCTACTCAGATTAGTGGAGACTCCAAATTGGCTTGGAATGTATTTGTATGTCAGTGCTTTTGAACATGCCTTGCGATAATCTGCATTGCTTACTACGTTGCTCTTAGGATTGTCTCCGACTCCTCAAAACACAATACTAGTAAAGGCAAGAATATAAAATGAATCAGTTAGAATATTATTGCCACATATAAGACAGTGTTACATCAGCATTACATCAAAGTGCAGGCTCTTTTCATCCTTATCTTGCACAAAAATAATGTCCAAGCAAATAAAAGGAGTTTTTTAGCACACAGTCATCCATGTTCTGATCAGGAGACAGATAACTGTACAGTATTAGAGATCCTAAGGAGTGCAGTTGTTACAGAACGTTTGAGGAAAGAGAATGACAGGCATACACAATAAAGAAAAAAAGAGGTATGAGAGAGAAAGAGAGAAATCAACATGTTAGAGGAAAGACAGGGGCAGGATGCTGGCATCTTTATAGCTTTATTGTTTTCAATGGTGTCCCAAAGACAGCAGGGATGACAGTAGGGTGTGGAGATTTTCGAAAGCTGAAGGAAGAGCAATAAGAGTATATAATGGTTTAGCTGTGATATCCTGGCTGTCTCATTTTTAATTTTAGTGTTTGTTACAAATTATAGTTCTAAATAAAAATACATAATGTATAATAAAAGGGTGAAATTAAAAACATTGACTTTAAACAAGTCACCGAGTAGGGCAGTCAGACAAGCTTTGATCCTTCTACTTATTTTGTATATTCTGGCCCATCGAGGCATGTACTCCACCACTTAAGACCACTTAAGGTGCTGTGTCATCTGGCACCAAGACATTTGTAGCAGATATTTCAAGGCCTATAAGTTGCAAGGTGGGACCTCCATGGATCAGACTTGTTTTCCAGCACATCCCACAGATGTTCAATTACATTTTGACCTGGGAAATTTGAACACCTTGAATTCTTTCTCATGTTTTTCAAACAATCCTAAACAATTTTTGCAGTGTGGCAGGCTGCATTATCCTGCTGAAAGAAACTACTACCATCTTGGAATATCGTTGCCATAAAGAGGTGTACATGGGCTGCAAGGTGGTACGTGTCAGGACCCAAAGTTTCTTAGCAGAACATTGCCCAGAGATTCACACTCTTCCCACAATGCATCCTGCTGCAATCTCTTCCCCAGCTGTATGACACACACGCACCAAGGTATCCACATGTTCTCAAAGAAAATGTGAATCAACAGACCACGCCACCTTCTTCCATTATTCCATAGTCCAGTTCTGAGACTCACTTGGCCATTGTAGGTGCTTTCACCAGTGGACAGGGATTAGCATGGGCACTCTCACTGGTCTGTGGCTACGCAGCCCCATGTGTAGCAAGCTGCGATGTTTGTTCTGACACCTTTCTTTCATTGCCAGCATCAAGTTTTTAGATAGAGTAGGTCTTCTGTGGGACTAGACCAGAGACGCCAGTCTTTGCTCCCATTGTACATCAATGAGCCTTGTATGTCCAAGACCTTGTTCACTGGTTGTCCTTTCTTGGACCACTTTTGGTAGGTACTAAAATACTGGAAACACAGCACAAGACCAGCTATTTTGGAGATGCCCTGACCCAGTCATGTACCCATCACAATCTGGCCCTTGACAAAGTCGCTCTCCTGCTTCCAACATTTCACCTTCAAGAATTGACTGTTCACGTGTTGCCTTATATATCTCACTCCTCGACTCCATTGTAACAAGGTAATCACTGTTATTCACTTGACCTGTCAGTGGTTTTAAAGTTGTGGCTAATCAGTGTATATGCTCTATGTCAGGAGTGGGCAAAGTCATTCCTGGAGGGCAACAGTGGCGGCAGGTTTTTGTTCCAACCCAATTGCTTAACAAGAAGCACTTATTGCTCAAGTATCACATCTGTGTCATTTTAGTTGTCTCACTTGTTAAGATTTTGAACCCTTATTACTTATTTCAGTCTTAAACAGCTGCATTCTCGGCTCCTTATCAGCAATAGGATGCAAATGACGAAAGAAACCAGAAGTTCTCCATTTACTTTGTTACCATTTCACCTGTGTGTATTTCTCATGCACTGTTTGGTTTAATTAAATACCTGGAAGGAAAGTGAAGAGAAAAAAGTGCAGGATTGAGAATTACTCATCCGTTTTAGACTTCAAATCATTTGGATGATATCCTTAGAAAGGAAAAAAAATCTATAATACGAGAATGACCTGACATGGCAGAGTTAAAGCACTAATAAGCCGTGAAATTAAATTATTGGCAAGGATTGTTTTCTAATTAAGCAACTGGGTTGGAAGAAAAACCTGTAGCCACTGCGGCCCTCCAGGACTGACTTTGCCCACCTCTGCTCTATGTTCTAGCTTAATACTGCTTGATATACATCATTCACATTGCATCTTAATAAATGTATTCATGAAGAGTGCGCCCTGTACACGTGAAGGCATTATACATGTCTGACCACTGAGGTGAATGCCAGCATAGAAATATTCATTTGCAATAAGTCAACTTGGCTGCTGTCGGCAATGAGCACTATTCACAACAGTCAGTGAGTACTTAGTAGTAATCATATCATAACAAGGAATACTGAAAGAAGCAATTGATTTTTCCACAATAACACCTCCACTACTTTAGATTCAGGTCACCTGCTTTGAGTAATTCTTTGGAATTAGATGCCTCTACAATATGTGATTCTAGAATCAGCAGGCTTTATGCATGATATGAGCTTGACTAGTTTAATTGTACTTTGCATATACAACAATATAACTTTGCATATACAACAATATAACTATTACTACTAGTACTTCAAGATGTGCAAAACCTCCAGAGTGACTAGAGGACAAGTGATTGTCTGTGGCAGAGCGACGGGCGCTGAGCAGACTCCTGTAAATCAATGGACAATCCACTGCATCCACTGAACAGGATCATCTCCAGCCAGAGGAGCAGCTTCAGCTACAGACTGCTGTCACCGTCCTGCTCCACTGACAGACTGAGGAGACCCTACACTATGTGACTCTTCAATTCCACCCGGGGGGTAAACGTTAACATTATACAAAAATATTGTCTGTTATACCTGCATTGTTATCACTCTTTAATTTAATATTGTTTTTTATCAGTATGCTGCTGCTGGAGTATGGGAATTACCCCTTGAGATTAATAAAATTACTATCTATCTATCTATCTGATTAGACAGTGTGAGCACAACCTGGGCACAGACAGGCAGACATGTTGCAATTCCACCACCACACGTTTATTTACAATATTTACACACAAACCCCCAAAGTCCTGGCCACACAACGCCTTACACTCTTCAGGCCTTCCTTCACTCCCGACTCCTGCCCTGAATGAAGGGAGGCAGCCCCTTTTATCCACACCCGGATGTGCTCCAGGTGGGTTCTCACAATCTTCCACAGACACACCCCCATGTGGCGGAAGTGCCGGCTGCATCCCCGGAAGCACTCTGGGTGTCCCTGCTCCTCTTCCCCCCAGCACTTCCTGGTGTGGCGGAAGTGCTGAGGTCCAGGGCTCCAAAGGCATGGGGGCCCCCTGGTGGCGACCACGGGCCCCTACAGGGTGGAGCTTCAAAGCTCTGTACCCGTGGCCCCCAAAGGAACCAGGGTGGTCGCACCCAGATGGTCTGGGGAAGGCGCAAGCCCTCCTCCGGTCCTCCTGGGCATCCCGGCAGGGTCGCCACCCCAGCCACCTCTGACAACAGTAAGATCTGTGACTCACTGTGACTGATTTTTTTCTTGATTTTCTTATTCTCTTGTTGAAAGTATAAGCTATTTTATATTAATGTACAATATTATTACACTTACAAGAATTACACCACTGAATGTGCTATCTTGTACTTTGACCACACAATGCTTCTGCTGTATGGAAACAGTTGTGCCAGGTATCCTAATCAT
Organism: Polypterus senegalus; assembly: GCF_016835505.1. Taxonomy (NCBI): domain Eukaryota; kingdom Metazoa; phylum Chordata; class Cladistia; order Polypteriformes; family Polypteridae; genus Polypterus; species Polypterus senegalus. The sequence continues at coordinate 91,737,162 of NC_053171.1, forward strand.
GCATGCATTTGTTTCCCAAGATCACTTTTTCCACAGGTCTACAATTACAAGCTACAATTGAATGTTTGCATAGAAAAAAAGCCCATCATCATACTGTATATGCTTCATTTTTAGAACACCAAGATAATTTAAGCGAATAGAAGAAACAATAACATAATTATCTTGAATAAAGCCAATAAGATGAGTCAGAGACAAAGAAGGTCATGCAGCCAGCATACTGACAGTCTGAATCCAAATTGTGAGTTATCATTCCCCACTGGCAACCCTTCAAGGAGTGATGCAAGGAGGATGAGAGAGGAAAAAGCTAGTCTGTCAACAGCATGGCAACTCCTAATGAAAAGCTATGCATGAGCTGAATATCAGATGCTAAAACATTCTGTATATCACATGAGGCTTTTGATGTGGATAATGCTGAATCCTTCAGCCAGGTCAACAAAGATCACAAGATTTTGACAGGGCAATATTCTTTCTCTATCTATTCTACTTACATTCTATTTCTTCTTCAATCAAGGATAAAGTTTAAGAGTAAAATGAGTTCTTACATTAACCAGAACACTATTGAACATCAAAATTTAATTATTTGGACAAGAAAAATGGCTTTTTCTTAGAGAGGACATTCAAATGTATAAACTAATTTATGACTACTGTATGAAAGATGAGCATAGATAACAGTGTGGCCTAGACGTTGCTGAGATGGACTGTAAATGACAATGAGACACCCTCAACCCCAGACATTGGTACTTAAGCCAGACGTACTAACATTTTCTAAGCAAAGCAAATATATATGAACCACACTTTTAATGTCATAAATCCAAAAAAATAAGTTTAATATATTGTCACATATGTGCGCTTGACAAAACAACTTAAAGGCTTGTCTCATTGTAATTCCACCCCGAGTTAAGGGTTGACATTGTTGCCTAATGCTTCTCCTCCTTTCCCTCTTACAGATCAATCAACTGGCAGTCCTAATGATGTCACTTCCAGGTCAAAGTTCCTTGGCACCACCCCTCTTCTTAAAGGACACCGCTGCCATTTTGAGCCAGTTGTGATTTGACAACAGATGGAAAAAGACATTATTATTATTACAAACTGTTTTTGCCATTTTTTTTATTCATCATTTATACGGGGTTCGCCTTTGAGGTCCCCCAACTCCCTTTATCTAGTCTTGTCTCCTGTTTTACCATCTATTTAAAATAAAAAAGGGAGGAGTAAGCACCGGCAGCTCACACAAGGTACAGAAAAACAAATCTAACAAACAACTGATTTTATTTATTGCCTCATGTAGTGGCACATACACTTTCCTATTTTAAGGAACTCGAAAAAGCTGTCACTGTGCCTTTTATTGTCTCACTTCAGTTTTCTCATCAAACCTCTGGCAGTGAGCCATCACCAGTCGTACTTGAGTCATTTACAGCCGATCCCAGAATAACAGACTTGAGTATCCCCAATAAAATCCCAGTACTGCCACTTCACATTGTCTTCTGGCAGGCCCTGGACTCACATAAAGTAATTCTGGGCTACAACGCCACTGATGGCCCCTTTGTTGCTATTTGTTGTCCAGTATAATGCTTGTCATATTCCATTTGATTCCAGTCTCCTAGCTAATTGGCTCAATGCAAATTAATTAATATACTTTTTTACTGCATTTTATTTTTTTCCTACAGAAGGTATTGGGTCTAAACACACACCAGGATGACTAAAACGGAAGAAAATTAAAAAGAACAACCTCTGATTTGGCACTTACAGTCATGATGAGGCAAAACCACTGCATAGTGAACTAAGACCTCAAGACACCATAAAGCCTGTTCTGTTTTCTTTCATGGAAGGAGCCAGGAGTGCTTCCGCCCAGACACAGCACATATGCCTTCTGGTGATCAGCCAATCCAGCAAGTCTGGTGACTTTTTTCATGTTTCTGTTTTTTAAATATGTGTTTACAAGAAAATGAAACATTTAAATCAGAGCCTACTGAATCTGAAACAGATATTTTATGTTTCAGGTTTTTTTTTTTAAAAAAGCACAAAAGTTAGGTCCTGCAAAATAAAGTAAGGATTTTTGATTTATATGGCAGCAAAAAAAAAAACAAAAAAAAAAAAACACTTTGCAATTGCCAGTTGTTCTTTAAATATTTGAAAATATAACAACTGTAAAAATACTTTAGTGGAAAAAAACCTTTCACAAAACACACAACACAAGCTACAATACAGTACTCATAAATGTATAACACCGGTGTAAACGAAAAAAATTGTTTTGATTATTTCATGTAATTTATATATATACACTGCTCAAAAAATTAAAGGAACACTTTTTAATGAGAGTACAGCATCAAGTCAATGAAACTTCTGGGATATTAATCTGGTCAGTTAAGTAGCAGAGGGGGTTGTTAATCAGTTTCAGCTGCTGTGGTGTTAATGAAATTAACAACAGATGCACTAGAGGGGCAACAATGAGATGACCCCCAAAACAGGAATGGTTTAACAGGTGGAGGCCACTGACATTTTCCCTCCTCATCTTTTCTGACTGTTTTTCACTAGTTTCACATTTGGCTACAGTCAGTGTCACTACTGGTACCATGAGGTGATACCTGGACCCTACAGAGGTTGCACAGGTAGTCCAACTTCTCCAGAATGGCACATCAATATGTACCATAGCCAGAAGGTTTGCTGTGTCTTCTAGGACAGTCTCAAGGGCTTGGAGGAGATTCCAGGAGACAAGCAGTTACTCTAGGAGAGCTGGAGAGGGCCATAGAAGGTTCATAACCCATCAGTAGGACCAGTATCTGCTCCTTTGGGGAAAGCAGAACAGGATGAGCACTGTCAGAGCCCTACAAAATGACCTCCAGCAGGCCACTGGTGTGAATGTCTCTGACCAAACAACCAGAAAGACTTCATGAGGGTGACCCAAGGGCCCCATGTCCTCTAATGGGCCCTGAGCTCACTGCCCAGCAGCATGCAGCTCGATTGGCATTCGCCATAGAATACCAGAATTGGCAGATGCACCACTGGTGCCCTGTGCTTTTCACAGATGAGAGAAGGTTCACCCTGAGCACGTGACAGAAGTGAAAGGGTCTGGAGAAGCCATGGAGAACATTATGCTGCCTGTAACATCATTCAGCATGAGCACTTGTGACGATGTGGGTTCTGGCTCCACACTCCCTTTGCTATTGGAAGCACTCGAACCCAACACCGTCGATAATGTTGCCGAGTGAGCTAGTCAATGGAGGCAAATTAAGCATCTGAGCAAGGGGAAGGTAAAAAGTGCAAAAGTGCTTTTATTTATAATTGTCCATCAAATCAAAAACAGTGTTCCAATAAATAGTGCAGATCTTCAATAAAATAAATAATCCATTAAAAGAACACGTGGGGGTTAAAACTCAATAGAAAAAACAATCCTTAAAATCGGAGGTTAAATCTTCTTATGGAATCAATCTTAAAACACTAACACAATCCGTGCCTATTTTCTGTATGCGTCTCACCTGCTTATCCCGTACGGGCTTAGCAGCAGGCAAGACGCTCTCTGCAGCTGCCCTCCTACATCACACGCTCGAGACTGGAGACCTCCCGATCCCTGGCTTCGGTCTGGCACTCATCCCAGTCCCGAGACTTGATTACCCTCAACGGCCAGGTCGCCCGTTGGGGATTCCATCACCAAGTCTCCCGACTTCCGCTGCCTTTTCCATGGCCTCTCTGCGGCCCGTCGCTTTCACCTTGTCACTACCGCTACCAGATCGCTCAGCGGGAGCGACATCTACACAAACACCTGGGTGTCGGCCTAACACCCAGCTTCCTCGCAGCTGCCCACGCGCGCGCTCACCACACGCTCCGCGTGTCCGTCTCTCTCCTGCACCGCTTGCTTCCACGCTCCCTGTAACCTCCGTCCTCTCCTTTCCTTTCTCTCCGATCGATTCTCTCTCTCCTCCCCAACCGACTTGCGCTTCTTTTAAAAACATGAGGGGCCATCACAGCTGCAGCATTAGCCACGGGAGCAATCACGAATGTGGGCAGTTCCTCACCTGTGCACACGGTGAGAAACGCCCACATCGACGACTGCCCCGCTGCTAACAACGCCCCCTCACGAAGCCGCCTCGGGTGCGGTGATTATTTATTTAAAATCAATGGCCTTTTCTCCACGAGCTGTGGACCCATAACACCACAGCACTTTGGTGGTGGGTTAATGATTGTCTGGGGAGGCATATCCATGGAGGGTCACACAGACCGCTACAGGCTTGACAAAGGCACCTTGGCTGCCATTAGGTATCAGGATGAAATCCTTGGACCCATTGTCAGACCCTATGCTGGTACAGTGGCTCCTGGTGCACGACAATTCCTGGCCTCATGTGGTGAGAGTATGCAGGCAGTTCCTGGAGGATGAAGGAATTGATACCATTGACTGGCCACCACACTTTCCTGACCTAAATCCAATAGGACACCTCTGGGACATTATGTTTTGGTCCATCCAATGCCACCAGGTTGCACCTCAGACTGTCCAGGAGCTCAGTGATGCCCTGGTCCAGATCTGGGAGGAGATCCCCCACAACACCATCTGTCATCTCATTAGAAGCATGCACCGATGTTGTCAGGCATGTATACAAGAACACAGGGGCCATACAAAGTGCTGCGTACAATTTTGAGTTGCTGCAATTAAATTTTGGCAAAATGTATATATAGGTTTGGATACTGAATTAAAAAAAAAATTACCCCTTGACATATTTTTTGACAAAATACCATTTTTAGCTTTTTTTTACTATAATTCATTAAATATTAATATTTTATTTTAATGATAATTTGTTTGAATTTAATATTTTCTAATATTAAAATCTATGTTTAAAGCTTTGAAAATCAGCTTGAAAAAATTAACTACAATGAGCACTGTTGGTTCATACTGTATGTGGGGATCTGAAGGTTCTGTGCATTTTACTGGGTCAGAAGACAGGGCAAACCAAATCCCCAGGTTTTTTTTTTCTGTGAGTGGGACAGCAGAGCCAAGAATTGACATTGGATTCAGAAGGAATGGCCATCTAGAAAAAAAAAGCAGCAGCTTGGCACCAAAACCTTCATTAGACCAAGCTGATTAAGATAAAGTGCTGCTACCACTGCTTCATGTGATTCAACGAAGTGGCTTGTCAAAGGCCCAACAAAAGATGAAGCCATTGTTATGGATTTGTGCCCAATGTTTTCAGTTTTGTCTGAGGCTAAATTAAAAGAGGTCATTTTTGCCACACCGGATTTTAGAAAACTGATTCCTGATGTAGAATGGTAGAATTGATAGGTTGATGAACAACCTGGAATAAGAGGCTTCGGTATCGAAGCAGTAATTTCTAAGTTCTTCGGTAACTATAATGTCGCATATAAGTCAGGGTCTGATTTTATGATCGATTTTTCGGGTTTTAAGTAAGGATTAAGAATAGCTGGGAGTCTAACACTGATGAATTAACAAAAAATACTTTGAAACATTTTTTTAAATCTGTCAGTCAAACAAGATCAAAGTATTGAACCTCGGATCCAGAAAAAGCACGGTTGGCCCTGCTTTGGCCATGTAATGGTAGATCTATTCTTTGTCCTTGCAAAGAAATGATAATCAAAAGAAACAAGCTCTCGTGTCCCTTTTTAAAATCTCAATTGTGAGAAACTGCCCTCATCCTCCACAAAATTTCAATAATCAAAAAAAAAAACCCAATGACTGCAGAATTTCCAACTAACCAGACTTCATCCAGTCATGTGGTTCTGTCACTACTAAGCTTTTAATCACTGCAGCAATCTTCACTACAAAAATTAAACAACCCTGAGCAATGCTTCTGGCTCTATGTTGGGCTCAGATGTTCCTCAAATTGCTCCATTCACATCCCAATGAAGTGCACAGTTGAGGTCAACATTTCTTGCTGAGAACATCCTGCACAAAGTTCCACCAGTACCTTTTTGAGTTGTCAAATTGTCCACTAGAAACTCTTCAAGACAATCTGAGCCGAATGGGTTTCTAAATAAACTGATTGAATTCAAAGTACCTTTAAAAGCACTCTGCTGTTACACCCTAACGTCCCTAAAACGCACTTTTTCACATAATACTGCCATTCTTGATTCGAAAATTACATAGCTATCTAATGGTTTATAACTGGTCTATCAAGACTGCGTTCCACAAGTTTTGAAATGTCTTTTAAAGGTGAATTTTGCAGATTAAATGTAAACTTTTTTGGGTCAAACATGTAATCTTCTGTTCTCTGGCTCAAAGTTAGCGGACTGCCTGCATTCTCACTCCTTATAGGCTAAATCCACTTCAAAGGCACGGGTGGGCGGGGCTTATTCCGATACCAATGGGCGCAAGATTGTCACTGGACTCTTATTATTCGTTTCCATCATTAAAAATTGCGAGATAGAAATGTTGCCGTCATGAAAAGAAAACAAACAACTACAGTGATTGACATTTTACATTTCAAGCGCAAACGTGATGCATTATGGAATTTTCATTTAAAAGATTTACTGCAAAATACATTTGAGCGCTATCTTTTAAGATCCAAGACGTATTCCCATCTAATTCTTAGAGCACCTCTTCCAGACTGACAGAGCTTTATGGAACTCCGTTCTTGAGACACATGCGTCCGCCGCTCAGACGTCAGCTGTAATGAGCTACACTAGCAGGTCCTTGAAGCTACATCATAATCAAATTACGTATAAACTTCTGAAATGACAGATTCCGACACTTCGTACAAACAGGCATTTTGGAATTTAATGTCGTTATAATAGATCATGCTCGCATGAGGATTTAGAAATCTATATATTCTAAAACAATTAAAGCTGCAGTTTTATGATATAGAGCAGAGGACACAATTATCTGACAAGTACAGACCATTGATATTAAAACAATACTATGAAAGAGAAAGAAAGCAGAGACATTATACGTAATACAGTACTACAATTGTCCGCTTCAAATACTACGACAGAATCTACGCCACAATGAGCAACGCGCGTGAAGCGTGTTACTATTGGAAATCACTCACCGGCTTCTTCGGCCTCTTCCGCTCCCTGTATGGCGTAAAGCAACCGCCAAGCATCTTGGTAATTGTAGTCATTGCTGCAAAAACTGCTGTCGGGAGCTCACGGGCTGAAGTCCACTTTTACAACACATACAGATGGACAGATTTTTTGAACATTCATTTTAACAAGCACAGGGCAAATTTGGATTTTTCTACTGTACACTGCAAACTCTGTTAAACTCATATATACTGCCGTTTTAAAATTTGTTACAAAAATAATATTGCTAGATGCTATTATTTTAGTTAAAAAATGTTAATTCAGTCATTTCCCTTTCCTTAAATATACACATTGTAGCGTCAATGGGAGTCGTAGTGGTGGGAAAAAAGGTAATGATTACCCATCGCCCAATGGGGGGAGTGGGGTTTTGGGAGCCCTCCAAGCCTGGAATGAAAATTTCATTTTTGAACGGAAGAGGCCTACAGATACAGCTTATGTATAGGGCCCAGAGTTCTGTGCTGCACCCCAGTTAGCGTCATAAAGTGCTTGAAAGTGCCGAACCAAGATCACAATTGTATAGGTTGCTGTAACTAGAACAATGCTTGCTTTAGCTGTATTAGCAGGATTCACACAGCTATGGCTTCCCTGTAGCTGGTATTGAAGCTGCTCATTTTAATGATGGAATGCCAACCCATTCTGTTGGTGTTGATGATCCCCAGGCTGCTGCAGCTTCTCAGCATATTTACAAAGTCACCTGTCCCCAAGTTACCATTTCCAACGTCTTTCAATGGTGTACAAACTCTTTGAAACAGTAGGATTTTTCTCTACCACAATGCTTGTATGGCTAGTGACAAGGACACATCAGCAGAGTGAATTCTAGCTTTTTTGCTGTCCTAGTTAATATTGATTGACCTGTTAACTCAAGCTTTGTTCACAAAATAAGATCCCACTTTGCCACCACTAACCAAGAGAGCTCTCCAAAAATGATGGCAATCTACTCATCAATCTCATGTTTCTTTTGACTTTGTTTCGTGAATGGGATAGTAAAGTAGTTGAACTTTATGAGTAGTGGCTCTGAGGCTAGGGATCACTTCTGGTGTTTATGGGATTTGGAACGGCAATCCCATTAACACCAGAAGTGACTCCACTGCATTGGGAGCCTGAGCAAGGCCCTTAACCTGCAATTGCTCCGTCCTGGGTATGATGTTAATCTGCATCCAGCCCTGAAAGCAGCGCCTCCAACTTGCAGGGAAAACGTGGAGGTTGCTGGCAGGATTGGCACTCCAGCCACCGTAAAACACCTCACACTGCTCGGTGTGGTGCTGATGTGTCACCGGCTGCACAGCTACACTTGGATCTCAATCTGGGTGGTTTGCCGTGTGGTGTAATCAGCACATGCTCCCAACCCTCTACATACAGTAAATACAAGTATAAGTGGATTCTGTTCTTGGTAGAGCTCTTTGGTGAGATTTGTGAACCATAATGGGCTTTTATGTGTTTGTCTAGCTAGCGCATCACCATGAGGGAAACTGTCAAATGCAATATAGCCCCGATGCTCACTTTACTTTTTCATTATTGCAAGCTGTAATAATGCCATTTATAAACATTGTTATTTATATATACACTCACTTTAGTTATAAAAATGTTATACAAAATAAGCTGGTAAAGAAATTGATCCAGCAGACCCCCGTGACCCTGTGTTAGGATATAGCAGGTTGGACAATGACCGACTTGACTGTTTATTTTTAAACGAAAAGTGCGAAACACACAAAACATCGTCACGTTTTTATTTTTATTCTTTCGAGTTCAAACATGTTGTTAGAGTGACTGCTGGTTTCCAATTACATAAGAACGATATAAATTTAGTCTTCCAAGATGAATTATAATCCTCCAAAGAATCCATTACTACAGTCACTGCGGCTTCTCAGCCTTGCTCTCCAAATCTTTGTTTCCGTATGCGTGCTTGCGTCACTTGGACGTTCGTGACGTCAGACGGCACGTTACACTTTGCAGTGAGGAACCAAGATGTCGCTGACGAGGTAATGTTTTTCTGATTGTTAGAAAAATAAAATCGTGTTATACAGTTGTTTTATTCATTCAAATATTTTAGTGTTTGTTTTTTAATTGAAGATTTTTCAACCAAATAACATGCTCGTGTCTGTTGATCAGCAAATGTTATTTGGGCTAAAGCCCAGTTTTCAGGCTTAGGCCTTGTAAATAAGCCATATTCGTATGTTTGTTTTTTTAGGTTTGCTTTTGTGGTGCTTCACGTCTTTATGTTTTATAAGTTACAAAAAATTATGCGTTTGCTTTGATTTGACTGTAGTGGTAACGTTGCTAATCTATTGCATGTTTGTTTCACCGTATCTTAATAAAGTAGGAGACATTCGTGGCATTTAGAATGAAATTTCATGTTCGGCTATATAGTCGAATTCGTTAAACTTATGCAGCTTTTTTTAGTGTTAGTGCCCGTGACGATCTGCAGTGCTGGGTGAAAAGATTTTTAATGAATTTTATAAACGCTTGAATCTTTTATCGTAAGTTTCTCATTAGTGAATCAGGTTAGCATGTTTGATGTTAAGCCTTTGATACGTTTAGTATACTTTTTGTAATGAATACCTTTATTCAAATACTGTATATACAAAGTCTAGAGTTTTATAATCTTTGTATTCGCGATCAGTGATGTTTCTTAACGTATTCCGTTGTAGCTTTTTACCCGCTCCGACTCAGCTATCCCAGGACCAACTGGAAGCTGAAGAAAGGTCGCGAGCCCAGAAGTCCAAGTCCAGTGCGCTCGTTTCGTCACGAAGAGAACCACCACCTTATGGCTACAGGAAGGGCTGGATCCCTAGATTGCTTGAGGTATAGTGTTACGTGTAAACTGGATTTGTACTGTCCATTTCTTTTTTGTTTTACTGGGGCTGAGTCAAACAATATATGTGTCGTTAAATAGCCCCTTTGGTAATTTTATTAAGTCAGATTTTTGCATTTTTTTTCCACTGGACAAATGTTACCCAATACTAGCCTTCAGTCATCGTTATCACATCTTATATGATGTTTTTAAGTTCCCTTTGGCCACTTTGGAAAAGTATGATTAAGTTGCTATAACGGTCCAATTATAGTTCAGTAAAGTACCTTACTCTTGTAGATATATGATTTGCTGAACTGGAGTTTGCATATACATTTTTACGTTATAAATTAAATTGGTTTGACTCGATTGTATAGAATGTTATATGCTTTTAATAAGTTCAATAAAAAAAAGTGCTGATAATTTTTAATATGTTTGATCTTGTATTATTAAAGGACTTTGGAGATGGAGGAGCTTTCCCAGAAATCCATGTTGCTCAGTATCCATTGGAGATGGGTAGGAAAAAGAAGACCTCCAATGCATTGGCAGTTCAAGTCGATGCAGAAGGCAAGATAAAATACGATGCAATTGCACGACAAGGACAAGGAAAAGATAAGGTTTGAAATATATATACATAAATGTATAAATATTTAAAAATTTAATCAGACGGTGGTTGTTTTTTTATTACCTTTTTATTTTTTTTTTTAGGTTATATATAGCAAATTTTCAGATTTGATTCCCAAAGAAGTCCTGAATGAAGATGACCCAGACCTACAGAGACCAGATGATGAAGCCATCAAAGAGGTATTTTCAATAACTTTTCGAGCATGTTAAATAATTTAAGTATTAGACCAATATAATCTCATAATCGGTAGGGTTGGAAAACTCGTGTGTTTTTATTTTATTTTTTCTCTAGTGTGAGGGAGCTCATAGCTTTATCATTTCTGTACAGAACACTGCAACATATGTATTTGTGTAGGAATTTATATATTTGTGTATTAAATTTTTAAAGACATTCTTTTTATACGTGCTTAAAATTCTGCCACAGTTACGTCAGTTAGATAAGTCTTGTCAACGAGAACCAGAAAAAAGTAAAATTTTTGCTAATTCTTGAGGAAATACATTTTAGTATGCAGTGTGGATTGTAGAGTCAGAAGCAAAGTCTGTTTACCGTATGCTAACTAGCTGGCCAGCCTCTCATTGGGTATTTTATAGTGTATGATGAATCATTTGATGGTCTATTGCTGGATTCTCTCACTGTTATGGAATTTAACAGAAAAAAAATATACGTATATTTTAAATTGCACCCTTTGCACATTCCAAGTTCTTTTCTAATACCTTTAATAGTCTACCAGAAAAGGTACAAAATCAGTTGTGATTCATCTGCCTGCATTTCTTGAGGTTGCAAAAGTTCATTGAAGCAAGCAGATGCAAATCAAAGAGAAAGCCCATGCTGACTTTCATTCATAAATCTTAGTAAATAATTGGAAATAATAATTGGGAAAACTTTTTCTTTCCTAGTTATCTTTACAGATGGCAAGTTAGCACAGGTTTTAGTGGTGCTACTTTATGGGGTTTGAATCCTGCATTGGTTGTGGGCTCTGGATTACACACATTTTCCTCCCCGCGTTGTCTTGTATTCCACTTTAGGCGCTATGGTGTTCCCCCCACATCCTGAAAGTCATGCAGCTTAGAGTGAACAGAGATTCCAGTTCAGTGTGAGTGCAGAAGTATATGTGTGTGAGAGAGAAAGTGAACCTTGCAATGTACTGATGCTCTGTCCAAGACCATTTCCTACATTGTTTAGTCCTTCTGGATAGGCTCAACCCTCTGTGATTCTAATTTGGTTTAAGCAGGTTTGACTATTTATCTTGTTTGTTTGCCTTCCCGTTCATTCGAACTAAAATGAAGTTATTCTAAATTTGAGTTACGATTCCTTTTGATACCGAGGGGTGATTTTGTGTTTTCTTGAAGTCTTTCAGTAACTACAGTAAAAATGAATTCAATTTGATCTGCTACAATTGGCCATGTTTATTTAAGAATAAACATGGTTTTGTTTTTTTTTTTTTTATATACAGTGAAACAATTTGCCCCCTTCCTGATTTCTTATTCTTTTGCATGTTTGTCACACAAAATGTTTCTGATCATTAAACACATTTAACCATTAGTCAAATATAACACAAGTAAACACAAAATGCAGTTTTTAAATGATGGTTTTTAGTATTTAGGGAGAAAAAAAATCCAAACCTACATGGCCCTGTTTGAAAAAGTAATTGCCCCCTTGTTAAAAAATAACCTAACTGTGGTGTGTCACACCTGAGTTCAATTTCCATAGCCACCCCCAGGCCTGATTACTGCCACACCTGTTTCAATCAAGAAATCACTTAAATAGGAGCTGCCTGACACAGAGAAGTAGACCAAAAGCACCTCAAAAGCTAGACATCATGCCAAGATCCAAAGAAATTCAGGAACAAATGAGAACAGAAGTAATTGAGATCTATCAGTCTGGTAAAGGTTATAAAGCCATTTCTAAAGCTTTGGGACTCCAGCGAACCACAGTGAGAGCCATTATCCACAAATGGCAAAAACATGGAACAGTGGTGAACCTTCCCAGGAGTGGCCGGCCGACCAAAATTACCCCAAGAGCGCAGAACGACTCATCCGAGAGGTCACAAAAGACCCCAGGACAACGTCTAAAGAACTGCAGGCCTCACTTGCCTCAATTAAGGTCAGTGTTCACGACTCCACCATAAGAAAGAGACTGGCCTGCAAAAACGGCCTGCATGGCAGATTTCCAAGACGCAAACCACTGTTAAGCAAAAGAACATTAGGGCTCGTCTCAATTTTGCTAAGAAACATCTCAATGATTGCCAAGACTTTTGGGAAAATACCTTGTGGACTGATGAGACAAAAGTTGAACTTTTGGAAGGCAAATGTCCGTTACATCTGGCGTAAAAGGAACACAGCATTTCAGAAAAAGAACATCATACCAGCAGTAAAATATGGTGGTGGTAGTGTGATGGTCTGGGGTTGTTTTGCTGCTTCAGGACCTGGAAGGCTTGCTGTGATAGATGGAACCATGAATTCTACTGTCTACCAAAAAATCCTGAAGGAGAATGTCCGGCCATCTGTTCGTCAACTCAAGCTGAAGCGATCTTGGGTGCTGCAACAGGACAATGACCCAAAACACACCAGCAAATCCACCTCTGAATGGCTGAAGAAAAACAAAATGAAGACTTTGGAGTGGCCTAGTCAAAGTCCTGACCTGAATCCAATTGAGATGCTATGGCATGACCTTAAAAAGGCGGTTCATGCTAGAAAACCCTCAAATAAAGCTGAATTACAACAATTCTGCAAAGATGAGTGGGCCAAAATTCCTCCAGAGCGCTGTAAAAGACTCATTGCAAGTTATTGCAAACGCTTGATTGCAGTTATTGCTGCTAAGTGTGGCCCAACCAGTTATTAGGTTCAGGGGGCAATTACTTTTTCACACAGGGCCATGTAGGTTTGGATTTTTTTTTTCTCCCTAAATAATAAAAACCATCATTTTAAAAACTGCATTTTGTGTTTACTTGTGTTATATTTGACTAATGGTTAAATGTGTTTGATGATCAGAAACATTTTGTGTTACAAACATGCAAAAGAATAAGAAATCAGGAAGGGGGCAAATAGTTTTTCACACCACTGTATAAAAATACCATTTTTTCTAAAATGAGCATTTTTTAATCACTTTGTTTTTAATTGTTCCAGTAATTTAGACAGTTTGTAAAAAGGTTTGTTATTTTTGATATATCCAGCAGTTTGATTTTTCATTAGATATCTGCCAGTCTTTCTAATCCTCTGCTTTTCCTAGTGCCGTCTTCTACTAGCAGGCTAGAAATAATGAGACTTTGAAATGTCTTGTGTCTAAGCAAATGGTATATTCTCTTTATAGAAAGAAGAATACAGAAAATAATAATGAGAGTTAGTGGATTAAGCAAATGTATCGATAAGGTTCAGGTTAAAGTGCATACCAATTTTCAGTGTTGTAAAATTGATTTCTAAAGACCATTATAGTTTCTGCAATGGTTGATTATTAGTAACTGTTAGTTAACCTGTTTAAATTTGAAAACATTTCACTTGAAAATGTCATACATTCGGTACGTTTCTAAACATTCTTTTTTTCCCTAGGAAAATTAATACTTTAAATACACTTGGAATATTGGTTTAATGTATATTGGCAATTGCCTATTCTTTCTGCCAACAAAACAAAATCATTCAGTCTAAACCTACATTCATTATATTTCTGAATTTACTTTTTACACTACAGGGTCACTGGTACTGTGAAACAATTTTAATGTGTTGCCAAATGTGTTGATGTACTTTTTCAAACATTTAACAACAATGGCAGTGCCAATTATACATTCTGTCAAATAAACTTAATGAAAGTGGTAAAATATTATTTTTATGTAGTTAACAGAAAAGACAAGGAGTTCCCTTGAAAAACTGGCTTCTCAGAAGATAGCAGCTGCAATGCCTGTTCGAGCAGCAGATAAGCAGGCCCCTGCTCAGTATATACGGTAAGAAATGTTTTAAAAGAAAGTGATATTAGGAGCTATTTTTTAATTGAAAACAATTTAAAATTTAATAACAAAAATGATTGGGTGAAAGTGAAATTTTAACTTTTTTCCATGTTGGTTTCAGTTGTAAAAAAAAAAAAAACCTGTTCAACGTGAAAGCTGCATCACAAATTTATAAAAGAGGAAATTTTATTTAACAAAGGTCATATGAGGCTTTAATAGTTCAGCATGGATCATATCTGTTACGTTGATTTATAAATAATTCAAATTTAGCAATACAGGGTCTTTGAGAGAGTACACCTTCTGAAGTAATTATACTATATCCAGTGTAGTTTTGCCTTAATTTTATTGTAAATTATTTTTTAAAACAGGTCCATAACAGTTTGTGTCTGGTTCTTTCAATTACTCATTTCTTTAAAAGTTTTGCTTGGATCAACCACGTATGCACATTCAGTATAAAATTAAAGTGAATCACATACAAAATATGAAGGGCAGCAGCTTTAAGAGGTTGCACTCAAAAACACAAAGGGTGGCAGTAAAGGAATATGTAAAAATGCAGAATGATTCAATAATGGCTTAACGATGTACTGGAATTATAATAAATAATAGGCTGAAGTGTTTTGGGTATATAATATCAAGGACGTGGGTCTGTTTCTGTTCTTACATGAAATAGGTTGTTCAGCGTGCTGCTGAAAGGAATATATAGAGATTTTTCTTCACTTTACCCAATATATTGTGTATCATAGGCACGTAATTGAATAAAATGCAGTACATTAATTGACTTTTGGAACTAATGTGTTTCACAGATGTGAATGCAGGTATATCTTGATTTCATTAAACTGATTAATAAAGCAGTCACGGTGGAAATTAACATTAACAGTCAATACCTAGACCTGGAAGAAACCAGGAAATCAGTGAGCTTCCAAAGTGCAATTTATATAGCAGGAAAACACACCTAGGATCACCAATATATGTTGTCCTGGTTTTGTGATGAAATAGTAGTAGAACAAATGCAGAGCTTCTTCTAGTTTTCAGCATTAATTTGTTTTAAACAAAACCAAATGAGAATTATGTTTTATGTTATGAACTCTTCAAGGTGCCTGATCTATTCCTCATTTTAATGTAATCTGTTAATGTTGCTAATCCAAAAAAATACATGGAATATCCTAATGAGCAAAAAAGTTGAGGGATGCTATGATGATTAGTATGGTAGTTTTCTATGTGTGAAATACCAGAATAGAAAATCTGCTGGTCATCATGACAGCCTGAAGTTTGCTCAGTAGTTCTGCTTTTCTAGTATAATATTTACATATAAAAACTTTAAACCTTATTTTAAGCCTTTTGTTTATTTTTTTATTTTTAATAACAGTCAAATACACCAAAAAGTTTTAGGTTCTCTCTTAAGCCAGTTTTGACAATATTCTGCATTTTTATTTTGACCAAATTATTAAATGAGTTCTGTGTGTTTTTTGTAGATATACACCATCTCAGCAAGGAGTTGCATTTAATTCTGGAGCAAAGCAAAGAGTTATCAGGATGGTTGAAATGCAGAAGGATCCTATGGAACCGCCACGATTCAAGTATGTGTTAGTAAATTGTTTTTGGGGTTTGAGAGATTATTGTGTTCTAAATGCATTTGCCAATTTAATGACATGTTCAGTATGTTAAAGTTATTTTATATAATTGAAGTACACATTAAATTGCCCTGGACACTTGTGTTAAGTGATGTATTGTTTAGAAACAAAAAAAAACCAAAAGCCATACTTACCAAATCTTGTCTTCAAAGCCAACAATATCCCATAGTATTGATTTATTTTTTGAGGTTGCACATATAACACAAATGTACATATATCGTTTTAAAATATTTTTGGAATTAACGTTTTTGATAAAAGTCCAACTATCCTTCTAACTTTATCGGCATCTTCTTACGTAGCTGCTTTCACCACAAGCATTTCTTATAAATTGTTTTGTGAGTAGTGCAGTTGCGATCATACTTTATTAAACATTTGAGCATATATATTTTCTAATGATTTAGGCAGATAAGTTCAAGTCTTATACTATCAATATGCCTTACTGTAAAAATGAGAAAACTGTTTAGTCTTGTTGGTGTGTCTTGTGTGCATGAGCCAAAATATTCCGATGAGAAGGTGCAACAAATCAATAATGAGTAAAGACTGCTGAAGTAATGTGTACAGCTCGAAGCTGTGCCAAGTACAATTTGGTGCTTGGTGTACAAAATGTAAGTCGCTGCCTACTAAGGATGAATGCTTTTGCTGAATAGCAGGGGGCATACTGCTAGTGCTGTTTTGTTCCTCAATGTTACCAACTGATGCAGTTGAATGCTTTGACTGGATTCAATAGTCACTGAGTTTTATTAACATTTTTTGAAATTGAACTGGAAGGAGTATTCAAATTTGGAAAGACATGAGGCAGCTTTCATTTAGGTTTATGTATTGAACTTGTTAGCTGCATTGGCACATTGCTCAACTCTGATGCCTCAAAGTTTCAAGTCACTGTGTGTAGCTTACTCATTTGTGGTGTTTATATGGAGGTGCTTCTCCAGGTTTTCCCAACTGGTCTTCAGCACCCAAAGATACGCATTTTAAAATGTGGCTCAATAGATCTTTAATCCATGGCTTCTATTATGCTGTTATTCACTTGAAAACTGCACCCATGCCAGTCTCGCTGAATGGATAAGCAAACCTGTACGTATCTTTCCCTCAGGAAATAGCTCTAAGAATCTGTCAAAATTAATTTCTTGCAGTTTTGTTGTCATAAACATACTTTAGATACATGGAGAGCATGAAACTTTACTGCTTCAAAGTTAGATGTATTTTGTAAGTTTTAAGGCTTTTGTTTCATGTTTGCTCTGGAGCTCCACAGGTGTATATATAAAGGTACTTAATAAAATATTTTATCTTTGTGAAACATACTGATTTAGGATCATTTTACATCAGGAGATGTAAACTTGTAGTATTCTAATAACTGATTTTTCATGAAAGTAAATTAAATATGCGTTTTTGATTTTTTTTTTATCATTTTAGGATTAATAAAAAAATTCCCCGTGGACCACCATCTCCACCTGCTCCAGTTATGCATTCACCAAGCAGAAAGGTGCATTCTAATTAAAATATAATGTACTCAAATGTGTTAAAGTTGTTTATAACCAAACATGTTTAAATAGTTTTCAATTACCTCACACAGGGAGTAATATGAAATGTAACAAAACATGATTGTATCAGATTCACTTAATCCAGAGCTGGTTGCAAAGCAAGAGCCTTGGACAAGGCACATGTTTATTGCAGTCTTGCACACATTCTCGCACTTGCTGGGCTAATTTGGAATTATAGTTTTATGTAATTATCCTAGGATCAGTTTTCAAAAATTCCTTGCTCAGTAATAGTACTTTTTCAAATATGTTGGACAACATTTACTTTCATTAAGACAATCCTTCCTGATGTTTTTTTCTGCTTTGTAGTTAATTATACTGTTATTTTTTTCTTAAGTTTAACATTTGCTTATTTTTTCATGTTATTGCAGATGACTGTGAAAGAACAACAAGAATGGAAGATTCCACCATGCATTTCAAACTGGAAGAATGCAAAAGTATATCTACTTTTCACATAATGTTCTCCTATCTTCACTTCTGTCTTCTCCTAATGGAAAAAACTGTTGATCTGTGATTATTATAATGCATTTTTTTCCCTTTATCCCTCAGGGTTACACGATTCCTTTAGACAAACGTTTAGCGGCCGATGGCCGGGGTTTACAGACTGTTCACATAAATGAAAATTTTGCAAAGCTTGCCGAAGCACTATACATTGCAGACAGAAAGGTACAGATAAATTTTACCTAAACGGCTAAATATGACAATGTATAGTGTACAATTCTAGTGAAATTAACATTAATGCTTTTGGATTGATAGGCTCGTGAAGCAGTAGAAATGCGTGCTCAAGTGGAAAGAAAAATTGCTCAGAAAGAAAAAGAGAAAAAAGAAGAAAAGCTCAGGGAATTGGCACAAATGGCAAGAGATAGAAGAGCGGGCATCAAAAGTCATGTGGAGAAAGGTATTTATAATTTCATATTTTGTCATATAAAACAAGATAGTTATTTTCTTTTTGTTTATAAGGCATTTATTTATCATTGTTAAATTTTCATAGTGTTCTTGTGACTCGTTACACCTTGCATTTAGCCGTTCCATTAATAATAAATACTAATTTGGGCTGTATAAATATATATCTAAAATAAGTACGTATATGTTAGAAGGAAACCGCATTATAATTTAGAATCCTAGAATAAGACCTTTTACTTTAAGAAAAATTTGACCACTTGTACTCTGTAACCATCACTAGTAATATCCTGTGCTGGTAGGTAATAGTGTAAGAACTCATGAAAATGGTGCATAAAGACTAAATGTCTTTGTCTCACATACTGTAATCTTATCAGGCTTTACAAGAATCATGTTGGATGAAAATATTTTGAGCAGTGCATCGTCCGCCGCAGTACAGGTGTAAACTGTACTTCTGAACATAAAAATTAGATCATGCCCTTTTAACAAAGTGGACAAAATATTTAGTAGGCAAAGGTTTATCTTGTCACATATTCCTGATTCTGTTTTACAATTTATTTAATGACTAATAATAGTTTTCAAAGTTTTATGATAAGTGCAGTAGAAAATACCTTGTCTTCAAGTGTCTTGAAATGGTGTTTTATTAGTGCAGTGATTTTTTTTTTTTTTTTTTTTTTGTAATTAGTGATTCACTTATTTAGCAGTACTATTGTTGTACAGTGTGGTCTCTCTGTTAATCAGATAATTAAACTATGGTTAAGAAAAATGAGTACGTTTTTTTTTATCATAGTAGCATGTTAACATTTTTGTACATCAGAAGACTTAAGGTTACCCTGTTACAATTAATAACTTTTTATGTATTTATTTCAGAGGCAACTGTACACTTTTGCCAGTTTCAGTACTCCATGTTATACTGTGTGATAATTAGATTGGAAAAAGCATTTGGATGTGCATGTATAGCATTGTAATCGACACTGATACAGAGGATCACGGAACTTAAGTGATGCTAACCTACAACCAGTAAAGTAAATGAAAAGTGGATAACTATCAAATAATATTACTTTTCTGATTCATGTTATTCAAGATAATTCATTTTATAAGGACAATAATTAGTATTGTTATTTGTAACTACATATTGAAATTTGCAGGAAATCATGATCTCTTTTGCCTGTCTTGGATGTAGTGTTTGCTCTTTTATACAGTATATTACAAATTGTTCTTGATTGAGAGATCTCGCACTTTCTTTTGATGTTCACCTGAGGAAGACATGCAGCCCTTTGGTGGGGAATGCTTTTATTCTGACAATGGGAATTGTCCTATGAAGGTTGTGGACCTATTTCTTTTTCCTTGCTACCCCTACATTCAGTTAATTTCATCTCTATCTTGTATTATCTTCAACAATAATAAATACATCAAACATCATATATTAAAAATTAGTAAACTCTTCATTGTTGCCTTCTGATGACCTGGGGCCTCATGTATAACAGGTGCATACGCACAAAAATGTTACGTAAGACCGACTCCACGCTCAAATCGCGATGTATAAAACCTAAACTTGCCGTAAAGCCACACACATTTTCACGCTAGGTAAAACCCTGGCATACACAAGTTCTCCGCTCAGTTTTGCAAACTGGCAGCAACCAGCGTCAAAGCAGTGCTACTGTTCCAGTGTGGTCTCCCTTTCTTTTTTAGATCCACATCCCTGACGTGGCTTTATAAATACACTGAAATTAACCGCATATTGTTTATTTGTTTAATGCATCTGATTATACTTAACCTGTAACAATATAATGGTCCACAGAATGGTCAAACTATTCTAAATACCATAGCTGCTTTAGCGTTGTTACTCTCACTGCACTTTCTTCTTCTTTCAGCTGCTCCCGTTCGGGGTTGCCACAGCGGATCATCTTTTTCCATATTACTCTCACTGCACCACTCGGAGTATTTATATCACTGTATCTGAGTGTGGAATCACAGCTCTACAGCAGCTGATTGGAAAGAGAATTATCGGTATATAGCATCAAGCACATGCTGCCTCATCCATGCTGTCTATTGAACTGCTCTCACATGGCAAACGCTTCAGAGCCTTTCCTGTACTGACCTTGTGGTTCGGAAACAGTTTCATCCCAAGAACTATAAACGCACTCAATCAGTCTATCAAGTCCTCCTTGTACAACTGTTTGTACTTATAAGTACAATTGCCTCACTGTAAACTTGCGATAGTTATATTATTGCATAACCTGAGCCACTTTATAAAGCACGTTTTTACATATGATGACGATATCATTTTTAAGATCAAATGCAGAAAAATATGTTCATTACGTTATACAGATAAAACTTTAACTGCATTTTAATAATCTATATTGTTAATAATTAAACATGTGAGGACACAGCACTAGCAAGGAGCTGGCGCTCCATTCACGGATTGTTCCTGCCTCGAGCTGTATTCCTGCTGGGGCTGGCGCGACACTGGAAGGAAGGAATAATTAAACATGTACTACGAAGATATTTCAATGTTCCTTAAAAGTTTGTCTATTATAGAGCTGATTGTGTGACGATTGGGTATTTGGAGAAAGAAAAGTAAGAACAGGAATTGGAGGTTAGTACGTTTGAAAGAGACAGTACTGCTACAATAAAGTATTTCATCGATGGTCGCGCATGGCACAGCAAGCATCTTGCGTTAGACTTGAACAATCACTGCACCACCGTGTTCCCATGTTTAATAACATGCTTTAACTTCTATCATCATGAAAATGATATCAAGTATACATCTCAGTATTTTAATTATTCAGAGAGCTGTAATATCACGAATGTAATGGATTCTGTGTCTTGTCTGAGGATTCACACACAGAGCACATACTGTAAAAGATCAAATACAAAACAAAGCATTTAACGTGCTACTTTAGTTACGATGGGATTTGAGAAACTAGTAAATTAAATGATTTTAAGATGAAGTTTATGATGTTCTACTTTAATAACAAACAATATGATTAAAGTGGAAATTTTGAGATTAAAGTTGAGATTTCGTGCTTTTTTTCCCCACTGTGTGCCTATTTTTTTTTTCCTCTGTACCCAAATAAGCTTTCATATAACACTCGGATGGTGGGCTGCGACTCGCCTTTTCATGGCGACTTTGATATCTGACAACTTCTTTTTTTATTTGGTGCACTGTGCGACTTTGTGAACTTGAGTTTTCGAGTTTCTCAGACACTCTGTCACTCGATCGACTTCCTTTTGTTGTTTATACCACTGTTTAAACCAACAAATAGTATGTTTTTCTTTGCCTCCACTTGGTATTCGTTGAAATTCTTATATTTCCCCCCGTGCTTTTGCCATTGCCTTTTCACAGAACACTGAGCTTAAGGGCTATTTATATTGATTTTCATATTCAAAATGGCGTAATTCTGGGAGGAGTTGGGGTGGAGCAGCAGGCATGTGCGTTACTTTTCACGCTGACTGGGATTTATGGAGCGGAAAAACATGGAAGTTGGCGAATGCGCAGATTTATGCATCTGGATTTTTTTGTGCATACACACATTTCCGCTTTTGTTCTTATGCCATGTTTTAGTGTGAATTCTGTGCACGGCGTTCTGCATGAGGCCCCTGATTACTAAAAATGTGAGTTGTTACTGGAAATCTATGTGGATTTATTCTACATAAGCAAGTTTTTTTATTTTTTTTTTCTGTCCTGTATTTGCTCATAGAAGTGTGTAACCTGCAGCACCCCATATGTGTGTACAGTCATACCTAACTCATGACTTTTTTTAGGATGATATTGAAGGTAAGATGTTCTAAATTCATTTCCCTTTTATTTGCAGAGGATGGAGAAGCTAGAGAACGTGAAGAAATTAGGCAAGAGAGACGAAAAGAAAGGCAGCACGACAGAAATCTTTCTAGAGCAGCTCCTGACAAAAGGTTTAAGTTTGTTTTTAATGCTACATTGAATTAATTTTTTTTTATTGTTAGTGAGTAAATATAAAATTGACAAAGTTTTCTTTTACTGATTTTTGCTTTTACTATATTTTTATAATGCTGTGAATTAAGTATACGTTTATTTAGCAATTAGTTGAAAGGGCAATCAATTAACAATAATGTGTTAAGAATAAAGTATTAGATAAAAGATATTACTAAAGCAAAGTAATTTTCGAGGGTGGTCATCTTATACATTTTTTTTTTTCTTTTTTCTCCACTCTTGCTTCTTATATAAAAACCAATGTATTTAAGAAAGCAAGGAGAAAAAAATCCTAATTATATTCTTAAAAGAATCCATATAAAGGCAAACTAAGCACAGTGTTTCTCCATAATGAATTCTTTCTGCTGAAGGTAGATTTCTAAAACAAAGCAGCACTATCCACTTTTTCTTTTTTTTTTTTTCTGGGTTTGCAAGTAGACAGTTGTCCAGAGGAATATGTCAAGCATGTTGTAAAGGGAGTTTCTTGAAGGACATTGTTCATTGTTGGGTCAAATCCAAACTTGAGTTTTTGGCAACTAAAAAGGCTTAAAGTGAAACAACAAGGTTTAAATAGACTTATTTTTAATAACTCAAAATACCACAGTTTCCAGCTGATTAAGCAATTAAAAGTCTCAGAAGCTGTAAACATTTTTTTAGTAGTATATCGAAGGCCCTAGACAGGCATTACATTTTATTTAAAAAGAAAAAATATTCTAAATAATCACTGTTAATGTTACCTGTAAAAAAAAAAAAAAGACTAATAGTCCTGCTGCAGATTCATACAAAAGAAAGCAATAGTTAATTTAAATTTCCTAAGATCACAGCAGATTCCTTAAAAACAGACAGTTGCTGTCTAACTCATGTTTTTTTTTTATGTTCCATGTGATAAATATATCTTGTATATCTGAACCCTCTGAAACCATTTCTTTCTCCAAATCTGTGAAAAAAAGAAAATGAGGTTACTTGTCTGCCACCCTACAAAAGTTTAGGTTTTAACTCTGTTTCCTGTAAACTTACTTTCGCCCAGAACCCTTCATTTGTATGTGTATTTCTTTGCTACAGGAGACACCAGTCCATACTGCGCCCTATTTCACCAGTTCTTTTAAGGGTTTCAGCCATGTTACAGTGCATTTACTTGAACAATCAACTGAAGATTCAGGGTATTTTAAAGGATGGAATTAAATACAGAAGTTTCTCTTTAAACTATTGATATGGTTCTTTATATAACCAACCCATTTTCATCTGTTGCATATACTTCAAAGGCAGTGGCCACGGTCCGTTTGAACTGAAACATGTTTCCTGTTATTGCTTTAGCAAGTCCAAAAGGTTTCGTTTTAACAGTTTTGCTTCAGTTCACATTTCTAGTCACACCCCAGCTTCATAAAGAGGCAGCATTTTCATTTTCCTGGCTGACTGTTAATATTTTTGTAGTTCATTGTTTCTGAGTTGATAATACATTTTAATAAATGTTAGCTGTATGACTTAACTATTTATTCTTGCCAATTGCTCATAATGTCAACCTTTGCATTACATAGGTATGTGTATCCTGATGGTTACCATCTTTATGTACACTCCGTATTTTTTATTCTCTTTTCACCTTTGTTATGTTTCAGATTTTACTTAAGTACAAATTTCGTAATACAGATTTACATAAAATGTGTTTACTGTCACCTGGTTCTTAAATTAGAGACTGTCTAAACTAATGACTTTCATAAATACTACCAAGAATGTATTTGAAACAGCAGGCTTTTTCTCTTAACTTACTATATCCTATATACAGTTGCAAGCAACTGGAGTAATGTGTGGGAGCAAGGCAGGAATTGGCCCTGGCCATGTTTCCAGTTTAACACCCACAAAATGTAATTTCACAACCACCACTGAAGTAAATGGCATCTATAAATACTGCAGAGAATAACCAGGAGCGTAGAAATTAAATAGAAATACCTGCTTAAAATCGTATTAAAACCTGGTGTACATGCACATTTTAATCATAGCCTGTTTGTTTCTTTGAATTTGATAAAACTTAGTATTGTCTGTATTTGAAAAGAAAATTGAACATTGTTGATTTTATTCAGTATTATATTATATTTAATATTTTTATTTCAAGATTTGCTTACTTGTGATGTATTTATTTATTTAAGATCAAAGTTGCAGAGGGACCAAGAAAGGGATATTAGTGAACTTATTGCTTTGGGACAACCCAATCCACGGGCATCTAATGAAGTCCAGTTTGACCAGCGTCTCTTCAATTCTGCAAAGGTAAAGTAACATAATGTTACTTTAGATTTTGATTTCTTCTGCCAGTGTAGAATGTAACTATTTTTTTGGTCATTTTAGGGAATGGATAGTGGTTTTGCAGGTGGCGAAGACGAGACCTACAATGTCTATGATCAGCCTTGGAGGGGTGGACGAGATATGGCTCAGAATATCTACAGACCTTCTAAGAGTACTGACAAAGATATGTATGGAGATGATTTAGACACACTAATGCAGAATAACAGGTACAGCTATTTTTGGCTTATAATATTAATATATGTTATGCCTGGATGATGTCTCAGCTGCTTTATCAGAACACTATTGAATGAACATTTTTATCATTTAACATTTTCTGCTGTAGTGAGGGGAGGGTTAAACCAAACATTAATGCAAAATAAAATTGTCTTGCCAGAGTTCTTTTTAGTATGCTCAACATCTGTCCAAGAAGGCCATAGTGGTGGTATTTTCCAGTTTTTGATCTTCTATAGATATTTATTGTGTATGGTCCGCTGTGGCAACCCCTAACGGGAGCAGCCGAAAGAAGAAGATATTTATTGTGTATGACTCCTTTTTCCTGGATCTGAACCAAAAATTGGCGGTTAATTTCTTTTTTCTTCTACATATAAAGTCCCCTGCTTATTACTAAATGACAGGGTGGGAACTACGCTGAAGTAGCTGCTCATCAGTTGTTGATATTGTTTACCGTTTATCATGGTCTTTGCTAATTAAAATGTTTGGATGCAATTACGTATGCATGTTCTACATTAGTCAGGCAAATAAAAAAGTAAAGTAAACTCAAAAATATCTCAATACTGCATTTAGATCTGCATTTATTTTTTCGGTTTGCCAAAATGGCTGCTAAATACAAAAAGGAAAATTTGAACGTTAACATTGATCTATAAGAGTGAATCAAGTACATCAATTGGCTCCAGATTTTACAGTGACAATTGTAGTGATTTATTACATTAAGTAACTTGGGTATGCGATTTTTAAAGGTCTGGTCTCGTTTCCAAATGATCTCTGCTCATTTCTTTTTAACTCACCACAATTGTAAAGTATTAGATGTCCAAACCTTTTGGATTACAGTTAAGTAATTAAAGATTATATAATTTATGCTCTACACATTTACATTTATTTGCTTAGCAGATGCTTTTTTTTGTATGAAAGTAGTCCAAATAATTGAGTAAACATCAGTCTGTGTAGGAGCGTTACATTGTTACAGGATAAAGTTACAAAATTGATCATCATCAACAACAACATTTATTTATATAGCACATTTTCATACAAAAAATGTAGCTCAAAGTGCTTTACAAAATAAAGAATAGAAAAATAGAAGACACAATAAAAGCTAGTTCTACTGTTGATTGACCAAAACCATTTCCCCTTAGATACTGTCCAAAATAGAGTGCATCATTGTCCAGTATTCCATTTTGCTAAAATATATTTTGCGTTCCATCCAGCAATTATAACTGCTTTGCTGTTGTCGAGGCATTTAGTGGCTGGTAGAAGGATGGAAAGCCGGTGGAGATTGTGCTTGTTCTGTGTACAATCCTATAAATACTGTGTATGGTGGTGCTATAATGGAGGTATAGTATAGTCCTGTAGATATGGTCTCATTTTGAATATGAAAAAATATAACAAGTCTTAATTTGCCAGTCAATATTGCCATATTTACTGTGTCATTTATGAGATATTCAAAGCATATTTTCAGAAAATGAAACTGGAAGATGTGCAAAGAACTCACCAGTACAGTACAGTTACAAAAAAGATGGGAAAACCAGACATTTGGGGCAGTTGTTCACTGGTAGATTCAGAAGAAATTGATCTCTAGTAAATTCTCCCTGGTCAAATGATGTTTTGCTTCGGAGGGAAGCTAAGATATGCTCCGTTAGGGTTAAGCAACAAGAAATTGAAAATTGGGTTGAACTTGTGTTTGTCATATTTTGTAGGTTGTAAAGACAAAGTGCATCCTGCTTATTACTCCTTTAACACTGACGCCACATACAGCAGATTTGATGTTCTTTTAAATGCAGTGTACACCTAAGTATAGCCAGGCTTGTTTTCTAATTTAATACCCAGCATCTCTGAGTGTTTATGTACAGTATAAGAGACTTGTTTCATCCTTGATGCATGTGTGTTCATTATAAACAGTCTTACTGCATGGGACATGGTTACAACGTAAACTCTATGCAAAACGAGTACTTTCAGTAAATGGGGGAAAAAAGTACATGCTTACACTGCGAATCTTCATTTTGCAGTGGCTTCCTAATCCTAATAAAGGGCACACTCCTTGCCAATTTCCCAGCAGCTTTGAACTTCTATTTTTTTTTTTTTTGTTGTTTGCTTATGTGGTTGATTAGTTCATTAGGAAACAGTACAGCAAAATAGAATAGCGAGATTATATGCAGATTGGGATAATGGGATTTAAAAAATTAAGAAATAGACAGCACTGTGCACACCTAATGTATATAAAACAATTCAGATATCACATGAATATATTAATAAACATATCTAAATACTACTAGTAATGGTAAATTTAAAGGAGTGGTTTATCCATCAGTAATGTCCCCAGCATTTATGTTCTCTAATATTGGCATTTATAATTATAAAAGTAAAATGCATAGCTTAAATTTTAATATGCGATAGACATGGGGATTCTCCCAGCATAACTACAAATGGGGGGGATTTTATAATCTTTGGAGGATTTCGGCATAGGGTTTATAAAGGATATCATCATCAAGGACTACCTGGTTTCTCTCATTTGCCCATTCTGAATTTATTGTGACATTTTTTTTTTCTTTCTCTCCAGTAAGTGGAAATCACTCCTTAAAACCAATACAATAATGCAGATTCAAACATTATTATTATAAGATAATTCAGGATATTTTAATTTTCAGAGCAGAGGGGCAGCAAGGTGGCACAGTGGTATTGCTGCCGCCTCGCAGTAAGGAGACCTGGGTTCACTTCCCAGGTCCTCCTTGCGTGGAGTTTGTATGTCCGTGCCTGCGTGGCTCTCCTCCGGTTGCTCCGGTTTCCTCCCACGGTCCATGTTAGGTGCATTGGCGATCCTAAATTGTCCCTAGTGTGTGCTTGGTGTGTGGATGTGCCCTGCAGTGGGCTGGCACCCTGCCCAGGGTTTGTTTCCTGCCTTGCGCTGTGTGCTGGCTGGGATAGGCTCCAGCAGACCCCCGTGACCCTGTATTAGGATATAGCGGGTTGGATAATGGATGGATGTTTAAAGCAGTTTTTGCCATAACGTGCTTTTAAAAGCTTATTTGTCAGATTGCTAAATTTGTAACATTTGCTATTGTAAGGATTGTGAGATTTGCCTCGTTAGTTGGTTAAAAAAAAAAACTTAGAATATAAGTATTTCAGATGAGTCAAATTAATTCAATTTTTAAATTTCACAAAATCCTAGTGCTTTAATTTTCCAAATCTTTCCTTCTTTTGTCCAAACATCAGTGTAAAATCAGTCTGTTTCAGATACCCTTCGTTTTCCAATATTGTATACGACTATTAAGACACTTCAGCTTATTGCTTAACCTGTGTAAGAATCCAGAATTAGAAGATTGACCTGACCTTCTGGTAGACTGCATTACATTACATTCACCAATGTTTCCTTTCAGCTATATGACGCATGTACTGCCTGCCAGCTGGGCACACACCTTTTTCACTTTGCCATCAAATGTTTCTAGTGACTGCCACCATTGGGTGTCAGTCAGTCAATCAATCAACATTTATTTATATAGCACATATTCATACAAAAAAATGTAACTCAAAGTGCTTTACAAAATGAATAGAAAAATAGAAGACACAATAAAAAATAAACATAAGTCAACATTAATTAACATAGAATAAGAGTAAGGTCCGATGGCCAGGGTGGACAGAAAAAACAAAAAAAAAAAAACTCCAAAGGCTGGAGAAAAAAATAAAATCTGTAGGGATTCCAGACCACGAGACCGCCCAGTCCCCTCTGGGCAATCTACCTAACATAAGTCAAACAGTCCTCTTTGTATTTAGAGTTTTCATGGAAGGACTTGATGATGATGGTCACGTAGACTTCTGGCTTTCAGTCCATCAATGTTGGTGCATCATGATCATGATGCATCAACTCTCCTCATATTAGCTAAAAAATAAAGATTGAATATTCAGATTAAAAATAAGTAAATATTCAAATATATTTGAACTTAGGTTAAGGATTCTGGGTGTTTTGTGCATTTGTAGCGAGACCTGGCACACTAGCAAAAAAAATGTTGCTGTTTGGTCAACGTTTCTGTAAACACAAGAGCCATCAAAGTCCTGAGCATCTGCACCACTGTCTTGTTTGTAGTTTACTACTGATGGCTTGGTGATGAACTATAAAACCTTTTTGATGTGTAAGCACCATCCCTTCCCTTGGTCACTCATCCCCATCCAACGGAGGTGTCCTGCATCTTCACAAAAAGTGCTTTCCCCTGGGCACCAAGCCCCACCCTGGCCATGCAACCCATTCCTCAAAGCTGTCCATGTGGCAGCAAGACACGTTCTAATACGTTTGTAGCACAGGACACCAGCTGAGTGCTCTGAACAGGACCCATGCAACATTGTCATTCACACTTTAAGAAGGACTGCAAGTTTAGAAAAAAGTAATAATAGAATGAAGTGCGGTGGTAGTATATGTGGCTTTTAAGAATTTAAGCTCCCTTTTGTGGGCAATTTTATGCCTCGCTATACTCCAAAAGATCAGGAGGAATATGGGTCAGTTAGTAGGACTGCAACAAAGTAAAAGAGAAGGACGGAGGCAGGCAGGCAGGTTGAAGTCGGACTTGTTTTATTATTTTGGAGGTGTCCAGTAGGCAGTGGTAGGGTACCTTTTATATTGTGCCATCCAGAATAAAAACCCAGTTCAGTGCCTGTAGCCTCGCCTGGAAAAGCGGGACTGTCACAGTACACTGTTCTGTCCACCCTGGCCATCGGACCTTACTTATTCTATATTAATTAATGTTGACTTATGTTTATTTTTTATTGTGTCTTCTATTTTTCTATTCATTTTGTAAAGCACTTTGAGCTACATTTTTTTTGTATGAATATGTGCTATAGAAATAAATGTTGATTGATTGATTGACTACACAATCGGCCTGCTTTTTTCTCCTTTACAGATACAGCAACTATATTTCAATAAAGGTAGCCTAAATATTTTTTGACTATTCCTTATTGTTTTAGGTGGAGGCTAATTATGGGACTGGACATGTTGGATTACATTGATGAGGTTCTTTAAAGTGGGGTTTTTAAGGTGTCTTAATTCTGATTTTATTAAGACAGGTATTTTCCATTTGCTTTAATGAGAATGTCTTGGCATTAAACAGTCGGGGATCTCCTGTTTAAGAGTCAGATGGAAAAGGCTTTTACGGCACCAGAAAAGCATTTAGAAAAATTGCTCAGTGCATTTTTAAATCAAAGTGCAGAGCAGCAGGAGGGGTGGGATGGGATGCCGTGCCTGAACTATGTTGTGAAGGGGCCTGGGTGTAAATTCTACTAATGAAGACAACAAGCTGACCACCCATAAAAGGCTGATTGTGGAAGTCAAGTGCAAAAACATTTGTAAAATGCGCATCTAGGGAAACTCAATGCCAAAGTT
Organism: Polypterus senegalus; assembly: GCF_016835505.1. Taxonomy (NCBI): domain Eukaryota; kingdom Metazoa; phylum Chordata; class Cladistia; order Polypteriformes; family Polypteridae; genus Polypterus; species Polypterus senegalus. The sequence goes on from NC_053171.1 coordinate 91,767,426, forward strand.
GGTGTGGATAGAACAACGAACCTGTTCTTTAAAATCGAATGTCAGCGTTACGTGTGAGTAAGATCATCTTAAGGTAAATTTGAATTGTATTTGGATAGCGATATTAAACCTGACAGCCCTCTTGGGTATATTTCTGTGATTACTGCACCCAATTTTGAAGTGAAGTGAATTCAGTTAGCGGCTGCAGTTAACATTTCATCATTTACCTGCTTTGATTATGTCAGCTTGTTTTTCCAAATGTGAGTACAATGGTGGTAAAAATACGTGTGAATTTTGCATGTTGCTTTTTTCTGTTACACTTGGAACAGGGACACACACGATGCATATTATAGAAGATTTCACTCCAATATGTTTACCATAAACTGTCTGAGCAGTGAAAACATTTTATCACACCAGCTGACATTTTATTCTTAACAGATGTTTATTAAAATTAACATGACATGCAAGGTTTGCTGTCAATGCAATAAAACCATAGATTCACTTTACAGTTTCTTGCTGCATCTGCATAAAAACCACAAATTCCAAAAATATGGAAGATTTGTTTATTGCTATTGGCAGGTCTGTGACAGAGCCAACACAGACTGAATAATTAATTCACAGAGCCTTAGTTTTTACTCGTTTTTGTTTATGCAGTGCCATTTTATATGTGAGAAGCAGCACATGGCGATGAGTAACGGGCTTATACTTGACTGTAATATGAAAATTGCTTTTAAGGTTCTCAATCTCCATTGAGCACAGTTGCTAGTTGTTTTGGGCGAAATAAGAAATAACATGTCTATACAAAATCATGTATACACGTTGCATATGGTGTGTAAAATCTACATGAAAACTAAACATTTATTCAAGATCCAAAAGTCAAAAATGTTTGCTGTAGCTTTCTCACAAATGATCTAAATTAAAGGAAATTATTTTTTTTTGGCTTTGCTTATAAATCAAACAATGAAGAAATCACTAGCGTGTCACCCAGAGAAAGGTTACTAGTGATTTTTGGGTTTCATTTTGTTTCTAGCTGTAGTGTTACTGATTTAGTAAGAATTGTCTACTTTTATAGTAATCTTTATATTAGTATTATGGTTTAGGGGAAGCACTTGACCATTCAACAAACTTCCAGTATAGAATTATACAGCTTGATTTAGTTTGTGGTCATTTTGTGTGGTCAATGTACTGCATATGTAAATGTTTCAGCAATGAGAGAGACATTTAAACACTCATTGTCCACATAGAATGTGTAAGCAACCTGAAACATTGATTTTGTACAGAAGATAGCTAAAAATCAGGCATCATTAGGGATGCATTCCATTTACTTAACTTTCTTCATGTATTAACCATTTTTCTCTGTGCTTTGGAATATTTTTCCAGATTTGTGCCTGATAGAGAATTCTCTGGCACAGACCGCAGGCAGCGAAGAGAAGGGCCTGTACAGTTTGAAGAGGATCCATTCGGTCTGGATAAGTTCTTGGAGGAGGCCAAACAGCATGGAGTCTCCAAGCGGCCTGCAGAATTTGGACGATCCAAAGATGACAAGAAACGAAGAAAAGAGTAAACCATCCCATCCCTGTTCGTAAAATACTGCATCTGCTTCTAATAGCATAGCAAGCTTGTACCTATCAATGGCGCCTAAAATCATAGGGGATGGTCAGTTTTTTAAATGTTACTGTATTTAACTTTTTTTTTTTGGTATCAGTCAAGCAGATGTGTTGTATTTAATTCCAATGTGAAATAAACCTTGTATATAAAGATGGCCCATTTCAGAAAGATTTGTTTATTAATACATTTTACCTGTACAGACGGACATTCAGAACTGTTGGTCATACATTAAGCTTTACAGACAAGACATAAAAATTGTAAAACCTTTTTTAAACATTAAATATTACTAATTATGACTACTTTCTTGGCATTACTTGTCTCTTCGCTCAAAGATGACTTTCCTGTTTCTTTGGACAAGCAGCTACAAAAAAAGAAAAAACAAAATCAGGTTTTAAAATACAGACTCTATATGGATATTTAGCATTTTACTATTAAGAAGAAAATCCCCTCGAGATTATATATACACACACACATACACACACACATTTAAGATTCTAGCAAAATGTTATGGGGGGAAAAAACGTTGGTGGCAGTAGCAAACAGAACCATTTAAGTTTTTGAAGTCTGATTTTAAATGTGATTTGCGTACCATATTCTTGGTCTGTGAGGGAATTTTCTTCCAAATCCCCGAGCCTCTAAATTGAAGCCATAATGGCCAAACATTGACAGGCTGACGAGGGAACGTACTATTAAAACTTTAGCCACTTATGGCTTATTGATACTTTTTGTCGTGAATATTTTTTCTGAGCACAGCTCACATTTTAGGAACCCTAAAAATGTTCACTCATAATTATTTGTGAGGAGGTTAATATTTGAGTTGTTTGATTAATTACTACCTTAGTGCCTTCTAGAACATGAGGATCTTTCTGAAGTGCATTTTGAAGACCTTCTTCATTTGCAAATCCAACCCAGCAGAAACCTCTGTGGAAACCGGTCTCCTTATCCTATGCAAAAGAAAAGTTGAGAAAATTTAGTATTACCCAATTTGTGTAAGCAACTCAGTACAACAGTTGTTGTTATTCTGAGTATTAATAGAACACAATTCATTTTATACAGTACCTTGCTTTTAATATTTGTTATGCCTGAAATTAAATACATTACTTTTCCAAATACATCAATGGTGAGGATTACTTCTCAATCCATCAATCTTTTTATTCCTTTAGCAAACAAATTGATGAAAATGGTGTTTTATTTGGCCATATTATTTGTTCCCGATTAACAGCTAGTTACAAGAATTCAGTAAATGACTCATTGTTCAAAACAAATGGATACACATTCACATCAGTAGATTTAGAAGGTATCAAGGTCCAACTTGGTATACGTCCTGTTTGGATGGGAAAAATTTTGCTTGGTATACGACCTTTGTTTGAAATACGACTCGCGCACTACCCTCGTTTACCTCTCGAGACAAAGCCACGACTGCCCACGAGTGTCAGTACGCCAGTTGCTAGCATTCAGTGAACAACCCGCGCTATAATTCTCTGTGGATGTTCATTTGATTTTTCACGTAAACTTGAATTGATTGTTGAAAAGTATGAAGGTGGCATGCATATCCGGAACATGGCTGCTGCATACCGTATGCCAAGATCGACGATTGTGAAAAACAAAGACGTTCTTAAAAAGTAAAGTGAGGTTACATTTTCATTTATTTAATCTAATTGCTTTTGTATTTATGTATTTTAGTATTATACAGTGTTTATTTTATACAACCCCAGCAATGTATAATATGCCAATAACAATAGGATGTTTTTTCATGTGAACGGATTAATCATTTTCCTTTTATTTCTTATGGGAAAAACTTGTTTGGTATAAGTTCAAGGATCAGGAGCGGATTAAGGACGTATACCGAGGTACCACTGTATAAGAAAGACAACAGACAAAACTTCTTGTCCATTTATGATCCCCAACCCAAACTGGTGAAAAGTGACCACGTACAGATACGGTTAAACAATAAAATGTATATTTTTCTGAAAGAAACTCGTCAGCTTCCCTCCCACTCTTCATCCATATCCTGCCTACAAGTAAAGTATCCATTAGTGGTACAGAGATATTCAAAAAGAACCCAGAGTAATAGTGGCCAAAAAAAACTACCATTAACCTTGCAAAAATAAATTCAGTACTTGTTTAAACTGCTCACTTCACTACAACTAGCAAAGAAACCTAGGAAACGACATTACTATTTAGGGTGGGCTATTTCAAGAATACTGCCTCACGTCACAAGCAATGTGTTTTTAAATGATCTCTAAACGAGAAACAGCTAATAAACCAAGGATATCTGCAAGATACGCTGTATGGGGGACTGCTAAAAAGTTAGGCCTTAATGATTACATTGATATGTGTTCCTGTATAATAAAACATGTTAATCACAAGTTTTTAGCGGATACTTTATTTCAGACCTCTGTCCACGTCGATAGTGAAACTTACAAAACCGACAATTGTTTTATCACTTTATTTTGAACACTGAAGAATGACATGCCTTTGAAATTCGTTCTCGCACAGTCAGTCAACATGTATGATACACCAGGCTCCTTATGCTGCAGTACAACTTCAATATTAAATGACTCAAGTCTAGCCAGCCTTCAGCTATCAGGGACAGAAACACAGGAGCTGCCACCATGGAGCAAATTATAATGGGTCATGATGTGGCCAGATGCTAGGAGGATTGATTATGGGTCAGTTAAATGTAATTCTCCACACTGGGTGCCCAAAATATCGACTCTTGAAATCATGCATCACCTTATCCAGTGTCCTATTGAGAAAGTTGATAAAATGAATTCAGATTGGGAAATTTTAAGAAGCGTTTTGATCAAACTTGGATGGGTTCACTCTGACCCAACAGCAGAACCAATGACTGCATGGTGAAAAATGAACACCAAAAATTCAAGGTGCAAGCTAGTCCTAGTAAGATTATGCATGCAATTTTTGACAGGGAGAGGACACTCGAGTCATACGTCACTTATAGACGCGTTTGCAAGAGGTACTGCCTACGACAAAAAAAAAAAAAGCAAGCGGTGGATCGAGATAACCAACGCCATTACAATCCATACAGCGAACGTGTCAGTGGACAGAGATTGATAACATTAACAGAAAATGTAGTTGGTTTACAAAAAATATTTACTATTCATTCATTTTCTAAGATAGTCCTAGTAAGATTATGCACACAATGATTGATAGCATCGAGGGTGTAGTCCATACCGGTTACATGCTTTAAAGAACCCACATAACCAAGGAACATTACACGGATTTGACTTTTGTGTTTGCAGAAATCAAGCGGGAATATCAGGGAGAAAAGCTGTCAGCCATCCTGCTGCTTTATGACAAAGGTTGCGTGTAATGGAAGGACTTTTCTATAGAGAGGAAGGGAATCAGGAGAGCAGATGGGCGTTGATCGCTCCAGTGCAAACCCAGCTGCATTACTAATGTTTTGGGAGAAACAGCCGGGAATGTTCTAAAGATACAGCCAAGGCTATGTAAGGAGTTGTTTTTCACATGTAAGCATATTACTGTGTCTTCTAGTACTAGGCACTGCTTCAGTCAAGGCCAAATACCGTGTCTCGTGGAAGGGGAGTGTATGCTGAAACTGATCACTTCTGCATACACTGCTTCCACGTAGGCCGCTTTTGGGCAAGGACACCTAATTATATAAGGGAAGGTTCCGCCCTCAGTTTCTTTGGACGCTCAACCGCCCGGTACGTGATAAAAGGCCATGGGCTGATCCTCTGACGAGACTGACATGCGGGCTCCCTCAGTCTGCTGGTCTAGGATGATGGCTCTGGGTCTTTTGATGTATGTTACTGTAAGTATAAGTTTCTCTCTTTAAATATATTACTGTAAGCATATATATTTATTTCTATAACCTAGTATTTATATGTTATAATTGAATAAGTAAATTTTATTGAAGTATCGGACCTCTTCTCTCTGATTTTTGCCCACTTACTCTAAAAGAACCCCTTGAACCATTTTCCCAAATCAAAACACAGCGCTATAAAACAAACAGTGCCCTGAAGAGATGCCACATCGACCCTACTGACCAGACCTGGGCCCATATGACTACTGTGTGTCTCGCAGTCAGTCTGCAAGGCTGCCTCCACACCACGCCAAACCTACAGAAGAATGCTTTCATAAGTAAGACAAAACATTTTGACACAGGAAAGGTCTATTCGTATTATAGCATAGATATTATCATTTACTGTGAATATATTGGTGTGGGGTGAGACTAACGTGCTTTCAATGGTATTTCTAGAAATACAGTAGTTCAGGCTCAAAGCTTTTATACTTTTCAAACATAATTTACTTAGTACTTCAAAGAAAAAAGACGGACACAGAGGGAGACGTGGCGAGACAGAGCAAGCATTACTAGTCCGTCTGCCTGAAAATGTTAAGAAAATAAAGCAAGGAAACACAGAGTGAAATAAAGGTTATCGTATGAAAACAAAGAAACAAAATCTGTATTGAAAATGGACTCATACTTTAATACTGGTTATCAACATCATGAAGTATGTGAAGTGTCCTGCTTTGTTCACCGATTCCCATATGAGAGAACTGCTACATTCTAACTAAAACTTGAAAGACTAAAGATTTGTGGTTTTGGCAGGAGAATATTAATTGATCCTTTCCGGGACTCTGCCTCCTACACTGTTTAACAAACAATAACATATTAACTGTTGTGGGTTTTAATTTATTCATGACACTGAATTTATAAATAATTTGACACACCACCCCACAGCTTTAGATGTACAAAACCCACAAGTCATTTTCCAGATACAAATACCACTTACAAATAGTAGCAGACATTTCCTCACATTTCCAAACTGTCCAAAGTATTCCTTCAATTCCTCTGAAAAACAGATAACACAAATTGTTACTTATATGTTACAGTAAGAAACCAGATGTGCTAGTGTCTTAAGACGGGTTGGTTTAAGTTATCAATGTAAACCTCAGCATTGACATTTGCAATGCACCATCTACTGGAATGTATTTTATATTGCAAGTACTAATAATATTCAGTGCGCTTGTCATTCCAACAGATGGTGCATGACAAACATTTGCAGTAATAAATGGCATTATTTAAAATGTTTGTGGTGTGCCATCTGTTGGAATAGCAGAGACACAGCAACCTGAATAAAAGAAGTGTCTGTCTGGTGTATAAATAACGCATTTAAACTACCCGGTATTCCATTTTCCCTGTACATCCTGCAGATGTGTACAAAACGTAAGCAGGCAGCTGCAAATCTGCCCAGTATAACTTGATGGGTATTAAGAATGACACCCGTGTTGGATTAGAATTCCATTCAGCACTGCAATGGGGGGGTACCGATTAAAAGAGCTTCAGTTTTGGTGCTGTTCAGCTTATGGAAATTCTTGGAAATCCAAGCCTCAATCTCATCCAAGCAGGAGGAAAGAGTTGATGGAGGTGTACAGTTGTGCTTGAAGTTTTGTGAACCCTTTAGAATTATCTACATTTCTGCATAATATAACTTAAAACATCATCAGATTTTCACTCAAGTCCTAAAAATAGATAAAGAGAAACCAGTTTAACAAATGAGACAAAATTATTATACTACCTCATTAATTTATTAAGGAAAATGATCAAATATAACATATTTCTGAGTGGCAAAAGTATGTGAACCTCATGGATGATCAGTTAGTTTGAAGGTGAAATTCGAGTCCAGTGTTTTTAATCAATGGGATGCCAATCAGGTGTGAGTGGGCACCCTGTGTTATTTAAAGAACAGGATCTATCAAAGTCTGCTCTTCACAACACGTTTGTGTAAGTGTATTATGGCACAAACAAATGAGATTTCTGAGGACCTCACAAAAAGAGTTGTTGATGCTCATCAGGCTGGAAAAGGTTACCAAACCATCTCTGAAGAGTTTGGACTCCACCAATCCACAGTCAGACAGATTGTGTACAAATGGAGGAAATTCAAGGCCATTGTTACCCTCCCCAGGAGTGGTCGACCAACAAAGATCACTCCAAGAGCAAGGCGTGTGATAGTCAGCGAGGTCAAAAAGGACCCCAACTGAAGGCCTCTCTCACATTGGCTAATGTTCATGTTCATGAGTCCATCATCAGGAGAACACTGAACAACAATGGTGTACATGGCAGGGTTGCAAGGAGAAAGCCACTGCTCTCCAAAAAAAACATTGCTGCTCATCTGCAGTTTCCTAAAGATCACGTGGACAAACCAGAAGGCTATTGGAAGAATGTTTTGTGGGCAGATGAGAACAAAATAGAACTTTTTGGTTTAAATGAAAAGCGTTATGTTTGGAGAGAGGAAAACACTGCATTGCAGCATAAGAACCTTATCCCATCTGTGAAACATGCTGGTGGTAGTATCAGGGTTTGGGCCTGTTTTGCTGCATCTGGGCCAGGATGGCTTGCCTTCATCGATGGAACAATGAATTCTGAATTATATCAGAGAATTCTAAAGGAAAATGTCAGGACATCTGTCCATGAACTGAATCTCAAGAGAAGGTGGGTCATGCAGCAAGACAGTGACTCTAAGCACACAAGTCGTTCTACCAAAGAATGGTTAAAGAAGAATAAAGTGAATGTTCTGGAATGGCCAAGTCAAAGTCCTGACCTTAATCCAGTCGAAATGTTGTGGAAGGACCTGAAGCGAGCAGTTCATGTGCAGAAACCCACCAACATCCCAGAGTTGAAGCTCTTCTGTACCGAGGAATGGGTGAAAATTCCTCCAAGCAGGTGTGCAGGAATGATCAGAAGTTACTGGAAACGTTTAGTTGTAGTTGTTGGGGGGTCACAGCAGATACTGAAAGCAAAGGTTCACATACTTTTGCCACTCACAAATATGTAACATTCGATCATTTTCCTTAATAAACAAATGACCAAGTATAATATTTTTGTCTCATTTGTTTAACTGGTTTCTCTTTATCTACTTTTAGGACTTGACTGAATATCTGATGATGTTTTAGGTCATATTTATGCAGAAATATAGAAAATTCTAAAGGGTTCACAAACTTTCAAGCACAACTGTAAGTCTAACCAGCCTCACAAGATCAAATAGCGTTACACGAAGAAACCCGTCTAATACATATCAAAATTGTATTTTACAGCCAGATCGAAAAAAAAAAAAATATTGCTGTAAAGTAAGACATGTACTCTCATTCTGAAAAGACCCTTATGACTCGTGTAGATTTCACTGAAAGCCCCCGCTTTTAAACAGCACGGAGTTCGCATCGCATGTGACAAGGTTATTCCGTTACCGACCTGCTCTTGAAATAACTTTGTAATTGAAACATGTAGAGAAAACTATCAAAGTCTCCCTCCACGAGGGAAGATCTCGTTTTCGTATACTTACTGGTAGACACTGTCCAAGGAATTTTCGAGACGAAAACCTCGAACGCTTTACGACTGGCCGCTGACATCTTTTTTCATCCCGTCTGATGGAGAGCACTTTGACCTCTGAAGAGACGGCCTTTTTGGCGTATGACGTCAAACAAACTGTCTTAGAAATAAAATCCGTACTCAATTATGTAGCATAATTCTACATAAGCATCATTATTTCACGACATTTCAAACCGATTGTTTGTGGAACGTTATTCCTTTTGTAAAAGCATTTTTTATTTCAGATGGCAGAGGTTAAAGGTAAACTTGGGCAAGATGGCGGCTTCTGTATTAGAGCAGGGTGAAGATGCCTTTAGAAAGCTCTTTAGATTCTATAAACGAAGAAATCCTCCTCCGGATTTTAGTAATGTTCTTGATTTTTCAAAGCCAGAAACCCATTTCGGAAAAGTGAGTACATTTTAATAAATTCCTAAACATTGCGATGCTTCTGGTGTAACTGGGTGATAAGTCGATATAGTGTATGGTCGCGTCCGTGGATACATCGGATGTATCTGGTGACTTTCACAATGATCGACTGCAGTAATCGGTTAGTGATCAGCTACCTGGCAGTAAAAGCAGGAAGCCACCGGACCTAGCACTTTCTTTTGCTTCCTATTATAAAATGAGCTGCTACCAGTCACCTCAGTAGAGGAGTACATTTTCATTATTTTTTATTACTTTTATTGCCTAATGTTTCGGACATCGTAATTAATTTAATTGTCTTTCTATGGTTTCAATTTTTCACTAACCTTCTTACTTTTCTTTGATTTCCATTCAGAATTACTGAATGCTAGGTGTTCACCATTGTGTCCACTTCAACATTAAGCTGACTTGTTCAAGTTTTACAAATCGTAATATTCATGAGTCGGATTTGTAAAGCAATGAATAGGTAATGCCTTTCTTAACATATAAAAACTCAATAGAAATCTTAAACGTTTCATTCATACACTCACCGGCCTCTTTATTAGGTACACCTCGCTAGTACCTTCCGAACTTCCGTAATTCCTCGGGATCATAGATGCAAGAAAGTGCTGGAAACATTCCTCAGGGATTCTGATCCATATTGACATGATAGCATAACGCAGTTGCTGCAGATTTGTCGGCTGCTCGTCCATGATGCGAATTTCCCGTTCCACCACATCCCAAAGGGGCTCTATTGGATTGAGATCTAATCGCCATGTTCAAGAAATCAGTTTGAGATGATCTGAGCACTGTGACGTGACGTGACGTGACGTGGCGTGTTATCCAGCCGAAAATAGCCATCAAAAGATGGGGACACTGTGGTCATAAAGGGATGTGCATGGTCAGGAACAATACTTGGGCTGTGGCATTTAAATGATGCTCAGCTGGCACTAAGGGGACCGAAGTGTGCCAAGAAAATATTCTCCCACACCATTATTGTACCACCACCAGCCAGAACCGTTGATACAAGGCAGAATGGATCCATGATTCTGGTCAAACCAGCAGAAATCGAGACTCCTCAGACTAGGCAATGTTTTTTTTCCAGTCCTCTATAGTCCAATTGTGGTGATCCTATGTAAAATGTCACCTCAGTTGCCTCTTCTTAGCTGACAGTAGTAGCACCCGGTGTGGTCTTCTGCTGCTGTAGCCCACGTGCTTCAGTTTTTGACGTGTTGTGCATTCAGAGATGCTTTTCTGCGTACCTCTGTTGTAACGAGTGGTTATTTGAGTTACTGTTGACTTTCTATCAGCTCGTACAAGTCTGGCCATTCTCCTCTGGCATCAACAAGGCATTTCCGCCCAGAGAACCTCGGCTCACTGGATATTTTCCCTTTTTTGGGCCGTGCTTTGTAAACCCTAGAGATGACTGTGCATGAAAATCCCAGTAGATGAGCAGTTTCTGAAATACTCCGACCAGCCCGTCTAGCACCAACAACCGTGCCACGTTCAAAGGCCCTTAAAGCTGCTTTCTTCCACATTCTGATGCTCATTTTGAACCTCAGCAGGCCGTCTTGACAATTTCTACATGCCTAAATATATTGAGTTGCTGCCATGTGATTGGCCGATTTAGATATTTGTGGTAACAAGCAGTTGATTGAGTGTACCTAATAAAGTGGCCAGTGAGTGTATATAGCATGGGGCTCCCAAACTTTTGGACGTCAAGTACCACCTGAGGTTAAGTGAGTTGCGTTGCGTACCACCCGCACCTTGTTGTAAGGGGTAGTTCGGGTCTAAACCGCCCCGAAATCTGAATAACAGTTAAAGAATTGGAAGAAATGATGCAAAAAAATTGATGAAAAAAATTGTGCATGTACATAAATCGATAAATTCCACCCTGAAACTAAATCCTGCCTTTGGCCTGTATGTGACACAGTTACCGAAGACGAAATGGTATCGGCTTTGTGATTAGATCTAGTGACTACGATGCGATACAGCGACAGTGCACGTATAACAACAAACACGAGCGGTTTCTGTGAGGCAGAGTTACCGAAGACTAAATAGTGTCGGCGTTGTGCTTTCATCTAGTGACCAAAAGCTCAAACAGTGAAGAAGTAGAAGTTGACTTCCGCGAAACGGAATTATGTTAGCGTTAAATGAACTAAATACTGATTTGAATAATAGGTTTTATTTATTCAGATGATGAAACTTCACACCACACTAAATTTGGGAATTGTATTAAAACAGTTTCATTGGTTTTTGCTCACAACAGGCTTGTCATAAAGGGATTTGCACAGATAAATTAAATTTCAGGGACCGCGATGCGTACCACCTGAAAAGGCTCCGACAGTTTGGGAACTGCTGGTATATAGCATACTGTCTTTTAGAAACTCTGCATACTGTACACATCTGCTGTATAGTATGATTGAAATAAAACACAGAATAACCTAACAAAATCACCACATTAATCGCAAAAAACAATTGTAATTTGAACGTATATACTTTATTATTTACCTCCTTTATGCCCCTAAATTCAAAGTAACTGATAAAGTATGATTGTTTAAAGTTAAAGACAATATACAGTACATTGATCCCAGGGTATTCCACAGTCTGTGAAGAGGCAGGAAATGTTACTGAGATATTACAAAAATCGTGATGCAGGTGTAACTTCAATTCTGGCAATACAACATTTACTTTAATTAAGGTTAATTTGTACTTAAAGCGCACATTCACTTTAAACGCTGAGTGTATTATACACATATAGGGTGGTCCAGATCTAATTATGCAATTTTCATTACGCTATAACTTATTAAGTTTATTACATAGAAAATCACCTGAAAAATCCCGGACCATCGAGAAGTGTGTGAACTGACGACATGAAGAGTCGCCTTCATGCCGAACTGGAATAGTCCCCACATAAATCAAAGTCATCCAGACGATCTAGATCTGCACAATTAGATCTGGACCACCCTGTATTAATATACAGTGATCAGGCACAACATTTAAACCACTGACAGGTGAAAGTAGTAACATTGATTATTGCGTTACAGTGGCACCTGTCAAGGGGTGGGATATAACCGGCAGCAAGTGAACTTTGAGTTCTTGAAGGTGATGTGTTGGAAGCTGGAGAAATGGGCAAGTGTATGGATCTGAGCGACTGACAAGGGCCAAATTGTGATGGCTAGACGACTGGGTCAGAGCATCTCCAACATGGCAGTTCTTGTGGAATGCTCTGGGTATGCACATACCCTAAGTGGTGTAAGGAAGGACACATAGTGAATCAGTGGCACAGTCATGGCCGTCCAAGCCTTATTGATGCGCACGGATAGTTGAGGCTAGACTGTCTGGTCCAATCCCACAGAAGAGTTACCGTAGCAGAAATTGCTGAAAAAGTTAATGTTGGCCGTGGAAGAGAAGTGTCCGAACACCCCGTACATCACCGCTTGCTGTATATAGGACTGTGTAGCTGTTAGACCATTCAGAGTGCTCATACTGGCCCATCTACCACTGAAAGTACCTACAATGGGATATGTGAGCATCAGACCTGGACTGAGAAGCAATGAAAGAAGGTGGCCTGGTCTGATGAACCATATTTTCTTTTAGATCATGTGGGTGTGTGTGTTGTTTACTTGGGGAAAGAGATGGTAGCAGGATGTACTTTGGAAAGGAGGTAAGCTGATAAAGTTATTGTGATGCTCTGGTCAATGATGTTGTGGGTATTCTTGTGTCCTGGTATTCAGGTGGATGTTACTTTTACATGTACCACCTACCTAAAGATTGTTGCAGACCATGTAGACCCCTAATGGCAGCATTATTTGCTGATGGAGGTGGCCTCTTTTATCAGAATAATTCACCCAGCCACACTGCAAAAAATGTTCAAGAATGGTGTCAGGAATGTGATAAAGTGTTGAAGGTTTTGATTCTCAGTCCAAATTAGCATCTGTGGGACATGTTGTTGGAAACACAATTTCAATTCATGGAAGCCCCACCTCGCATCTTACAACACTTAAAGGATCTGCTGCTAATGTTTTGGTGTCCGATAACCTTCAAAGGTGTTATGGAGTCCATACCTCGACGAGTCATATAAAGTTGTTTTCCTGGCACAAGGGCTCCTATACAATATTAGACAGGTGGTTTTAATGTTGTGGCTGATCGGTGTAGTTAGACGATGCCACAAAATGACATGCAAATAAACCGCAAACTGCGCAGGCAACAATGATGATTACTGCAAAATGTGATAAAGGCTTCACAAGAGGTTCATTCCAGGGTACACCAGGCCAAATCTGCTTAGCACCAAGCATAGCAAAAAAAATCTGAGAAGAATCATTGTGGAACAAAGTAACTTCTGGAATTATGAGACCGTGTTTTGATTTGGGAAAATGGTTCAAGGGATTAAAACATAAGTAGTCAAAAATCAGAGAGAAGAGGTCCGATACTTCAATAAAATTTACTTATTCAATTATAACATATAAATACATATGAATGGGTTATAGAAATAAATATATATGCTTAAAGAGACAAACTTATACTTACAATAACATACATACATACAGTAACATACATCAAAAGACCCAGAACCATCATCCTAGACCAGTAGACTGAGGGAGCCCGCATGTCAGTCTCGTCAGAGGATCAACCCGTGTGCCTTTTATCAGATAAGACCGGGCGGTGTGCGCCTTTCCCCACGGTTGAGCGTCCAAAGAACCTGAGGGCGGAACCTTCCCTTATATACTAATTAGGTGTCCTTGCCCAAAAGCGGCCTACGTGGGAGCAGTGTATGCAGAAGTGATCAGTTTCAGCATACACACCCCACCCCAGTCGTCTACCATCCTTTTTTCGCGACAATTAGCATTAGAAAATCAGGTGTGCGTCATACACGAGGAAATGTAATGTAATGTTCTTCTGCTTGGGCTTGCTTGCTCCCACTCTCTCTCGCTCCTGTTTTTGAATCAGTTCAGCGTTGTCATTCAAGCGTTTACGCTCCTTCACGGTGGGAGAGAAACTAAAAGTGATTTTGGAAGCGGAGAACATAGGAAATCGATTAGCAGGTCGCAAGTACGGTGTTCCAGAGTCACGTGTTTGAGATTGGCGAGGGAAGAAAGAAAAACTTTCGTCATGCAACAAAAACGGAAGGGCATTTTGCGGAAAACATGCCTTAAACGCTTCCTATACAATCATAACGCGCGTCGTACACGGGGCAAAACGATTTTCGCGGGTTTTTTTTCCTAAAAATTAGGGAGCGTGTCTTACACGAGGGCGCGTGGTACACGAGTAAAAACGGTACGTTCTGCGGGTAGGGAAGTTATTGGCGGAGGTCTAGGCAATTTATGAATCTATATATATCAAATGGAGAATTTTAAAATAGGGTCCAAATTTAACTGGAGCCAGTGAAGTAAGTGTAGAACTGGATGAATTGATTGTACTTTTTAAGTGAAGTTATAACCCAGCTGATGTACTTTGGATTAAGTGTAACTTAATAACTATTTTAATATCATGCATACTATTCTAATTTGCTACAGACAGATGAAGGAACTGTCCTTTTAAAGTCCTGAAAATTATGCATATGACTTCTAGTATTGCTCTACTGTATGGCAGAAAGCGAGTGTTTAAAAACTGGAAATGAGATAACTGAAGGTTTAAAACTTTACAGACCTATAAGTTTCATATGGTTTCATTTATTTAACATCCATTTCAAGGTCCTCTTTGCAATTTTAGGATTAACTGAAATGGCAGTGATATCGGGTGCCTCCACGAGACACCAAAAAAAGGAAGAATGACTACTAGTATTATTAAAACGAAATAAGAATAGCGTAAGCAGTTGTTTTAACATTTGTAAACCTAAAGCAATGCTTTGTAAGTCCTATTTTGAATTGAACTACTCTTTAATACTAGGAGGCAGATTGTTTCAGAGTTTTCCTGTTTATAAAAGGTCTTCTTCCCATAGAACAGGGGTTCTCAGTCACAGTCCTGGAGGGCCGCAGTGGGTGCAAGTTTTTGCTCCAACCCAGTTGCTTAATAAGAAGCACTTCTTGCTGAAGTAACACTTCTGCTTTACTTTAGTTGTCTCACTCGTTAAGATTTTGAACCCTTATTGCTTAATTTAGTCTTAAACAGCCGTTTTAATTGTTTTGAATTTCTCCTAATTAACAATAACATGCAAATGACAAAAGAGAGCAGCATTTCTCCATTTACACCTTTGCTAGTTTATCGTGCACTGTTTGGTTTAATTAAATACTTCAGAGGAAAGTGAAGAGAAAAAAGTGAAGGACTGAGAATTACTCCTCCATTTTAGTCTTCAAATCATTTGGATGATATCCTTAGAAAGGGGAAGAAAATCTAGGATATGAGAATGACCTGACATGTCAGAGTTAAAGCAGTAACAAACCATGAAATTAAATTATTGGCAAGGATTGTTTTCTAATTAAGCAGCCATTTTAGAACAAAAACCTGCAGCCACTGCAGCCCTCCAGGACTGTGATTGAGGACCCCTGCCATAGAAGTTTTATGTACACTAGCAGTTTAGAGAAGACCTATGTCTTTTGATCACAATTTACGATATGGAGCACAGGCCTTAATAACTTCAGTAAGGTTAAGGAGAGCAGGCCATTTATGATTCTCTGAGACGGGAGACATTTAATATAGTGTCTCAACATAAATTGAAGCCAACATAGTGATTTAGGTCTAGTTATGATTTTTGCTGCAATGCTTTGAATTAGAAATAATGAAATCGGCGAACAGTGTCATTAACATGATAAGCTACTCTTTTGAACTGGTTTTTGTGTATATTGCTTACCAAAAAAAAAAAATCCAAAGAATAACCTTTTATTTAAAAGGGAAGATATGCACACATGCAACTACATGAGTCTTTATTGTGCAATATGAATAACCCCTTTTGTCTCACAGCTCCAGGGTTCAAATCTGTTGTCCAAGCACTGTCTGTGTGAAGTCTGTACTTTCTCCCAATCTTAGTATGAGTGTTTGACCGTATATACCATTATTTTTCCTCCCACAAAGGTATGGATTAGTTTCACTGTCAATACAGAATTGATATCGAATCCATAAATTAGTGTGTGTTGGAAAGTGCCCAGCAATGATCTAGTGGCCCATTCAGATTTGGCTCCTGCTTTTGTTTAATACCACTAGTATAGGCAGCAGTTCAAATGGCCTTGACCTGAATAAGCAAATCAGAAATGTAACTTAAGAAATGTGCCTAATTAATGTTTCCATTACTAAATATTACAGTATAACATACAGGATACATATGGTGGTGCTCTTGCTGCTTGGTAGAATAGAATAATTTGTCTTTTTTCCCTCTGTCTTTCTGTTAATTATAAATGACTGATCGTGTAACACAGTGTCATTAATAGTGGATTTGAACTTGAACGTTCAGTAACAACATTTATTTAGCGCATTTTCATACAAATGAAGTAGTTCAAAGTGCCTTACAAGATAAATAAAAGTTTATATGAAACAAAAATAAGAATGGCAATACTAAGTAACGAAGAATAAAGTAAGGTCTGATGGCTGGGAGGACAGAAAACTAAGAACAAAAAAAATTCCAGATGAGCCAGAGAAAAATTTAAAAAACAAAATCTGCAGGGGTTCCAAGACCAAGCGACTGCTCAGCCCCCAATGGGCATTCTACCTAACATAAATGATCTAAAGCAGTCCTTATGGCTTTCTGGCTTCCGGTGAAAGAATTTGATGAAGATGGTCATATGGACATCTGGGGTACTCCCTTCAATCCATCAATGTAAGGACTGCATGGTGCCATGATCAGATGATGATGGTGGTGGTGGTGCAGAATGCAACCACAGAAAACCTAAAAAAGAACAGCAGAGAAAGTAGGGGTTAGTATGGACTGTGGAGCCATGATAAAAGTAATTAAATGCACATATAGCTTGATAAGGATACATTAAAATGTAACTATGAGAAAGCCATGTTAAAATAATGAGTTTTAGCAGGATCCCCTGCTGTTTCGTCAACGCGCTGTAATGCGCTATACCAGTGCATGCTCCCTAACCTGACATGACTACCTTAAGTAGAGGGGAACCAGGTACTTCTACATTTCTTCTCACTTCATAATAAATTGTCAACAAAAATGAGATATTTCACTGATTACTATGTAATCAGTGTAAAGGTCAGTGAATACTAACGTGATTATGTACCCTGTCATGGGTGGCTCTCTCCTAAGTGCTTGAAATCGCTTTCAGAATATAGAATGAATTGCCTCAGCTCATCACTAATCTACTGAAAAGGCAATGCAAAATGATATTGTCCTCTGTCAGCTTGGGTATTGAGAGATTCATCTTCTAAGGGTGATCTCTAATTACTGTTGTATAATTTTAGTCCCTTAAAAGTGCAGAAGTTTGCAGAGTAAACTTCTCGTCTGCCTGGTATCCTAAGTCTACATACCCAAAGCTCCATTTTAATTAACCATGATCTTATTGACGGATAACTGTGTGCTTTCCCTCCACAAATCAACCGAGCGGTTTTCTGATGAGATGACTTCTTTTCTACCAAAACATAATGTACATATTCCAAGTCTATTGTCATTGTTTCCCCATCCTATGTAAACTTGCATCTCTTACCTAGGACTTCGATGTGATGTAGTAGCCTCCGGTATATGTCTTGATTCTAATATACCTTGAAATTGTCTCTGTGGTTGCTTAACTAGCCTGTCGGCATGCCTACAATGCTTTTGTATCTTCTTTCTACAGTACTCTCTTGCAAGACCATAAATAAGCCACTACCCATCGTAAATGTTTGAAGCCATTTTCAATATAACTTTTACTTGGAATACTTAATTTTGGAATTGAAAAGGTTGTCGAAAAATTACACATTCTCACAGTTTCACTACCTTATCCCCTTCTGTGCCACCCATGTACATTATAGACATCCAACATATCATATATATGATAAATAAAACAGTAATGCATATTTGTAGGAATTAACTGTGCCATTCTGTATTAATTATGTTGTTTGCTTGCACATTACATTTGCCTGTCCATACACACTCTTATTCGCATCATAATATTTATATATTCATTTTTTATTTTTTTATTTTTTTTGTTAAATAGAATTTTGGAAAGCATTCTATCTAAACATAAAGTGTCTTCAGAAAAAAAAGTTTTTTGCTTGCCCATACATTCTTCCTTTTTCTAACTGTAAATTTTACACATTTTCATAAAATAAGTGGTAAAAAACCAGAGCCGGTTCCAGCCAACATCCTGGAAGTGTGAGATATTCCCATGATAATGATGCTTCTGTTGCTACTATTTATTTCAATAGAAATAGGAATTTACCTCTGAGCTAAAGTTAACTGCCTCTGGATATGAAGACACCATAGGTCTCCTAGGACCTGCTACACAAGTCTATTACTAATGAGTACTCATTAGAACATATGTAGCCACATACTGTATTAGCACCTGATGCATTTTTTCTGTCATCTTTTTCCTGCTCATTAGGTTTTTACCACTGATTTAAGCACATCTGCAGTGAGTGATAATGCTGCTCATAAATGCGGTCTTCACCCAGTAAGAAAGTGGAAGGCTTTTTCTTTGGATGGATATCCAGGTACAATTATATATAAAATGTGTAGTGAATAATGCAAATACAATATATTCACATTGTGTTTTAAAATTTAAAATTATGGATTTGTACTTCTTATATAAAATCAATCTATTCTGATTTGATATTGTTTAAAAAGGACATTTTTTTTCACTGTTTTTTTTTTTTAAATAATTATTCATTTAAATTACCCTCAAAACCACCCAAGGAGTTATTAATATACATTTAAAAGTTGTAGGAAAAGTGCTAGGTGCTGCTCACTTTCGATGGTCAAGGTAATCATACTACACAAGAAGACTTAAGCCATCCATCCATTATCCAACCCGCTATATTCGAACTACAGGGTCACAGGGTGTCCGAGGCCAATCCCAGCCAACACAAGATGCAAGGCAGGCAATAAACCCTGGGCAGGGCGCCAGCCCACCGCAGGGCGCACACACTAGGGACAATTTAGGATCGCCAATGCACCTGACCTTCACGTCTTTGGACTGTGGGAGGAAACCGGAGCACCCGGAAGAAACCCACGCAGACACGGGGAGAACATGCAAACTCCACACAGGGAGGGACCCGGGAAGCGAACCCGAGTCTCCTAACTGCTAGGCAGCAGCGCTACCCACCGTGCCGCCCCAGAATACTTAATACTAAAAAAAAAAGAAAAAATTTTTTTGGAATGAGGATTTCTGTTTTTGTGTTGGATGGAAAACATAAACTAATTAGGCATCTCTGTACAGAAATATTTTTGGAGAATTGCAAAATTCAGTAAATGTGCATTTTATATGCTGTCAACACAAGCACCTTCACGAGTGACCACATCATATTTGTTTGAAGACATTAAAGCCCTATAACTAAGCCTTCCGTTTTTTGGGTGATCTCATCATTACTGAAGTTCAGCACAAACCTGAAGCAACTGAATAAAGACTGAGTTTAATTTTGGTTTGAGTGGATTGTTTTTTGACCGTATTGTCTTAAAAGCGTGAGACGTTCATTTGTTTTCAGCGTGTGAGAACTTGGTAAGTTTTTTTTGTTTGTTTGTTTTGATTCCAGATCATGTTTTAAAATCATCTAATAGCCTTTTGTAAAAGATATTAAATGAAGATATCAGAATGTTTAGATTTGTAATATGATTGAAGATTTAGTAAGTTTTTTTGGGAGGAAACTTGTTTTTCATGGGGAAAGTTTGAGATCTTCCTGAAAAATGTCATGTGTCCTCCAACTTGCAGGGTGAACTTGGAGGTTGGTGCCTGGATTGGCACTCCGTCCACTGTATATAAAAAAAAAACAAAAAAAAAAACCTTGCACTTCCATTCAATTCAAACTAGTGTGGTGCTGAGGTGTCACCTATTGCATGGCTACATTTGGGTCCTAATCTGGGATCCTGAGTTGGTTTGTCATGTGGTGGGTGTGGTGACATGTTGTATCAATGCATGCCCCCAAACTCCTCCTTCGTATTGGGCAACTTTATCTCTAATTTTCTGCATAGTAAGTATGTGTCCAAGTGTTTAGTGCCCCTCCAACTAAGAGATTTGTCTCATTATTAAACAATAACAGAGCAACAATTTCGAGCAAAACATTTGCAACATTCTCCTACTTCCTTTCACATGATGACCAGTGTAACATCACTGGTGCTTTAAAGAAAGCAAGGTTGTGATGGAGTAGTTTTTGAAAATGCTGCAGTGTTTCATTTAGTTTCAAGTGTGTGCTTTTTTTTTTTTTTTTTTTGTTTAATAACAGGATTCATTTTCATCACCAACCCATTTCTTCCTGGATCTCAACGCTACTGGGTAAAACAATGTCTGAAAACCTATACGCAGAAACCAAATATTTGCAATTTGGACATGCATATGCCACAGGCAGAAACTGAAAATCTCTGGGAGAAAAGCCTTCCTGGAATGAGGTGAGCACCAGTTCTGATAATAATTAACTCTTAAAACAGTCCGAGTTTCATTCTGCTGTATGCTACAAAATCACTTTATTAGTATGTTTTCCATTTACATACAATTTACTACTCAGTCCATAACCCCTTTATTTGCGCAAGTACGATATTTAACGCAACTATCCAAGCACCGAAAGATCATATGTCCAATTGGAAATCTAGTTCTTGCAGATTCATTCTGAAGGATCAAAATATATTTAAATTACAAGACAAGAGTTTTTTTTTTTTTTGTTTTTTTTTTTGTTTGTTTTTTTTTATTAACCCATGGAGTTTCATGATATGAACAAACCAGAATGTGAAAATATAAAGATATATGAGCATTGTTGCCAAAAAGGCACATCCCTGTGCAACATCAGTGGACCTATCTGCTAATTCTCAAAAATACAAGGTTGAAAGAGTTCTGAAATGGTGCTGGGATCATGGCAGTGAATTTCTTTTAATGCAGCAGCCTCCTTAGTTACTGTATCTCAATTCAAACAAGCATCCGTAAGATAAGATGGAACAAGATATTTGGATTTAAGCTCCATCACCAGCTAGCCTCCAGCAGCTATAATCTTTTTTGGAGATGATATGGGCCAACATCCCTGTGGTGCATTTTGACAGCTTATTTTGCAATCCATGCCCCAATTAATGATGGCTCTTGGTAATTATATCTCATAAAGTGATTACTCAATGTATTTCCTTTTTTTCCCCCTATTTTATTTAGTTTAATTCTATTCCTGTCTTTTCCTTTAGATCTTGGAGACAAGCATCAGCAAACCAAATAATTTCCATTTTATTGTATAGATATTATAAGCCTTCTGGTGCGAATTAAAAAGCTATTGGCTTTGTCTAAGTGTAAAAACAAATTGTCGGTTTTATGGGCTAGACTGTTATTACCAGACTTTTAAAAGGATAAGAACAGGGTCTTCATCTGCCACAGCACCTAAAAAGCTTTATATAGTAATAAGTGTAGTGCAGTTATTTGAAGCTATAAGCTAGTACCTTGAGATCTGTTTGATTCTTGTAATTTACACAATATTTAAATGTGATGAGCCTATGACATAAGCCAGCAGTTTAGATAATTCATGATTGTTTAATATTAAGAGTTAAAGTAATTGTGTTAAATGGAGAATTGAAAAGTAAAATGGTGTTGGTAATTTTAATAAGCAATCTTTCCTTTTCAGCATTATTGTACTTATGCAGAGTGGCTCCTTTTTTGTTAAGGCTAAACTGTGGCACTGAGATATTGAGCTACCAAGAGTCTATTGTTATGTATCTTATTAGTGATTGTCACAAGAATTGAAAGGTGGGAAAATGGTGAAAGATGACCATGTGCCAGACATACTTTGACCGTGAAAGATTTAACAGCAATTGGATTTATCTATCGCAGCACCAATTCATTCACACCATTGTGTTCATCTCAGACTTAATGCACAAAAGTTACAACAGCGCTCACTAAAGCAGCTGGTCATGTGTCCCTTTAACTTTATTTAAAAAAACCTCTGAACAATGACCCTGCTCCTGCAATTGTTTTGATTGTGATGTACATGTTGTAGTGCATACAGAGTCGTATCGCAAAAAACAATTAAAAGACAAATGTTTAAGTGGTTAGCCAGCCACCATCATAGTTAACAAAGATTTGACTATACATGCGCGCAAACATCACAGAGATAACAAGACACGTACATCTGCTAATGTTTTTGTTCTTTCAACCTCAAAGATTTTTATGATTAAGGATAATTGAACAATTTCATTGATCAAGCTACACACTACATAAATAAATGATACAAGTTTTGTAGGTTTCTGTTATGCTTCAGACAGTGCTTTTATTTCATGTTTTACTTAAGTTTTCAAAATAATTTGTGAAAAATAAAGAGCTTGTCTATGACTCCAATATTCACATGTTCTTCAACACCGCAATATATCAAAATACAAAAAAGGCAATTTACTCTGCAGCAAAACCTTTCTAAGTCTAGGAAAAAACACGTTTTTGCAAAGAAAATTCCTTTCTTGCTTCTTAGACGTATCATATTAAGAAGAGCCAGTTTTGTTTTTTTTTGTTAATAAATAAAATTTGTCTCTATGTAACATCCATTGAAAATTTTTTTATCCCAAATAAATCATTGTTTGTTTATTGTGGAAATGAATTTCAAGAATCTTTGCATTCATGACCATGAAAATGCAAATCACGCACTAATTTTTTATGTTTGAAGTAGGGCTGTCTACAAATAATTGAGATTAAAATGCTTCAATATTTAAAAATATAGTTTGTATATACTGTTTGAAGATATGTGTAATTGTGCACTATATAGAGTATATACAGTATACATTCCTATAAGTGATAAATATTAAACTTTCACTCCCAATCAATATACCGTATGTAGAAAACCTTTAAGTTCTTTAATACTGATAAAGGTTCGGTGGTAATTTAACCTTTGGAGCAAACCCCCTTCCACCATTTTCAATTTTGCTTGTTACACGCATCCATCCATCCATTATCCAACCCGCTATATCCTAACTACAGGGTCACGGGGGTCTGCTGGAGCCAATTCCAGCCAACACAGGACACAAGGCAGGAAACCACCGCAGGGCATACACACACACACACACACACACACACACACACACAAACACCCCAGGCACACCTTAGGAACAATTTAGAATTGCCGCTTGTTACACCTTAAACCATATTTATACTGCACTGCATGAGCAAGCAAACTCTGGCCACTGAGGACACAAGACTTGTAAAAGCTACAGTCAGACTTGTAGACAATTTTGACTTTTGGTTCTACAAAAAGTTCTTGCAGTCCTTGCGGCACAGAATAAAGAAAAAGGCCTGCACTGTGGAGAAGGCCCTAGTTCATATATTGAGAGTGTAGAGAGTCTGACAATTTTTGCAAAGTTTGCAAATAATATGTTAAAAATATCCTGCAAATATGCTGGCAGTACATCATCTTTGGGATTGAGAGTGCTGAAGCGATGGATTTTGTTTTGGAAACATTAATTAAATACATTGCTTTTACGTTTGCACTGACGATTCAAAAATCCAAAAAGAATAACATTTGTCAATGTGTATCAAAAAGATATTACATTCCAATACTCCATTGCAGTCTTTCTCAACCTTTTTGGTGTCACTTGGTAAATCAAGTGCAGTCGTCAGAGTGGAGACCCACTTTGTGACCCAGTAATACTCTCTACCAATATAAGCAACAGCAATTTGTGACCCAGTGGTTGAGTTACCTGTAGTGCATACTTCAGTTGCTATTGAACTTGGTTTTCTTTCGTTCCTTAATACATTACAAAGTTGAATAATAGTATATATTTTTGCTTTCTTACAAAATGTACATTATGTTTGCAATCTGCCTTTGTTTACTAGTGAACTAGTTGTTATTAGTTAGGCAAATGGTAAAAGAATTAAAAAGTATCCCTGAAATCTAGTGGTATGAATGCCATCACACACAAAATATATAATGTTATCATAGCTCTGCTTAAAGGTAAACTTTAGTGCGCTATTATCCTAATTAACCTGGATGCAAAGATTAAAGAATACTGTTAGGTAGAGCTGGCAATATGCTGAGTTGCATTGATGCATGCTGCTTTTTAGGAAAGTATGAAACTGATAATCTATTATCACCACCTGCCATCAAGAGCAAAAAACGGAATGCGCTTAAAATGTCTACGGATGGAAGTCGCATTACAGAAAGTAACGCATCTTAACCCAGTAATCCTCAAATATTTTTAAAAACATATAAAATGTGCATTATTTAGGTAGATTGTCAGATCTTATTTATCCCAAGAGAGAAATTTAGCTTTTTGCACAAGCTCAGAAAATATAGCAAACGTCGGCAACCCCCTCAAATACATGCAGGAATTACGGAAAAAGAGGAAAACATCTGACTTGTCTAAAAATAAGAGAGTAGTTACAAATAGGCATTATACATGCACACTGCTGCTGGTATAAAGAAGCCCCAATAGTGCTTCTTGATATACTTTTGTTGAATAATTTGTTAGGTGAAAGTACTCGGTGCTAGCAGGTCAGATAGAGAATTTGTAGCACTATTCATAATGGCACTCGACTTTTTCCCCTCATTCTCTCCTCCACTACCACCTCCAGTGGCTCCATCGTGTGAAACATTAATTGAGCTTGCCTTCTTAATCAGACGACTTATTCAGTGGGCCATTCTTGCAGTTATTTTAGTTGATGTACTTAATGTATGTAATGTTCTGCCCTAAGCAGTAGTATTCAGTCTTTTTTGTACATTTATTGATAAATTATGCCAATATTGAATTTGATACGAATACTCTTCTCCCCATAAATAAAAGCATTGCATTATTTAAAATTTTATATATATATATATATATATATATATATATATATATATATATATATATATATATATATATATATAATATTTTATCCTGATAAAAATATCCTATATTTATATCGAGCAGTTCTCATATAATGTTATCTAAATTGATTGTAATCACTTAATCAAAATGAGCTTTTAGTAATGGCTGGTAGAATTTAAAATTATTCATTTTCTGTTTACTTCTCTGGGATTACTTTGTCTTGTGACCAAAGATGCCAGGATTCTATAGCTAGAAACTGATCAATAAGGAATCTTGTTTTAAATGAGAATAAGAAAAAAAAAAAATTATGTTGCTGAATGTAGGCTATATGGATTTGCAAAGAATGCCTCTCAGTTCTTCTAATCTGTCCTTTCTATTCTTGATGTTTACCAGTGGTTTGCACCTTGAGGTAAACTGTCGGCCTTTACTTTTATGAAGTCTTCTCTTGATTGTAGACTTTGGCAATGATAGGTCTACGTCACAGAGAGTGTTCTTGGTTTAGCTAAATGTTATGAAGGGGTTCTTCTTCACCAAGAATTCTCAATCATGTTGCTGAGTTCACCAGTGTAAGAATATATCAAATGATTATTTGGACCACTCTCAGGGCATCATGTATTAAAGGTGCATATGCACAAAAATGGTGCATACGCCTGTTTCCACGCTCACTTCAAGTTGTATAAAAATTAAACTTGGCACAAAGCCATTCACATTTTCTTGGCAGCCTCACACCATGCATACGCATTTTGCTGCTCGGTTTTCCAAACTGGTGTCACCCAGCATCAAAGCAGTGCTACTGTTTTTGTTTACGCACATTTATTTCTGTTTTTGTTAGTACGCCATGTTTTAGTGTGAATTCTAAGCAAAGCTTGTTGTATAGCGGGTCCACAGCTCAGAAACAAGAAGAGAGCGGAGGTTAAAGATCGGTGAAGAAGAATGCAGAAGAAAGAGAGCAAACAAGCCGGTGAACAGAGTGGAAGCAGGTGGGCGGGAGTATAGCCCAAAAGAGAAGCCAATGGCCATCGCTCAGGAGGGGATTGTGGGTCACTCCTGTTGAGCTTCTTTGGGAGCAACCATTATGCTCTGGAGGTGCTCTCACCAGGAGGAGTCTTTGAGACGGCAGCGGTTGGGAGTACAGAGTACCCGCACCAGGTGCCTGGATTGGCAGTGGTTCAGGTGGAACAGGGCTCGGTGGCTGCCTGTAGACACTGTGGGATTGGCGGCAGGGGTCACGAGCCAGATGAGATGGGAGTCTGCACCTGCTGGTCGATGTCTGTCTGGGCTGCAAGGTTCAGATAGGATAAGCCGGAGAAATGTCTATTTTAAAGGAAGTTACCAGGGCTTGCAGATGTTTTAAATGAGTTTCCTGCACTGCGTTGTTTTTACCTCGTTTTTTTTTTTATATATTTATTGATTTTTAACCTCCCACCATTCACTTTTTTATGGATTATTTATTGAACTTTTTTGAGCACTGCACTTTTTATAATAAAAGCACTTGCACTTTTCACCATCTCCTAGGTTGGAGTGTTTTTGTCCTCATCTGCCACACTCATTTTGGTTATGGTACTGACGGTGTCTGGTTCAAGATGCTCCCAGGAGCAAAGAGTTGACCTGTACCATCACACAGCGTTATTCATGAGGCCTCTAGTTTTTCTGCTATCTCTCTAAAGGGTTTGCTTTCTCTTGTTTTCTCAGCCTAATTATGGATTGTTTTTACTTGCATGGACCTCGTATTGAGAATTCCCAGTGATAAATTCCAAATGCATATTCCAAACTTGGAATCAATTCCAGACCTTTTACCTGCTTAATGATTAATGAAGTAATAAAGGAACCGCTCCCACCTGGCTATGGAACAGCTTGTCAGTCAAATGTCCAAATACTTTTGAGTCCCTGGAACTGGAGGGGCTATGCAGAAAAATGGCTGTCATTCCTAAACAGCTCATACATTACTTTTGGTAAACACCTTAAATTCAAGCTGAAAGTCTACACTTCACTCACATAATGGTTGCTTTATTTCAAATCCATTGGGGTGGAGTACAGAGCCAAAATTATGTCATTGGCCAAATACTTCTGAACCAGACTGTTTTTTTTTTTTTTTTTCAAATCCATCCCTGAATTTTCAGTTATTTATTTCAAACCAGCAAATTATTTTCACTTTAAATTCTGTTTATTTTTTGTAAAACATTTTTTAATTTTCCTTTTCCCCTTTATTTTGACAAATTTAATCAGAAACATTATGAAAATCCTAAACCTCTTTTACATTAATAAAACGTATACCTGACAATCTTACCAGTGTCGGTACTTCTTGACAGAATGATGCAGAGATCAAAATTACAGCCTTTGACTGCTTCCATCATGAATTTAGCAACAGCAAGGACTCTTGCATGATTCGCAAAGCTTCCTGCCAGGAAAGCTTATTGCTATGTGCCTGATTGCTGGTACATTTCTCAGCGCAGCGGGAGCAGTTTATCAAGGGCAAAGGTTTACAGAATGTTTGCTATATTCTGCAGACTGTCCTAAAATATTTCATTTTGTTCTTCTTAGGTTAAAGGATTCTGTGAAAAGGGCGCCAAAAACTCTTTTAGAGAAGTTACGCTGGGTGACCTTGGGTTACCATTATAACTGGGACACAAAGGTAACTTATTGATTTCAGACCTCTTCTTGTTCCATTTTTGAGACTAACCTTCTCTTTTCTGCTGCTTTATGTTTAAAAGGATTTATTTAAATCATTCTGTTTATCAATGTTATCATAAAAATGTTAATTTTAACTTTAATATTTAATGTTTTAATTAATATTCCTTATTATTATGCACCTTTGCATACTTTACCAGACCCTCAAGCAGAATTCACATCACAATTCTAAACAATGTGGTATCATTTATCCATCTTCTAGATCTGGTTTACCCTGGGCTTGTTCGAGGGAAGGACAAAGGCTATTGCAGCAAGCATAAGACATAAGACAATAGCAATCCCTGGAGAGGGCACTAGTCTATCACAAGGGAGAACACACAAGACAGACTCGCGCACACTAGTGCCAATTTAGCAACACCCAACACCTAAAGTAACAGTGTCATGTGAAACAAGTGCAAAAATTACACATCTATGTTTTTTGGCATGTTTATCTGGTAAAATCTTAAATCTGCTGTTACAAATGCAGACTTTGGTGGAGAAAAATACATAAGTCGGTTTTCAAGTATTTTAATTGTTCGTTACTTTTGTATTTATTTTGTCACACAAATATTGCATTGAAAATGTCAAAACATTTGAACAGTGGTAGGATGCCATCAGAAAATAGGTTTTTGTATAAAACCATCTTCCACACATTACTATTTAATAAAGACTAATGGATGACTGTAAAGCGGTCTGTTATGACTGTGCTTCAAAGGTTGTAACATCCATTTTGTTTATTTTGAAATAAAAAAGTGGATGCAGATGTGCCGTTTGTAGACACAGGGGGTGCGAGATACGGGTATCGCATAATGAGAAGGAAATGCAATTTTTTTTTAATTAGAAATTAAAATTACACGCACTGTATTTAAATAAATCCTTCCACAAGCAAGTACTTTTTGCTTCAGAGTAGTCCTTTTTTTTAATGTGCTGTTATATTTGACTTATTCATGTTGTTATTTATACATAATTGCATTTTTTTTCCTTGTTCAGTTGCTTTGAGGATTGTGTTTTTTTTTTTTTTTTCTCTCACTTGCCTAATCCTCCACCTCACTAAATGATTATCCTATGAAGGGAAATGCTGTTGGACAATTTGACAGAAATCATGATGACTTCTCTTGCTGAAAAAGCAGCTGCAAGATTCACATTTTTTTGAAGTCTTTAATAAATAGATATTTCTGTCTTCCCATTTATGCTGCCTTCAAGACACAATGAAAAAAAAATGTATTTCTAGATGGACTAGGTTGCTTGATATTTTTTGAAGTCCAGATAATGGTTAGAGACTTAAAATAGTATTTATATCATATGAAAAAGATCCATCTCTCTTAGTTGAATTTTATTTTAAACTAATTGTAAGAGCAATTGAAACGTTTATGTAGCAATGCCAAATCTGTCTCAGTTTTTCCCTATTAAAATGTATTATGTCAAACAAATTGAACCATTACTAAAGTTTGTGGGTTAAAAGGATATTTCAAGACACCTCTTGTGTTTTTCTAGCAAAATGGTAAAGTTAATTTTAGTAGGCATGTCTTGAAGCAAAGTACAACACTGTACTTTAAAATTTGCACTGTATTATCTGAATCAATATATGAATTATTAATGCAGTACTGTATGGCCATTTGTTAGGTGACAGTTACAGCAATTTAGAAACTTATGGAAATAACAATAACTATAGAGTAAATGGTATCAATTTATCTGAAGGTTTTTGATGTAATCTGTTTCTAACAAGATTTACTGTAGCACAAAGTAAGTACATATGTAGCAAGTCAAGTTTTCCATACATACAGTGGAACCTCGGGTCACGACCGTAATTCGTTCCAAAACTCTGGTCACAAACCGATTTGGTCGTGAACCGAAGTAATTTCCCCCATAGGATTGTATGTAAATACAAGTAATCCATTCCGGACCATACAAGCTGTATGTAAATATATATTTTTTTTAAAGATTTTTAAGCACAAAAATAGTTAATTATACCATAGAGTGCACAGTGTAATAGTAAACTAAATGTAAAAACATTGAATAACACTGAGAAAACCTTGAGCAGAGAAAACTAACATTGCAAGAGTTCACACTACAGCCTTACGAACCGCTCGCTGTAAACACTTTTTTTTTTAATGAGTTTTAAGCACAGGGGGAAAAAAATTAACATTTGAAAAATCTGTATTTCATACAAAAACTAACCATAAACAACCAAGAAAACTAACTTTGCATGAGTTGAGTTTTGGCATGAAGGAATTGAGGAGGAACTGGTTGGAGAGGAGATTACAGTTTTGAGGTAAAGTCTGTAAAGATGCGGGTTCGCTGCATGCTCCCATCTCGCTTCCGGGAGCCCTTAAACCCTTCACCATTGGTAATGTTACAGATGAGCACGACAGTGAGGCACTACAATGGAGCAATCAGATGGTGCAAAAAAGTGCCATGTGCTTTTATTAAAATCAGCAAAACAACAATTAAAAACAAAGTCCAAATTAAAGTGCAGTGCTTTCAGAATCCTTCAATAAATAAATGATCCCATAAAAACATACAGTAAGTGAAGTGGAGGTTAAAATCCAATAGAAAAAAGTCTTCATTAAATACAATGAGATTAAAACAATGCTGGAATCAGTCTCTTTAAAAACAACCCGGTGCATTCTTTAACTGCTTTCTCGCGCTCTCTCGCTGCACAGGGAATGCACAGGGAGAGACTGAACACGTGCGGAAATCATCAGCGTGTATGAACCGGAAGGGAAACTGGCTTGTTCATCACCCAAGTGTGTGGTTGTGAACAGATGCAAAAGTTTGGCAAACTTTTTGGTCGTAACCCGATTTGTACATGTTCAGAGACATCTGTGACCCGAGGTTTCACTATACTAGCTAGTAAGTTACAAAAATGTTATGAATAATGTTAACAACAACCTGTTATGTACTGTGTGCCCTGTCCAGCATTGAATTCTACCATACCCTCATTGCTAGCTCCTTGTGATTCTGAACTGGATAAACAGGTCAAAATAAAATGAATGAATGGATGAGTTATTATAGAAGATAACTAATTTCCAGTTTTTATGGTGATGAATAATAAAAAAAAAACTTTAAATTTCTTTTAATTAATTATCAACATGATATGTGCAGATGGAAGGCAGTGTGACCCTTTCAGTTCAGTTTTATAGACCTTGCATTTCAAACCTTTATCACTTTAATACATGAAGTTAATTGCTATTAAAGTCTTTTTGATCAGGCATTCATCCCATAAGCCCTTTTGTTGTTCATGTTGGCTTGAGTTTTGGTTCTCTGTGGTAGTGTTTGTGACAAAACATTTTTCAGATGTTGATTGACTTACATTGGCAAGTCTGTATGTTCTACTGTGCTTTTTTTTTTATATATTTCTGGTGGACTGATTATGCTTTACTGGCTGTTTCATTATAGACAGGAGAGTAATACAGCCTGTTTTGGGATCAGTTGAAATACCTGCTCATTTTTTTTTTTAATATTTGATTATTAAAATAAGTGAATGTGAAATATACAATAGTGCTTCCATAAAGTAGTCATTATTGTTGAGTAAGTTAGGAAAGTAAAAAAATATCAGTTTTAACACATAAGATAAATGGATGGTTTTGCAGGGAATGTACACACTGAACTCGAAACACAGCCAGATGTGACTATTGACATGCCATAAAAGTGGTAGTTAGGTGCGAAAGCAATTATTTTCAAAAATTTTAAGAAAATTAGGAGCACTAAATTTGTTTCGCTGAACTGTAAACATAATTCTTTCAATTGGTAATTATAGTTTTTCATTTTTAATTATTTTGCTTTCTTTTTGCAAAGTCCTAAGATATACTGACTGTATATTCTTTTTCTTTAGAACTGAAAAAGTCAGATTTAATTGTATGGATAATAAACTATCTGTTTACTAATTACAGTAACAATATTTGATCTTAACCTAATATTAAATAAGTGAGGGATTCTGGGTTATCAATAGCTGTAATCTTCACTTGACACTGAAAAGTTAGTTTTTCAAATTTTAGTACAGTTACTCCTCAGTAAAGATGTAAGGTACAAGCCAAATTTAATCACGTTTTATTTTATATGTAGTTATCTACCTAGACTGTGTGATGTTTTATTTGCTGATTTATGAAATACATTTACCAAAGACAAGCTTGAGAAAAGAAAGTCCAGTCTGTGTTGAGCTTCAGATTTACAAGAGTGCTTTCATTTCATGTCATGTTTACTAGCATCAGTATAGCAGTTGTTGAATGTTTTTAAGTATTTCAAATGACAATAAATTTGTTCTTGGCACTTGGCCTCAGTCTTCCCTAAATGATGTATATGTGTTTTCCCTGTCATTTATGTGTTTATTTATTTATTTTGAGCTAGACATTTTTGTAAATTCCAGAGATGCTTATGTGCTTATTTAAGAAAAGAAAAAAAAAAACTTTTTTGATGTACTCCGATAACATCACCTTAGTATAAAATATCCACAAAGATTGATCTTAGAAATGTGAAATGGTTGTATAAATGGCCTTAGAACTGCTAATGATTAAAATATGAAAAAGAAAATATGTAGTGGTGAAAACATCATTTAAGTAAAATGACTTTTGCATTTATTAGGATTAATGACATTTACACTTTTTATTGCTTTTTACGTTTTAAGCACTTTGTTCGTACTTTTGAACTGAACCTTTCCACCGTTCTAGATTTTACATTATGTATGTCTAAATGGGCCTGTCTCTTTAACATAATTAATTTAGCGAAAAGTAAGAGAGAAGGGTATTTCATTATAGAATTAAACCTGTGAGGGTATGAAACTAGTAAACCATACTGTCACTTTTAAATATTAATTTTGACTGACCACAGCCCTCTGCACATTATATTTTCACAACAGTTTTTGTCCTTTGTGTCAGAAAATAATTTATTGCAGAAAATAAATTGCACGGCTGATGCTGCTTTCTTGAGTTGCCTGTGTAGCAAGTTGGTTTTATCGTCTTGAGGAAACTTTACCAAATGTGTAGGGAGAATTGTAGTTTTGTGGGTGTTAATAGACAGATTGTGTGTGGCGGGATGGTAGAGGAGTTCAGAAAGAGAAATGACAAGCGGAAATATTCAGGTGGTTTTGATTGTGTAATGGTAGTGAATATTTAAAAATAGCAACTTTTCTCATTTTCAGTAGAAGGT
Source organism: Polypterus senegalus (assembly GCF_016835505.1). Lineage (NCBI taxonomy): Eukaryota > Metazoa > Chordata > Cladistia > Polypteriformes > Polypteridae > Polypterus > Polypterus senegalus. The sequence continues at coordinate 91,800,410 of NC_053171.1, forward strand.
AATATTTTATTCAAACATGAATTTCAAAGCTTGCACTGAGTTCTTAGTACTCATTAAGGCAGAAACAGACCATTCACGAAACAAGGCAGTAGAAGCCACCACAACCAAATACCAGGTGGGTTGTGGTTAGCCAGCTAACATTAGAATAAAATGGTAGTGCTTTGTGGAAATTCATCAATGTGTACAGTTGTCACACACAAGATATGACAGTCAATGACCCAATAGATGCCTAAGAGCCAAACAAGGCGTCATTCTAGTTAATTTGGACACAGGAGAACTGGAGAAATTGGATCCTAGTTTTGGCTGAATCACAGTGATACAAGATTACAGTAAAAAGTCCATTAGTTGGTGGAACAGTCCTACAAGGTGTCAGCAATGCAGGCAAGATTCAAGCTTTCTGATACGTTTTTGTGGCACTATGCTATAACATAGCATAGCACCTGTTTTGCAATTTTTGTTATTTTATTATAATGATACTTGATGACATACGAGGCTACGCAACTTCTGTAATTGTTTTAGATTGCAGACAATAAATTCAGCTCAAAACATTGTCCTCTCTAGTCAGTAAATCTTAAAGCATTTGGCAAAGTGGTGGAACAGCCTGCCTTATTTGAAATAGATCTTAATTTGGTGCAACTATAGGACAAACTCTGTCAACATGTCAGTAATGTAGACAAGCTATGAAGGATGTATCCATAAAATTGAAGTCATTTTGTAAACATACTTCTTGTAAAGAAAATGCATTGTTGTCAACCAGTCAAATTTAGAGTTCATATCCATTTTTTTTAGGTTTTTTTGTACACATCTGTTGGTGCTTGTCTTTTTCAGACTTACTCCGCAGACAGATATACTCCTTTCCCCAATGATCTCCATGCTCTTTCTGAGAAAGTAGCTGCCGTCTGCGGCTTTCAGAACTTTTCAGCAGAGGCAGGAATCCTGAACTACTACCACTTTGATTCTTCTCTTGGAATTCATGTTGATGAATCTGAACTTGATCATAGTCAGCCACTGCTGTCGTTCAGGTAATGCTCAATTGGTGACAGACTCGCAAATTGTAAACCTGTGAATCTCAAGGGACGGCCTGGATTTTTAAGATGTTGTTTAACTTTAGTGCTTGTTTACGATTTTACTGCTTGTTTTGTTCTTTAAGTGTAAGTTACCATTTCTGATTACAAAGCACATTTTTTGATCGCTATACTGGAATACGACTGTCTTAATATTTTTTACAACTGTTTTGCTCAGTGCATTCAAGTGTTCACACATCAGATAAGGAATTTAAAGGAAAAAGACCGTAACAGAGAACACTAAAGTATATTTTTGAATATTTTATGCGTGAAAAGGAAAAATTCATGAATTAGGTATGTAGCTATAGTACCACATTGCTTTCACATAACAATATTATTGCTAAAAAACTATAACATATTAATTCAAGAAATGTCCATCTTAATGTGAATATCTCCATGTTTTAGAATAACGAAACAAAGCATGTCCGACTTATTCCTGCAATTAAGCATTTGTTTTTATGCTACAAAGATGTATGAGTTTATAGCCTACTTTAAACTGCACATGTAGAATAACCTTAACTTTCCCAAGTATTTACCTGTCAGATCACCATAAATAGATTCCAGCATTCCAGCATCAGAAAGGTTATCTGTATTAATGTAGATAACTAAAAAAAACAACTCAATACTGCTTTTCCAATTTTAAGATTTTTTTTTTTTTTCTCTCTCTCTTAGTTTCGGCCATTCTGCAATCTTTCTCCTTGGTGGTTTAAGCAGAGAAGACCCAGTGACTCCAATGTTTATGCATAGTGGAGATATTATAATTATGTCGGGATTAAGCCGTCTTGTCTACCATGCTGTTCCTCAAATAGTAATGTGTACTAATAGCCATCCTGTCCCTCAGAGTCTTGCTGAGGAGTTTAGAAACGAGAATACAGAAGATTCCATTGTACAGACCGTTTCCAAAGACGATTGGAAAATTTGTGAAGAGTATATGCGGACATCACGAATAAACATGACCGTAAGACAAGTCCTCAAAATCGGAACGGTTTTCCCTAGCGAAGCTAGCAATAAAAGAACTGTAAAGGGACAATCGGATGCCTATTATGACGATCATGAAGAAAATGGTACAAGTGAAATTAAAAGAAAGAAAGATGTCTGATTAAAAGTTTACTCTAGTGCAATTTGTGGTATTGAGATTCATTTGTTTTTTGTCATTGGTACCTTGCCATTTTAAAATGTAAAAATATTTTGCCAAAGTATAAATTCACTGTAGATTCAGTGTTTGTTGACAAATGACATGTGTTATGATCCAAATGGAGTTTACCATTGCCCTTAAATGCGTTTTGAAACCTATAATGCTTTATTTTAATTTTTTTTTTATTTATTAAGTAGAACCCTAAAATAACCCAATAGTTGTTCTCCATGTCAAATACCCTTTTTTTTAATCTGTTGTGCCTTGGAAAAGCTAGTTTTGTAAAACACTAAAATTAAACTTTGATTCAAATGTTTGTTTTTTTTTTAAAATATGAAAACAAAAAATATATTTGCATTGTATCAGTTGTCATATGATACAGTATTTTATTTATGGGATATCTAATATTTTTCTATTGAAAAAGTTTCCAAGAAAACTTTTTTAACAGTGAACCTTGTACATGTTGATCATGACACTGCAGGGACCCTTTTTCTGAGGATGTTCATGGCCATCCTGCCCTACAGGCCTACCTGATCAAAGCATCTGCACAGAAGCTTTTTTCCACGTACATATTCGAGGCTCTGTGGTTATAGTTATTACACTGTGGAATCCTGAGACACAGAATACAATTCATAATTGTATGAAACTCTGTCTCCAGAAAAAACAAACATCTGGGCTTAATTTATATTTTGCTAGTATTTAATTGCAGGCACCTTTCACAGACAGTTTCTCTTAGTCAAAGCTGGATTTGAGTGACACATAATGTACCTGTAATAATGCAAATATTCTCTAAACAGATGCGTTGTCAGAGTTTGAATTCTGTTTATAGAGCTTGTTCCTTCTTCACACAGTTGTGCCAAGTCTTGCCTGATCTACAACCCCAAATCAGAAAAATTTTGGATAGTATGGAAAATAAAACGCACCAATTCTAAATTTGCATCGAGTTTTAATTCATTGCAGACAGTATGAACCCAAGATGTTTAATATTTTGACTGGTCAACTTCATTTAATTTGTTAATACACATTGTGAGACCCGAGTCCGAACACCACCAGACAGAGACCACGTCTTTATAAAAAGTACAAGTTTATTGTTCACTAAGCACAGTCCCACACAGCATGCAGTGCCCCCAGCACTAACCACCTCTAATCCAGTCCTTTCGCCTCCTGTCCGTGGGCTGCCTTTCCTCTCTCCACGGGAGCTTCGTCTTGCTCCCACTCCCGACTCTAGCTCCCTGATTGTAGGGAGGCGGCCCTTTTTATTTCCACCTGGATGTGCTCCAGTTGCCCGATGACGTCCTTCTGGCAGCACTTCCTGGTGTGGCAGAAGTGCTGCTCTTGCACCCGGAAGCACTCCGGGCATCCCTGGAAGGATCTTCCTCCATCCTCCCGGGTGTGGCGGAAGTAATTGTTTCCCGGGCTCTCTGAGACTCGGGGTGGCCACAGGCCCCAATGGGCTTGAGCCTCCTTGCTTCTCTCCCGTGGTCTTCTCCAGATCCAGGGTGGTTGCCCCTTTGTGGCCTGGAGGAAGTATACACCACCTCCCAGTCCTTCCAGGCGTCCAGGCTGGGTCTGTCCCCCAGCCTCCTGTGACAACATCCATTCCTGCATTTAATAAAAAATGAAATTTAAGAAGCACTGTGTTTTTTCTTTTCAATTTGAATTTTCCATACCATTCCAGTTTTTTCTGATTTACGGTTGTAGGTATGGCTTGGCTTTGCAATATTTCTGGCTTGTAAAAATGTTTGCATGACTGTAGTAAAATTAAAGTGGACAAAACAGTTTGGAAATGAGCTCATCAAAGGCAGATTCCCTACTATTCAAGCTAAGGTATCATCACAAGCTATGGTGAGTAAAATTAGTGCGAATAGTTGTCGTGTGCTCATTCAGCAGTATGTGATTGCAGACGGGCCTAAAATGTCTAGTTTCATCTGGTATGGCAGGAAGCAGAGTGTCTGCAATTGTGGATTGTATGCAATGAAGTATTTTTATTGTCAAAGTGAATAAAAAATGTGCCATTGCCATATGGTGGCAAAAACATATTAATCATATTAATTGCACTAATGAGAAATTATTCTTCGCTGTGAGATCCAGGAAAGTGTTTGAATCTCCCTGCATGATTCTAAATCAGAAATCTCCATATTTGACTTTCCTGAACCGGACTGGACTGAGGTATCACATTTTGTGGGAGTTTTTTCAACCTCATGAGCAGCTAATAATGGGAAGGAGCTGGCCTCTTTCAGCACTCGCATAGCTCATGCATGGTACAGTAATTGGGGGGGGTGTAATTCTCTGCTCAGCATCACAGATCGGGTAAGGCTCATGTCCAACAGATTTTCGTTAAAGATAAATGATTTGCTGCTGCCTAGTGGTTCATCCTCCATTTTAGAGGTGCTCTCTGGCCAATATTTCTGATTTCATCTGTGTTTGCCTACTCACTTTTAAACCCTTCCCCTGGACAATGTCCCCTTTGCACTCCTTTAGCTCAGTTACATTATTTTGCTCTTTACTGGTCCCTTCAAAGAAGTACTGTATCTTTCCCTGCCAGGCATTGAGAAATAATTTGAAAATCGTGCAAGCAAAATGTTTGTCATTATGATATATTTTGGTTATGTGGATGTTAAACTATAAGTTAATGAAAGGTTTCCCTGGTCATTTGTAGCAACCTGGAAACAAGAAGACTTCCTGAAATGAGACCCCAGAGGCTTTACCTGAAAGTTATACCTGCATAACCTTTCCTATAGCTGATCAAAAACAATAAAGGAAAGTTTTAGCTTTTGTATGTGATTAAACTTATGTAGATGTAATATAAAGATTTTATTTTGTATCAGACAAAGTGTTTAATCTGATTAAAAGATTTTGTTTCAGCGGCACATGGTGAAACGTTTAGTACAAAATGAGAGCTGTGCTTCTGACTCTTTTATATTAAAACATCATTTCTTAATGAAATATATGTTACCTACTTGACACACAGGACACTTGATATTGATCTTTGTCCTGTGGTTTAAATGCACAGCACAATGTTTCATTTGCATGTTTTAATGTTTCTCGTGTAGAATGAGAATGGTTTGTCACGCCCAAAGCTTTTCCAGTGTTTAGTTGCTATAAGACATCATCATCATCCCCATGTTATATTGAAGATGTGTTGTCCTGTTGTAACACTATACACTTGTCTACCTTAAACTGGAGTGTTTTCTTCTGTCCTTCCAGCTGGTGTTTCCCAGTTAATGAATGGAAAGTTGATGTCTACAGTGGTGACAGCATCCTCTTTGCCGCATGTGTCTGTTTCGATTAAACAAGATGCTATTGCTTGAAATGTCAGGATTCAGTGGTCTACAGCAGACCACTTTTGATCATCAGACTTCTTCCATACTCCCTTAACTTAAGGTAATTTTCTTTTTATATACCTCAGAGGCAATTTCCTTGTCAGTCTGCCTATTCATTCTGTCTGTGAAAAGCTAGTCAGAGATAGCTTGCCTGGACATAAAATATATTCTTCATCTACTAAAATGTAATTTGTTTGAGAAGCGTGACGGTACAGTGATTAGCATGACTTTATTCAACATGACCTCAAATAAAGACTCCTCTGCTACCTGTTTTTAGTTGACATATTTTCTGTAAATCTGTATGAATTTTTTACCTAGTGCATCATAAATATACCATGCACATTGTACAACTCACTGAGTAAGCATTATGGAAAGTGTTGAGCGTTACAAGTGTTGTTTCCAGCCTTTCACCCAACTCTGACTCTCTTTGGCTTGTGTAATAGAAAAAAAACTGGTTGTCAAAGTTGATCGATGAATGTTTTTCTGCTTGTAATGTTATTTCTTTCATCCTCAATCTGTTTTACTTGTTCAGTTACCCAATATATTTCTGTGGATGTTTACATTTTGATTAATTTCTAGCTGCAGTATTTCTAAGAATTTTTATATTTTGATTAATTTCTAGCTGCAATGTGTGTAAGCAGCCAAACATCAAAAGAATGATGCCTAACAGAAAAATGACCTGTCCACTTGGGAGAAAACTATTATCAGTACTGCGAGAGAAATTGCTGAAGCTCCACCGAGCAAATTGCACAGGAAAAGTATCATCAGTGGAAATGTTAAGGGTAGGGGGTATTCAAGAGTACTTTAAAATGTACCCTTGTTGTATTTTCTGTAGCTCTCACCTTCTGTTAACTAAAGATATGAAGCTTGAAAAAAAGGATGTAGCTAAAAAGTGAAAAATCGCAAACAAATTACGCTGCCAGTTTAGTTTGCATCTATATATTTTTTTTTTGGTGGTGGTGAATTTCTGTTACTAATTGCTAACACTGAACGTATTTTTAATCCACTTATTATTTTTACCCACCCCCAGGTTTGGGTTACCGGATATACAGGGAGTGCAGAATTATTAGGCAAATGAGTATTTTGTCCACATCATCCTCTTTATGCATGTTGTCTTACTCCAAGCTGTATAGGCTCGAAAGCCTACTACCAATTAAGCATATTAGGTGATGTGCATCTCTGTAATGAGAAGGGGTGTGGTCTAATGACATCAACACCCTATATCAGGTGAGCATAATTATTAGGCAACTTCCTTTCCTTTGGCAAAATGGGTCAAAAGAAGGACTTGACAGGCTCAGAAAAGTCAAAAATAGTAAGATATCTTGCAGAGGGATGCAGTACTCTTAAAATTGCAAAGCTTCTGAAGCGTGATCATCGAACAATCAAGCGTTTCATTCAAAATAGTCAACAGGGTCGCAAGAAGCGTGTGGAAAAACCAAGGCGCAAAGTAACTGCCCATGAACTGAGAAAAGTCAAGCGTGCAGCTGCCAAGATGCCACTTGCCACCAGTTTGGCCATATTTCAGAGCTGCAACATCACTGGAGTGCCCAAAAGCACAAGGTGTGCAATACTCAGAGACATGGCCAAGGTAAGAAAGGCTGAAAGACGACCACCACTGAACAAGACACACAAGCTGAAACGTCAAGACTGGGCCAAGAAATATCTCAAGACTGATTTTTCTAAGGTTTTATGGACTGATGAAATGAGAGTGAGTCTTGATGGGCCCGTGGCTGGATTGGTAAAGGGCAGAGAGCTCCAGTCCGACTCAGACGCCAGCAAGGTGGAGGTGGAGTACTGGTTTGGGCTGGTATCATCAAAGATGAGCTTGTGGGGCCTTTTCGGGTTGAGGATGGAGTCAAGCTCAACTCCCAGTCCTACTGCCAGTTTCTGGAAGACACCTTCTTCAAGCAGTGGTACAGGAAGAAGTCTGCATCCTTCAAGAAAAACATGATTTTCATGCAGGACAATGCTCCATTACACGCGTCCAAGTACTCCACAGCGTGGCTGGCAAGAAAGGGTATAAAAGAAGAAAAACTAATGACATGGCCTCCTTGTTCACCTGATCTGAACCCCATTGAGAACCTGTGGTCCATCATCAAATGTGAGATTTACAAGGAGGGAAAACAGTACACCTCTCTGAACAGTGTCTGGGAGGCTGTGGTTGCTGCTGCACGCAATGTTGATGGTGAACAGATCAAAACACTGACAGAATCCATGGATGGCAGGCTTTTGAGTGTCCTTGCAAAGAAAGGTGGCTATATTGGTCACTGATTTGTTTTTGTATGTCAGAAATGTATATTTGTGAATGTGGAGATGTTATATTGGTTTCACTGGTAAAAATAAATAATTGAAATGGGTATATATTTGTTTTTTGTTAAGTTGCCTAATAATTATGCACAGTAATAGTCACCTGCACACACAGATATCCCCCTAAAATAGCTAAAACTAAAAACAAACTAAAAACTACTTCCAAAAATATTTAGCTTTGCTATTAATGAGTTTTTTGGGTTCATTGAGAACATGGTTGTTGTTCAATAATAAAATTATTCCTCAAAAATACAACTTGCCTAATAATTCTGCACTCCCTGTACAATTTAAAGAGATTGTTAGTTTCATGGGAATTATTACATACGCTGCCCAATCATTTCAAAGCTTGTACAGCAGTTGTCCTTTTGCCACTTCGCATCTCTGTCGCTCGCGTTGTAAAGGGGGTTGGCAGGGGGTGGAGGCCGAGGGTTAGTTTGGCTGAACGCACACTAAGGAGAAGCAGTCTGACCATCTGCAGGCCTTTTGCTGCTGGTGAGCTGCGTGTTTTGCTTGTGTCTTGTCGTTGTTTTAAGGGCTGGGAGTACATGATGCGTGTCTGCCAAAAGCAATCCAACAACTGCTAGGTTAGATGTCCGTGGACTTGTTTTAAATGATGTGTCACTGCCTTGTCTCACGTTACGTTGTTAAAACAATACTTGTCCTTTATTTCCAGCCCCGGGCGTGGTTAAATCTCTTTATCAGGACGTATAATGCTGGTCGCGTTGTCAAGGGGAGGGGGCTGCTGAACACGTGCTAAGGAGGTGCCGTCGGATCATCTGCTGTGACAGTGCTATCAGTCTTCCGCGCTGTACTCTGCCCTCCCTCAATTGGACCCAACAGTCACTTAAAACAAAAAAGGCTTCAACCTGGCTGGGACGCTACAATACTTTCGAATTTTACTGCTTTCATACTCTTTACCTTTCTCTGCATGTGTCTCGTGCCATCGTTTGTTTGAGCCTTTCAAATTCAACTGCTTTCATAATCTCGTATCTGCCTTTTTTTCTTTCCAACGCTTTTGCGTCTCTTTTCTTCACGTTGCTCTTTCTTCTTTGCCTACTCGTTGACGTTTCATCTAGAACGTATTGTCCTTATACGTTTTATATGTGCTGAGAGCACAGGATCTGTGTGAGCTACGTGCCTTTACACGACTGAGTGTTCTTTGATATTGTTTGCATCTCACGGGCCTTTTAAATGTCTTCCGAGAACTTCCGAAAAGATCACGTATCATCGCCCTGCTTTTCCTTTCCAGGATTTCTTTTTATAATAGAGAGATTAGATCCTGCCAGGTAAAAAGTTCTGCACAGATCCTCTAAGTGAGAATTAGATTTTTTCCAATTTCAAATGGTATACAACATAAGTTACCCACTGACTTATAAAGAGGAGAGTTAGGATTCTTCCAGTTTAGCAAAATTAAGTCTGCGCGCCAATAGTGTATTGAAGGCAATCACAGTTTGTTTGTCCTTCTCCACTTTAAGCCCATCTAGAAGAACCCCAAACACAGCTGTTAATGGATTTGGAGGGATTGTAACGCCAAGGCTGTCTGAAAGGCATTTAATAATTTTGGTCCAGAATGATGTTAATTTGGTGCAGGCCCAAAACATGACCCAGTGAGGCTGGAGCTTGATTGCAACGTTCACAGGTTGGATCTTGCCCTGGAAACATTTTGGACAGTTTTAAGCAAGACAGATGTGCTCGATTTATATAATTTTGAGTTGAATAATTGTATGCTTTGCACATATGGAGCTCGAGTAAATTCTCTGCATTGCTTCCACTCTTTTTCTGATATGTTGAGTGAGAGATCCTTTTCCCATTGTCCTCTTGGATCTTTGAAAGGGAGGGACTGTAAAATAGTTTTATATATTGCAGAAATGCTGAGCAATACTTTTTCCAGCATAGAGGGAGGTGAGGAAAATTGGGCAGGTTCTGTTTAGCAAAGTTTTAATTTGAAGATAGTGAAAGAAATGTGTTGCTGGAAAGTTACATTTGTAATAGTTCATAGGATGCAAAGATGTTGTCTCTATAAAGATCTCTAAGCAATTTAATCCCAAATATTTTCCAGATATTAAAAACTGCATATGTTTGCGAGGGTTGAAAAAGGTGGTTGTCATGCAGTGGTGCCACAGATAAAATTCTTTCTACATTGGTTCCATATTCTGAGTGAGTGACGCACAATTGGGTTATTAGTATATTGCCGATAACTTGCATTAATTAGGGACACAAAGCTGGGAATATAAAGAAGTACAGCAGGATTTTATTTCTATTGCGGACCAAGCCTGTGTCTGTTCATCTATTTTTGTCCAGGTTTTTATAGCTTGTATGTTTGCTGCCCAGTAATAAAACTGAAAGTTGGGTAGAGCCATGCCACCTTCTGCCTTAGATCTTTGTAGGGTCGCTCTTTGGATACGTGGATGTTTTAAGTGCCAAATAAATAAGGTTATGGTTGAATCTAATTGCTTAAAAAATGATTTATTGATGTATACTGAAAATATTTTGAAATAAAAAGAGAAGCTTAGGAAGGCTATTCATCTTAACAAGTTAATTCTTCCAGCTAAAGTGAGATGAAGGGTTGAACGTCGGGTCATTCTTAAATATTATTTTATTATTTATTTATGTATTTTTTCATTTCTAATGATATTATCCAGATAGTTTGAAGCCTAAAACGGACAAATAATTTTCAGAGTTTCCTTTTCTCTTCATTAGTAAACCAAATGCACGATGAGTACACACGGGTGTAAATGGAGAACTGCTGGTTCCTTTGTTATTTGCATCTTATTGCTAATAAGAAATTAAAAACTTTGAATGCAGCAGTTTAAGACTAAAATAAGCAATTAAAGGTTCAAACAAGACAACTGAAATGAAGCAGAAAAATGTCACTTGAGCAATAAGTGCTTCATCGGCAATTAATGACTACTCGTGACCGGTTAGGTTGGAACAAAAACCTGCAGCCACTGAGGCCCTCCATGACTGACGTTGCTCACCCCTAATTTAAAGAGTCGGAATCTTTAAAATAGCAAATCAATGAACTTAATTATCAGCATAAAGGGCCACTAATTATGAAAATGGTTAAAATGAAAACATGTAGCCACAGTGGCCCTTCAGGATATGGTTAGGGCAGCTCTGTTTTAGAAAGACCATTATAATTTATATGGTGTACCCTGATTATTCAAATTTAGCAGCAGTCATTTTCTACACCAGTTATCTCTTAAGAGTTTTAGCAAATCAAGGACAACATTTGTTTTTTTTTTTGAACCCACATTCTCTATTACAGACAATTACATTTTTCTGTTTCTGTTTTCCTTTATAAAAAATAACCAAGTAACAGTTGATCAAAACTCAGTTTGCCCGTTCCTCTAAAAAGATTTAGATTTAGATCTAATTTTTAAATTTGATGAATGGCTGCTGCTTTAAAACTTTACACAAACTAAATTTTTGACAAAAATGCCACTCCAGAGGAAATGGACAAATAGTTGGAGTGCAAGGCGTCCATTGCAGGCCACACTCGGCACACGCCACGTTCACTCAGACGAGGCTCATTTAGAGCTGCCACTTTCACTAGCTGACTGTCTGCACTCCACAACAGATCAAACAGTGGAGCCGCCAGGTATCGGGCCAAGAGCTTTGTTTTCTTTTCATGACATACGCCACTGCAATATAAATGTTTGCCAAAAAAATCTTCGACATCTCGTTATCTTCTTTTATAGGTCGTGTTAGCAAAATGTTCAACTTTACAAATGTTATTTTAGCCATTATAGATCTCTGCCTAGCTAAATTGTACAATACTTGTGCTTTGTCCATGAATGTCCTTACATTTTCTTTGGATTTGTAAACTTCATTTGACATTTATGAACAACTTTTCATGTGTTAAAGGTATTTATTTTAGTTATAGTTTGTTTTTATTTTTCAGATCATTTTTCCTGGGAAGTGCTGGCCAAGGTAGTCCTTAAACAGTCTTCTTCATTTTTCAGCCTACCCTCGTTAGGGGTTGCCACAGCGGATCATGTGTCCACATATGGAGTTGGCAAAATTTTACACCGGATGCCATTCCCGACGTAACCCAATAAAACTGCTGTGTCCTCCTTGATCTTGAATTGGAATAAACTGATTTGAATATAGTATTAAGATTTACGGGCTGCTGCCTCGCACTTAGGAGACCTGGGCTCACTTCCCGGGTCCTCCCTGCGTGGAGTTTGCATGTTCTCCCCGTGTCTGCATGGGTTTCCTCTGGGCGCTCCGGTTTCCTCCCACAGTCCAAAGACATGCCCGTTAGGTGGATTGGTGATTCTAAATTGGCCCTAGAGGTGTTTGTGGGTGTCCTGTGGTGGGTTGGCACCTTGCCCAGGATTGGTTCCTGCCTTGCGCCCTATGTTGGCTGGGATTGGCTCCTGCAGACCCCCGTGACCCTGTGTTCGGATTCAGCGGGTTGGAAAATGGGTGGATGGATTAAGATTTACTGCAGTGGGCTGGCACCCTGCCCGGGGTTTGTTTCCTGTCTTGCGTCCTGTGCTGGCTGGGATTGGTTTCAGCAGACCCCCGTGACCCTGTAGTTAGGATATAGCGGGTTGGATAATGGATCGATAGATATTAAGATTTAGCACTACCGTAGGCAGATAATGCAGGCATTTTCAGTTTCTACCTTCTTTTAGTAATTTTAAGAGCATATTTTAAGTTACTTGAACTGTTTACAGGTTTTAGTCAAGGAATGATATCTCACATTTCGTTTGACTTAACAGTTTGCTAAAGAAGGTGGCAGTAATTACGCTCATAAATTGATAAATCCCCTTAGCTTGGATTGAGATCTGAACTTCTTTTATGCAAGTGGTTGATTTTTGCCATCACACGGTGCCGGAACAAGTTAGAGATAATAACCGATTACAGTATTTATGTAAGTATTTAACATGCTTTGTCAGGTGTAAGCATGTATTCTTTTTTTTGTAGCCTTTCACTTTTTCCCAGAAGATAACATAATTCTGCTTAATACACCAAAACATTTAAGTTACACGGTGTCATTCAGCAGCTGGCGTGGCAGATTCAGAAAGTTTTACTCGCAATAATAAACCCTTTACATTTTTAGACTCTTCATTATTTTCCTGTATAAAGAGAACAACAGAATAGTTGTATAAAAGGTAGTCTGCCAGTTCCTTTATAAGGGAGATTCCATTTTTAAATTTGATAAATGGACACTGCTTTTAAACTTCACACAAAGTAAATTTTAACACAAATACAAGAGCAGGGGAAATGGACCAATATCTTGCGCCTTCAATTGGATTCAGCCCATGCTCCATTGTGGTAAAGCATTCAGAAAATCTTTCATGATGGGTCCCCGTGATCAGTAGGGCTCTACATTCTGCACCTGGATCCATGGGTCAGCTTCAGCTTGCCAGGGAGCCATTAGCCTGCTTAAGTGGAATGTTGTTATGATGGCTGACTAATGCAATAGTTAACAACTGGCTATCCATTTTTGAAGCTGCTTTCCAGATCATTTTGTATGGCTTTGTTTCATAAATAGTCCACTTGAATAAGTATTATAAAGTCGCACCAAAGCACTTAATCCAAAATAGCAACTGCCAAATAGCACAGCACACAGAGCAACAAACTCTGCCAGGGCTGTGCCAACTCTACCTAACATCTCACAACAGTATTACACTGCACCAAACCCACCAATGCTAGAGGTGAGCACAAAACTTAGCAGAGGCTCAAACTGACCCCACATTCAGTAAAGACAGATGTTCAGCTTTGACTGGGACTGGCAGTGCCACAAAAATACAGTTCATCTTAAGCTGACATAACTTCAGTTCTTAATCTGTTCTTAAGTTGTCAGACATCAGTACAGATTCAATTTGAATGAAACTCCATGTACTTAAACTGTACAATATTCATTTCAGAGGAGATGGCAGATGTTTTATTCACATTTTATATTTTACAAATATAGAGTCAGAACCTGAAGAAGTGTGAGCCACCTTTTATAGTTATTGACGTACTGGATTAAAGCATTTGGGATGAGCATTTTGTGTTTCTGACTTCTTTTTTTTTTTGTACCAACATCATGAATTTTTCCCTAAGTTTTATATAATGTATGTGTGTGTTTGCAGTGCACCATCTATTGGAGTGTATTTTGTAATGTGTGTAGTAATAAAATAAATTTCATTTATCATTCCAACAGATGGTGCATCACAGACAATTGTAGTAATAAAAATGGCATTACTACTAATGTTTGGGATGCACCATTTTTTGGAAAGACGGAGACATAACAACTGGATGAGTACACAGATACACAGTCACTTGCCCTCTTATTAAGGAGGGTAGATTTTCACTGCGTTAGCGTTGACAGGTGCCAATGCAAGGAATTAACTCTGCTTTTCTCTGGCATCTGCAATTTTCTCTGGCCCTATAGCAAGTCTTTAAAAAGAAAGTTGCACCTTTTTTATATTTGTGTTATTCTGCTTTTTTTTCTGTAGCCCATCAGATGAAATGGGTGGTTTTCTTTCTTTTGTCTTTGTAGGAAGTGAACTATCACTTAGCTTTTAAAGGGGATGACAGGAAGCCATGTGACCAGAAGTGTCTTGGTGGCCAGTTGACTGAATTAACTTACTGGGTGGTCTTTGTGCCCGAGATGCCTTGTATTTATCCTGCACATGTCCATCTTCTGGCTAGCCATTTGTACCTGAGGAGAAACAGCAGAGCTAGCATTGAGGTATCAAGAGTTCCTCTTGCTTCCCTAATGCCCCGTGCCCTTTACATTATGAGTGATTCTTGGCAATAGATGTGTATATATTTACTGTATATAGTAGAAAATGTAATATTCTCAAACCTTATATATAATATAAAGATGAATGTACATGCATCCATAAAGATTAAGAGTAATGCTGGTCTTGCCTTTTATTATACCAAAGTGTATATGAAGAGTGGGATCAGTAATGTGTGTGTGTGTATAGGGTGAACATACCAAAATGTACCAATTTCCAGTAAGTCTTCTTTTGTTTTTTGTAACAGTCTTTTTTGAGATTTTTGACAACAACTCACCTTCAGATTATAGTGTGTTTTTTTTTTTTTTTTTTAATCTAGATTTTTGTGCCAACTTGCCTTCAGATTATTGCACAGTATAGTTTTGGCAACAGCTTGTCTTCAGGTTATAGTACAACTTCAAGTCTTGATTTTTGTGGCTGCACGACTGCTTTCATTTAAATTGTGTACTTTTAAGTCATATTTTGGCATTAGCTCATCTTCAGGTTATAATGTACTACAATGCAGCTTATTTTTGATATAGCACACTTTACTGAGTGGAGGGCAAAACAAGTATAGGTGATAATAATAACACATTTTATTTATATAGCACCTTTCCCATGCTCAAGGCACTTAATAATTACTAAATTAAGAAGTAGTACACACATAAATACAGACTTGTTAAAACACACAGAGAACATGGTAGAAATTGATTAGACATAAATAGAAACCAACAATATCTGTCCATTTTTTCTCAGTTGCTTATAAACTTCTTCCAAGCCTTTGCTGCATGTTGTCAGTTCTAAAGACATGCGAGTTATATTCATGTCTTAAGAGTAATGTGCCTGTGCGTGTACTTTTATGCGAATTGTGTGCAATAAGTGAGCCTAACCCGTTAAAGCAGCTCCCAGAGTGATGCGAATTCATTCTCATCCCACATTCCTCTATACATAACCCTTTCTCACAATATTTAGTCTACACGCTTTTATACTTTACTTTTGAGTGGATAGCGGTGCTTTCATCACATCCTCCCCAGTCAGGGTACAGCCAATGCCGTTTTATACTCTAAATAAATAAAAGACATCTTGCTATTTTTAGCTTGATTGCCCGAAGGGATCAATACAGTTCTTTACCCAGGGAGACTGAAATATGAGCATGCTGTGCCTTATTTCTACCGTATACTTGGATTGGGATGCAATCAGCGGTGCAAATTGGTGATAACCTCTGGATTTGCTCAGATCTCTAACACATTAATGACCTGTCAGAATGATTTAAGATAAGCCATTACCTGTTTTTGTGAGAAATGTTATCATTGGCTGTGTATCAGATCCAATTGAAATGATAATACAAATGAAAATACACATTTGCCTCCTTTGGAAATGCAAAGGTTAGGCCAAGAAACTACTGCTCTGGGGCTTATCTTAGTGTGCAACCTTGTGTTTGGCCTTGGGTTCTCATATCATCACCCTGCGTCTGATTTAGGTTTGGCTGCTCTTACAGCCTGGGAGCACAAAAAAGGTGATGTCTCTGTAGTCTGCATTTCTTACTTTATTCCCAGTTAGATTAATCTTTAGCTTTTACCACTCAGATAGAAGAACTCTTCCGAATCTTCATTAACTCTACTGAGGGTTACTATTGATACAAAGAGCTGCACAGCTAGTGATGCCCGTTGGAAGTACTTCTGAGTCGTATGGAAGTCCTATAAACTGGGGAGCACATCTCCCGACAGAGCCCCCTTGTGGCACCCATGGTCCTCAGCAGGGCTGTGTTGCCAAACTGCATCTCCCAGCATTCCCTGCTGGTTCCCAAATGGGTGCCGATATGGAGGGTTGCTGCCCTCTCATGTCCTGGGGGGAAGTAACGTATCTCCTGCGGCATCTTTTACATCTGATGGGTTATCTGTCCATTCCTTCTGGCCGTCTCTTCAATCTTTGACTCCTTCTTCCTTTCTCTCTTCTGGCTGGGATTGCCCATGTGCCAGGCTCCCTGCCTGCCTCCCGTCTGGGTAAGGAACCATCACCTTTTCTGATCGGGATGCCTGTCCAATCCCTGTGGCATTTACAAGTATTATCAAATTTATTGTGATACTTTGGTGTATTTATATATCAAAGTTCAAATAAAACTTAAAAAAAAATATATATATATGCTATTGTTTTTCTTAAAGATTCACATAAAGGGAAGTTTTGTTAAGCTATGGAAAATGGATTCTGAAAGTGGAGGCATGGTGTCACAGTTGTTAACATAGCGGTGTGGCACCTCCAGGAACTTGAAGTATTTCTGGGACCACCAAGTGTCTATTTGGTTTCAAACTTGACTAGTGTATTTGTTAGCATGCAGCAGAATGAAGAGGCATCCTATCAATGGTTGCTGACAACCCCGTAATAGAGGAAGCAGTTTCATAACATGGATGATTGGATGTCAACATGAATGCTGATGCAGTTAAATTATGCAGAGCAGTTAACAAATTGTGACACCATTGTGATCTAAAATGAAGGCCTGCAGTGCATATGCTGAATGTACCTTATTAAAGTATGTTAGGTTCATTTTTTCACACTGTTTCATTGCTGTGCATTTTCTTTCCTAAATACCATGTAGATACAGTTGGGTCCATAAATATTTGGACAGAGACAACTTTTTTCTAATTTTAGTTCTGTACATCACCACAATGAATTTTAAATGAAATAACTCAGATGCAGTTGAAGTGCAGACTTTCAGCTTTAATTCAGTGGGTTAAACAAAACGATTACATAAAAATGTTTAAACACAATCCCTTCATTTCAGGGGCTCAGAAGTAACTGGACAATTGACTCAAAGGCTATTTCATGGGCAGGTGTGTTCAAGTCTGTCGTTATGTCTTATCAGTTAAGCAGATAAAAGGCCTGGAGTTGATCTGAGGTGTGGTGCTTGCATGTGGAAGATTTTGCTGTGAACAGACAACATGCGGTCAGAGGAGATCTCCATGCAGGTGAAAGAAGCCGTCCTTAAGCTGCAAAAACAGAAAAAACCCATCCGAGAAATTGCTACAATATTACGAGTGGCAAAATCTACAGTTTGGTACAACCTGAGAAAGAAAGTGAGCACTGGTGAACTCAGCAACGCAAAGAGACCTGGACGTCCACGGAAGACAACAGTGGTGGATGATCGCAGAATCATTTCCATGGTGAAGAGAAACCCCTTCACAACAGCCAACCAAGTGAACGACACTCTCCAGGGGGTCGGCGTATCGATATCCAAGTCTACCATAAAGAGAAGACTGCATGAAAGTAAATACAGAGGGTGCACTGCAAGGTGAGAGACACTCATAAGCCTCAAAAATAGAAAGGCTAGATTGGACTTTGCTAAAGAACATCTAAAAAAGCCAACACAGTTCTGGAAAAACATTCTTTGGACAGATGAAACCAAGATCAACCTCTACCAGAATGATGGCAAGAAAAAAGTATGGAGAAGGCGTGGAACAGCTCATTATCCAAAGCATAGCACATCATCTGTAAAACACGGTGGAGTCGGGCAGTGTGATGGCTTGGGCGTGCATGGCTGCCAGTGGCACTGGGACACTCGTGTTTATTGATGATGTGACAAAGGACAGAAGCAGCCGATTAAATTCTGAGGTGTTCAGAGACGTACTGTCTGCTCAAATCCAGTTAATGCAGTCAATTGATTGGGCGGCATTTCATGATACAGATGGACAATGACCCAAAACATACAGCCAAAGCAACCCAGGAGTTTATTAAAGCAAAGAAGTTGAAAATTCTTGAACGGCCAAGTCAGTCAGCTGATCTTAACCCAACTGAGCAGGCATTTCACTTGTTGAAGACTAAACTTCAGACAGAAAGGCCCACAAACAAACAGCAACTGAAAGTAAAGGCCTGGCAGAGCATTAAAAAGGAGGAAACCCAGCATCTGGTGATGTTCAGGAGCACAAGACTTCAGGCTGGCATTGCCAGCAAAGGCTTTTCAACAAAGTATTAGAAATGAACATTTTATTTCCAGTTATTTAATTTGTCCAATTACTTTTGAGCCCCTGAAATGAAGGGATGGTGTTAAAAAAAATGCTTTAGTTGCCTCACATTTTTATGCAATGTGTGCAATCAGTGTTAAAATATTAGCTTAGAATGTGACTGCAGTTTGCCACTTAATTTCTGTTTTGCCCTTTTTGTAACATCGATTGAACATTGGATTTATATTCTGATGTCTTCAGCACTAAGTAATTCAGGATATCCACCTAAAATTGGCTAAGCATTGACAAACTGAATGTTCAGGAACACCAAGGAACGAAAAGCATGTGCACAGGCCGACTTATCCATTCCAACCTCAGTGTGTACCACAGTCACTGCAGGTTACTTGACAATGGTCGGTCCTTATAAAGAGCTTGCCCCATCTCTTTCACAGAAATATTTTTGGATCAAGATCTGATAAGTGGAGAAACAGATACATTAGGCTGAATTCACCCTGTTGTTCTTGGGAATATCCCTGGACTTTTCCTGGCCTTGCGGCATAGAGTATTCTCCTCACCGATGGGTTCACATATATAGGGGTGTATCTGATAGGCTCTTGTTCAGATTTTCTGTGTCATTCAAAGGATGCTCATTTTGTATCAGATGACCCAATGCATGGTAGAAGTTTACACCGTTATCATCATCTTAGCACAATGGATAAAGGGGCTTTTCAGTTGTTTGCCTCATCCTATTGCTCTTATAAACACAAACCTAACTAGGCAGATTCCAGTCTGTGCGTCTCTTAGCCGTCTGTGAGAAAGCCTTGGAACATTTTTGGGTTGTCATCGGTTATAACCCATTCACTAAAAGAAATTCTAATATACCTTATAGGCTGTTTTACGTGATACTTAGTTGACTGATTAATGACCCTCCTGTCATGCCTGTCCGTTTCCTGTTGCTCAGACATTACTTGGTTGTCATGCGCTAGAAAAAAATCAAAGCTTTCTCCTTGACCATTATGCCGGTGTTACAAGTCTTGTTTTTTTGAGATTTTGAAATTATTTTTCCTGAGACTTTGTAAATTTTTATTAGGTTTAGAACTTTGCAGAATTCAGGTTTACTTTCATTTTTTTGGTTTCATTTTTATACTTTATTGCTATATATATATATTTTTTTTTTGTTTACCATGACACCATTTTGTGTTCCCATCATCAAGACGCAATCATCCATTGATAGTTGCATGGTACAATTTCATCACCTTAGTGGTATATAAGCCAACATTATATAAGGATCATTATTCACAACTGTAAATTAATTCTAAACCATTCATGGCTGCTTCTAATTTACTAATTTTGGGGCAGAAAGTCCTCTGGCTAGATTTGCATAGTGTCGTGTGTACGCATAGGGGACAACTAAAGGGCCCTAGTGGCTGCAATTCTACTGCCGCTTCAGGGGTTGGCGCTGTGTCCTAATGCCTGTCTGTCTTTCTCCCTCTGCAGACCAGTTGATTGATGGATAGGACACCTCTGACATCACTTCCAGTGTCCATCCACATGGACCTGCCTTGTGCTGTCAGAAGGGCCCAAAACCAGAAGCTCCGCCATCTTGGAACAGTTATGTCTTAAGTTGCCATTGGCCTCTCAGTAGCCTCTCCTACCAGTTTCCTCCTTGTTCTTCCATCGAGTTTGGAGGATCCAAGGAGGGTCCTAGTCGTACCAAACACTAGCCACTTCTTTATGATGGACTTTACTGAGCTCCTTGGGATTGATGAAGCCCTTGAGATGTTTTTGGTCTCCATCTCCTGCCCTATGTCTGTCCACAACTCTATCCCTGAGATCTTCTGAAACTGGCCTGCCACCCATTGTCAGTTGTGTGCTGTCAGTGGGACTACCAAGCAAGGGAATGAATATTCAAGTAGCAGCTTCACTAATCACACTCATTACAATTGATCGCAGTAACCATGGTGTGCAATGGAAATGGTGGGCACTGCCACCTGATTGAGTTTGGGTTCGGGGGTGAGATCCTTTATTCATCTCAGGATTTCTTGTTTTATATTTTTTTAAATTCTTCTGAACTGTAGCTCTGATATCTTTCATTTGGATGTTATCGGTTGCATTGAGTAAGTAAAGCTGGAAAAAATATTCGTTTGTGCGTTTTCATTTAAGGCTGTAAAGCAAAAAAAATGGTAATATTTCAAAGGTGGGGGATTCTTTTCTATACCCACTGTATATTATTAGGTGACGTGGGGGTCCTTCTATGACACCCCCATAACAAAACAGCTGGCAGGTCCCACATGATATCTGTATCTGTGCTTGCTCTTATGCTCCTCGCTTTTCAACAATGATAGCAGAGTTCTTGAAGTCATCTATGCCAAATGAAGTAGTAAAGGGTGCAACTGAAAAGAAACCAAGAAAAAGAAATATAAAAAATCTGCTAAGAAGAATAAAATCTGCCTCTATTTTTTTTAAAGAGAGTTTTGTGTCATGTTCGTTGTTCCACTTACTGTTTTCACACCCATAAACCTGATTAACGTCTTGACACACACCGGATTGACTCAGAAATGTGACTACCACTGCAAATGTCTCCATGATGACCATCATGAAACGAGCAGTAAAGAAGGGAAAGTGACACATTAATGCATAGAATTGACTTTTCCTGTAGAATCAATCGATGAAATGGTGTGGAAGAGAAGTAAAATATCCACATTTATATGATCAGCAAAAAAATCAGTAACCTAACTGATGGCACTCTGAAGGGCAGCCAGCGGAGACACTTTAATGAATGCCTTTGATTTAATCTTTGGTGCTTTGTTGGGTACATTTCTGTAATGCTCCGAACTGCATATATGTGTAAGGCAATGCAAGTGCTTTTTAGTCATAAAGAAACCACTTGACACTCCAGCTTAGACTGAAAATCCAGCCTCAGCCTCTTCAGGTAGCAGAAAGGCATAATGGGTTACATGGCTAAACTAGAGAGTTTAAGGAAAATGCTTCATTAAGCACAACGTTTTTTAAAATCCATCCATTATCCAACCCGCTATATCCTAACTACAGGGTCACGGGGGGTCTGCTGGAGCCAATCCCAGCCAACACGGGGCACAAGGCAGGAGACAAACCCCGGGCGGGGCGCCAGCCCACCACAGGGCACGCACACACCAAGCACATACTAGGGACAATTTAGGATTTTTTAAATAATTATTTAAATAAAATGCATATTTACACTCACTTAACAAATTATTAGGAACATTTCACTAATTCTGGGCAGGGCTGAATGTTGTTCTCAACTCAGCCTCAATTCTTCTTGGCATGGATTCCACAAGATGTTAGGAACATTCCTTTGACATTCTGGTCCATGTTGGCGTGATTGCATCAAGCAATTGCTGTGCACTCGTGCTGTGAATCTCCTGTTTTACCACAGGCCTCCTACTGCACTCAGAACTGATGACTGTGGAGGTCGCTGAAGAACACTGAACTCATTGCCATGTTCATGAAACCAGCGCAAGATGACTTTTTCTTTGTGACATGGTGCATTATCATGTAGGAAGTAGCAATTTGAAAAATGGGTAAATTGAAGAGATGCTGATGGTCAGCAGCAATAGTCAGATAGTCTGTGTCATTCAAGTGATGATTCATTGGTATGCATGGACCCAAAGTGTGCCATGAAAACATTCCCCGCGCCATTACACCACTAGCACCAGCCATGACTGTTGACACAAAGTAGCTTGGATGCGTGGATTCATGCTGTTGGTGCGAATTCTAACCCTGCCATCTCTGTACCTCTACAGCAGTGACGGGCAACCTTTTTCCAGTTGCGGCGCACTAAGTCCAAAAATTTTCTTTTGCGGCGCACCTGAGGGACTGCCCATAGATAAAGTCGTGACAACACAATCTATGGACAATCGCCAATAAAAACAGTTAATTTTACAAGTTTGAAAGACATTTTATTAATAAAGGAATCAAAGGATAAATCTTAAATTTAATTAATGTGAACGTTGAGATTGTTTTCCAGCACATATGAGATTGATGCGAGGATCAATTTTCGAAAGACAGACGCGCGTTTCCTTGTCGATCACTTGAAGTCTCTCGCGTTTCTTA
This sequence comes from Polypterus senegalus, assembly GCF_016835505.1. NCBI lineage: Eukaryota > Metazoa > Chordata > Cladistia > Polypteriformes > Polypteridae > Polypterus > Polypterus senegalus. The sequence continues at coordinate 91,822,985 of NC_053171.1, forward strand.
GACTTCATTTCCGTTATCTGTTTTTCCAACATAAAATATATTTTTTTAAACATTATCTTTTTAATCAACCAAAAGTTCAAAAACACTAGCAATTTTAAATATTTTACAAAAGTTTTCGTGGCGCCCCTAGAAAATTCCACGGTACACCGGTTGCCCGACAATGCTCTACAGAAATCAAATTCGTCAGACCAGGCTACGTTTTTCCATTCTTTAGCTGTCCATTTTTGGTGAGCCTGTTCCCACTGCAGCCTCAGCTTTCTGTTTTTAGAGGAGTGGAACCCAACGTAGTCTTCTGTTATTGTAGCCCATCTGCCTCATGGTTTGACATGTTGTTCATTCTGAGAAGCTTTTGTGCTCACCACAGCTGTAGAGGGTTATCTAAGTGACTTTTTTATCTTGGTAAAGAAATATTTTACTCTACTTTCGCCTTTTGTGTTATTAATATGTAGCCTTCATCAGAATGCCTCAGATCTCCCAGACTATTCATCCATCCATCCATTATCCAATCCGCTGTATCCTAACTACAGGGTCACGGGGGTCTGCTGGAGCCAATCCCAGCCAACACAGGGCGCAAGATGAAACGGGAGCAGATCAGCATAGTGAATATAATCACGGAGACAGGTCAGCCCGAGGTCCTAGATCACTGGGTACAAAGAAATGTTCATAGGTCTCGTCCCGTGATCCACAGACTCAGCTGTTCCCAGTCAAAGTAGAGTCCATAAAATCTGTAAATATTAAGCCAAATCCATGCAATTCAAGTCGGCTGTATCCATGAACTATACATATAATAAAAGAAATCAAAAAGCATAAGAAAGTGTAGAATTAAGGCAAATTTTGCGAAAAGTGTTGTCAACAGGGAGGAATGGCAGCAAAAGGCGTGCGCCAGCGCCCCCTCACCTGCTAATAAGGCAGTAAACAAACCCTGGGTGGGGCGCCAACCCACCGCAATCTCCCAGACTTACCACTGATTATAAGGTATTATACCATATAACTTCTCCCCACCTTCCCTTCTACATCTATAACCTCAGGCAATTAGGTGTAGTAAAAGACAAGCAAGAGTTACGTTACACATAAAATAATGCATTATTGATAATGTTCATAAATAATAACAATATGCAAAGTACATTTGAATATTGGCATCCATACAACCTGATAAATGGTGATGTGTAGTTTCAGGCAGCACACAGACTTGTTAGTTACTTAAAATGTCTCTAGTTAAGGTATCTTTGGTGGTCAGCTTTCTTCAGAACAGGCCGCATGCCTGTCTCAATATGGCTGCCGATCTGTGCTCTCCATTGTGTTGTCCTTTTCAGTTCATGGTGTGTGATGGTCATTCATCAGTTTTAGGTAGATTGCCCAGAGGGGACTGGGCGGTCTCTTGGTCTGGAACCCCTACAGATTTTATTTTTTTCTCCAGCCTTTGGAGTTTTTTTTTGTTTTTTCTGTCCACCCTGGCCATCGGACCTTACTCTTATTCTATGTTAATTAATGTTGACTTATGTTTATATTTTATTGTGTCTTCTATTTCTCTATTCATCTTGTAAAGCACTTTGAGCTACATTTTTTTTGTATGAATATGTGCTATATAAATAAATGTTGATTGATTGATTGATTGATTGATCAGTTTGGTGAGATAGAGAGAGTGAAGGAGTGAGCAAATTTATAGGTTTTCTGTTCAACCCCTAGAGCCAATAGGATGTCGTGGTAGTTAAAGGCTTCTGATACAAGCCATTTCCAAACAGCCATACTTCAGACCAATAGGGGGATAGGACATCTTCACACCTGCCACCCCCCAAGACCATTTGTTGAGCTAAAGTTTGCCAGTTAGACAGCCTGACTTTCCTATGAGGGTTGACTGAGAGACTTCAGAGAAACATTAGCCTAACTTGTTTACAACTCTGTTGTAAAATTCAAAGAGACCCATTCCTAAAAGTCAGAGGTAAACATGAATGCTTCTCACTAATGTAACACCAATATTACAATGCTTTGCATAAATTACAAATAAAGACATTGGCGGCACGGTGGTAGCTCTGCTGCCTCGCAGTTAGGAGACTTGGGTTCACTTCCTGGGTCCTCCCTGTGTGGAGTTTGCATGTTCTCCCCGTGTCTGCATGGGTTTCCTCCCACAGTCCAAAGACATGCAGGTTAGGTGCATTGGTGGTCCTAAATTGTCCCTAGTGTGTGCTTGGTGTGTGTGTGCCTTGCGGTGGGCTGGCGCCCTGCCCGGGGTTTGTTTCCTGCCTTGCGCCCTGTGTTGGCTGGGATTGGCTCCAGCAGACCCCTGTGACCCTGTAGTTAGGATATAGCGGGTTGGATAATGGATGGAAGAATAATGGATGGATGGACAAATAAAGGCATACAAAATATTTATCAACTTGTTTGCAAAATCTCACATCACAACAGTGACCTTAAACTTACTGTCAGCTTGAACCACTCTGGCCATTCTCCTCTGACCTCTCTCAGCAACAAGGCACGTCTTTTCACAGAAATGTTGTTAACTGGATGTTGTTTGTTTTTCCCACCTTTCTAAGTAAACTCCATTTGTAGGTAAGAAGTTCAGGAGTTTACATAACTATTCAAATCAACTTGCCTGGCAACAACAATCATGCCACACTTGAAATCACTGAGATCACATCACATCTGACAATTTTAGTAGTTTCTAGGACCCCGGGCTTTTTACAGCATGGACTTACACAGCTAGTATAATATAACACCATAGATCTGCCATTTCCCTCATTTGGCAAAGTAGTCCTCTGTTCACAACACTTTAAGGATCACTGATCTAATGGATGGTGCCACCTGCTGCCAAGATTATGTTATTGCTGTTTTTACAAACTGATACAGCATAGGCCTTTTCAAGTACAAACTTAATGAATTAAATGGTATGTGGGGTGGCACAGTGGTAGCACAGTAAGGAGACCAGGGTTCACATCCAAGGTCCTCCCTGCATGGAGTTCTCCCCGTGTCTGCGTGGGTTTCCTCCCACAGTCCAAAGACATGCAGGTTAGGTGTATTGGCGATTCTAAATTGTCCTTGGAGTGTGGTTGTGGTGTGTGTGTATGTGGGTGTGTTTGCCCTGCATTGGACTGGCACCCTGTCCAGGGTTTGTTCCTGCTTTATACCCTCTCCTAGCAGACTCCCGCATCCCTCTGCAGGACTAGGCAAGTTAGCAAATGACTGACTGACTATGTGTTTGCTAATTTCATAGATTAAAACGCTATGTGGATGGCCGGCCCTCATGATGAAGGTGCCGTTTCCTCTGTTCTACAGCTCCATTACAGCATCACCCTTCTATTATACCCCTAAACATGACATTATCATTTTCCAAATCAGAAAGCCTTCCATCTTGCAAGTTCATTGATTTCATTTCTATAAGTAATGCAGATTTGCTTGCCTGTGAATATTTATGCAAATGTTTTCATGGTGCTTGAGCCGCCCTACAGTCATTTTTCAGGTAAATGTTCATTTTACTTGGCCTGAGAGTTAAAAAAAAAATAAATAAAAACCTGTTCTATTCTACCAGTTACTGAGATTTGATTTCGACCCTGAATTAAGTATGGTATGGATCATTTACCTGAAGTGAATGCGTTGGGCCCCCTGGAAGACAAATCTACTCTGATTGCTAGTCTCGTTTCTTAGAGACATGCTGAGGAAAATCATTCATTGCATTCAGTAAGAAAGTGTGTGCCTGAGAACAATGATGAACACTGAGAGGAAGCATACTGAGATGAAAGTAGGAATAGCATATTTACAGTTTAAAGGGTAGTGTTTGGTTTAGCCTGTCCAATGGAATTTCAGCCATATCTCAAGACAAGTCTGGATAAAGCAGTTGGGAGCTACTTGCAAATATGAACAAACTGGTCTTCTAATATTGCTGAAAGGCCATGAATGGTTCGCAGAAGAAACACGATAATGTCTTATGGACTCTTGATTAGAAAAATTGGGCAACTGAAGACTGGGAAAATGTTGTTTACTCTGACGAATTTTGGTTTAGGCTGTAATGTGCAGATGGTAGGGATTGACGTAAGCAACATGAGTCCATGGATACAACCTGCTGCCTTCTAGTATCAGAAGTATTTTCTTAGGACTTGTTAGACCTGTTCATACAAGCTGAGTGTTATTTGAATGCCTCAGTATACATAAGCGATGCTGATGACCATATGTATCCTGTTCTAGGTAGATAGATAGATAGAAGGAACCCATCACCTAAACATTTTTTTTCCATGTGCAGTATTCTGATTAATCAGGTCTGAGTTTCTACTCAGTGTCTATGTAGACCTGCACACCACACTGCCTGGACATTTTAATCCTACTATCTCTTATGTTTTTGTATTGCCTTTTGCCACACACGTGCGATAAGGAGGAAGCTGAGTAGACCATTTGGAGGTAATTACCCGCCAGGCCAAGGGGTGGCAGGGTGCGCTAAACCTACTTCTGTTGTCTTTGCAGGCCTAATATGGGAAAACCTATCTGATTTAACATCAACAACCGCACTTCTGGTTCCGGCACTAAGACTAATGTCAGTTCCATTTCTGGCGCCAAGACTGACGTCACTTCCGGTTCATGTGCCAAGAACAACGGCACTTCCGGTTCTGGCCTCAGATGACATAACTTCTGGTTTTGGCTTTTAAAGCCGCCATAATTTCACAACTCAAGCCGGTTTAGTCTGGAACTCAACGTATGCTCATCAGTGCCTATTTGAAAACCCTTTTACAGCCAAAGACAATACAGTGAACCCTCGTTTCTCACGGTTAATCCGTTCCAGACTCTACCGTGATAAATGAATTTTCGCGAAGTAGGATTCTTTATTTATAAATCAAATATTTTTGCAGTTAGAGTATAGAAAACCTGTTTACAACCTTCTAAATACGTTTTTTAACATTATTAGAGCCCTCTAGACATGAAATAACACCCCTTAGTCACCATTATACATGTATTACCCAATATATTAGACAAAATAAGAGAAAATAAGACATATTAGACGTTACAAATATCACATTACTAGGCTCACTCGCCTTTTAAGGCAACCGACTTTTATCCTCAATTTGTGTGCGCTCCATGTGTACATCAGGCATGTAAGTGTAGGGAATGAGAACATCAGTGCCCATTCATAACATCTCCCAAAAACCTAAGTTTTTTTTTATCCCCTCGAGTGCCTGCCCAAAGTCGTACAATGTCAGCCCGAATCTGTACCGCTAAAGACGGAGTTTCATGGACTAAATAAGCTATAGATGAGAATAAGCAAACACCATCTCCCCTGATATTTACTACGCGGTGAGGCATTTGTACTCCATCAACATTAATTATTTCCAGAGACATAATTTTGTCTATTTTTCCAGCGCATCGCGCACAAAAGCAAGGGAATGATGGGAGCACCAGAACTCTGCTCACATCGCATCGCTTCGTACCTCAAGCCGCAAGTAGTAAGTCTGTAATAAGCAGAATACCGGTACGCTTTGCACTCACGGGACAGGAGGACAATCCCGAACGCTTTTATGTAGTAGATTATTGTACTGTACATTTAATTACACACATACACAGTTCTTACACACAACCACTAACCTATGAAGGCACGACTCAGTAGGAGATCTTCAGGTGGTGCTGAAGGAGTACTAGGAGTAGGCAGTGGGTGTCTGGGTGCGCGGCTGAAGAACATCTTGATAGGCAGTTGCTGGCGCTGTCTTTTCATATGCGTGAGGAGGCTTTTGTAGGGTATTGCCATGTTTAATCATATCCAAGAGTTTCACCTTCTCCTGGATAGTAAGCATCTTCCTCCGGCGCTTAGTTTTATTGTCAGAAGGCTTAGAAAAAGCAGCACATTTAGGAGCCATCGTGGGGCTTAGATAAAAGTTTTCATAAAGCGCATGCGTAGTGACGTAAGCGTGTATGAGAAAAAAATCGTGATAGAGTGAAGCCGCGAAAGTCAAAGCGTGATATAGCTGGGATCACTGTATACGGATGACTGGCCCAAACCTTTTTCATGTGCTGAAACTGATTCTTTCACACCCTGTATGCTGCAACATATTTTATCATTTTATATTTTATCTTCTTATGTTTATCCTTTGCATTTTGTGCTGTCCTTGAATGTTACACCAGTACGATCAAGACAGACCCCTAGTACACATTAGTGTACCTGGCCAGTAAAGTGAATTCTCATTCAGATGAAAGGTGATAGACAGATACTGTAGATAGATAGATAGTATTTTATTTGCTTATTTGTTATTAGATGCTCTGTAAATAACTATAGAGTATATATGTTACGGCCAAAGCCCGAAATCGGCCAAAGTGGGAAGTGGCTGGCCGAATCGGAAATGGCCAATGTCGCTGTATAACTGACCAGGCAATGTACGATCTATCTTTGATTTCAGGATTTGGCCAGCCAGTTTGCGAAATAGCATAGGAGCGATCGGCCAGGGATTTCCCGCTACTTTGCGAAATGGCCGGCCTATGTAGCATATACGCTGGTCATTTTCTAGTAAGTGGACTTTGGCCACACCTCTCGGCCAAAATGTGAAGTGGCTGGCCAATTCGGGAACTGGCAGAACTTTGGGCTTTGGCCGTAACATATATATCACTTCACTTTATTATGACAAACAACAAACCCCTCTCAAACACACACCAGAACGACTAAAAAGAAAGACGTCTGACATACCAGACAACATCACAATGAGGCATTAAACAGGCATATTGTTGCAGGAGTGAAGTAGCCCCAGTAGCATTTTTGACACACTTCTACTTAATAATATTTTTGCTTACATTTCTCGGTGCTAGTGTGTCAGAGAGAGGATGTGCAGCATTTTTCATGATGACCTTCAGGTTTGGTTTTCATTCTCTCCTTTGCTACAACTTCTAGCAGGTCGAGAGTGTGCCCCATAACTAAGACTGCCTTCTTAATCACCTTGTTGATTTGGTGGGCCTCTCTTGAAGTGATGGTACTGACACAGTACACCACAGCTTAGAACTTTGCATTATCCATCAGAGAGCTGTAGAATATGTGAAGAATGTCACTGCACCGTTAAAGGAGTTCATTCTGCTAAGAAAACAAGAGTCTCCTCAGCCCTTTCTTCTACAGGTCTTCACTGTTGCAAGGCCAGTCCAGCTTGTCAGTAATGTGGACCCCCAAGTACTTGTGACAGTTCACCCCCTCCACATCCACTAGCCGAGTGTCTTTGGTGCGGTGCAAGTTGACAGTTTTTGATATGAATACTTCCAGTATTCTTACAAAGGTCACAAGTCATCTCAAATGTGATGTTGATTTCATTTTAGGCTAGCAGCCTGCACAGCCCCTATTTTTGAGGTAAGGTAGCCATTGAATATAAGCTGTGGCTGGGTGCAGGAATGACAGCTACACTATTCTGAAGAATTTAAGATGGCCAACCAGGTAGTCACGTTTATTGTCTGAAGACCAAACAAAACAAAACATAACACAAAATGCTCTTTGGAATTCTTCCCATTATACAGGTTAATTACAGCAAGAGAAACAAAGTTGTGGGGCTGGATAGCCAAGGTCGTATTGCTAGTAGAGCTCTGTCTGGCAGGTCACTCGAGCCAGTAATGACTCCTCTGGGATGCTCTGGATTTTATGGCGGATGAACCAGAAGGGGCAGAGTCAGTTGAACGTACTGGGTGGTTTCTTGGCACTCTGGAGAAAGAAGGGGATGACAGTATTAGTGGCAGCACCCCCTGTCGTCCTGGCAGGTTATTACACACCTTGACTGGGCCCGTGAGGAGGTCTTCTGATGCGTTTGTGTGACAATGGCCTAAAGAAGTCAGGCTGTTTGAGAGATATCTGACTCTAGGCAGGTGGGCCTAATAAAGGGTCTACTATGTACATACAGTGGTATATACTGTATAGTCCATGAGCTATTCAATATTACTGCAGTACACTCTCAGTCAAATTCAAACCCTTTACTTTTCTCAAACCTAAATATCAATCCTCATTTATTGTGGGATTCTTTTATTACTAAAAATAGTAACGTTTAACTGGCTGTGTCTACTGTCATCTGAAAAACTGTTTTAAAAAATCCATTCCAATGTGAGGAAAGACTGTGCAGTTTTAGAGCAAATTATATGCTGTCATGGTGATGTACTGTACAGTATGCAGTAATGCAATGCCATTACAATCATCTTTCTTTCTTTCTTTCTTTCTTTCTTTCTTTCTTTCTTCACTAGAGTCAAATATTAGGAGCAATCACTTTTTACACTCAGTAGGAAAATAGTAAAGCTTACTATCAGCTGCTGCCTTAAATTAAAAATTCACTACCGCAATCAAGCTCTCAATTTATTATTCACTTCATCAGGTTTTATGATACACACTCAATTTCACACATCCATCACGCAAAAGACAAGAGCAAACATCTCTGCCGAGAGTGCAAATGACTTCCATCACTGGGATCTTGAGATGGCAACATACTCTTTTGAAACATTTTATTGTATTTGATTTTAAGGGCAGAAAAGCATTTTTTTCTGGGGAAAAAAGGTAATTTCATCAAATCTCCTACACTCCATGGAACTTTCTTTCTTTCTTTCTTTGCGTGATCAACTTTTTATTAAGTAAAGACAAATTGACAAGATACAGGAGCTTCATCTGCTGGTCATATTTTTCCTGTCTCAGCTCACTTCTTATATAGAAGTATTCTGACATGTACTGAGCACAATGAAATTCTTAACTTGTGCGTCCAACTGATATGCAACACGTCACCATGTCTCTGGCATCATGACAAGCCATTTAATACTCTGAATATATTAAAATGTTCATCCAATATCTTTAGCTCCTGCATCGTGAAATGCTTTGTGAATTTTAAAGTATAAAGGGCACTATAAAAAAAAAGATGGAGTACCCAATTGATTTTTAATAATGTCAGACTCTGATCATATTTATATTAAGCCTGTCTTTTTAAACTCATATGGTAAGTGACTTTGATGGTCTTTCTTGTTGACTTTGAAGAAAGTTAGATCAAACTTTGACATCTAGCTTGGGTTTTTCATTTCAAGTTTACGCCATCATTGTGCTCCAATTAATTCTCCAATTCAACAGACATGATTTCTATTATCCTTTTGGCTCTTCTCAGTAAAGACCAATGCATTTTTCTCTGAAGAATTCCATGATAAAGTAAATACAGTGGAACCTCGGGTCACGAACATCTTGGAACATGTACAAATCGGATTACGGCCAAAAAGTTCACCAAACTTTTGCATCTCTTCACGAGCACACACTCGGGTGACGAACAAGCCAGTTTCCCTTCCGGTTCGTACGTGCCGATGATTTCCGCACGTGTTCAGTCTCTCTCTGTGCATTTTCTGTGTAGCGAGCGAGCGAGAGAGAGAGAGAGGGCTGGCCGCATAATGTCGAGAAGGCAGTTAAAGAATGCACCGGGCTTTTTTTAAAGAGACTGCTTCGAGCATTGTTTTAACCTTGTATTTAATGAAGACTTTTTTCTATTGGATTTTAACCTCCACTTCACTTCTGTTTACAGCGATCAGTTCGTAGCATGCATCGTTGCAATGTTACTTTTCTTGGTTGTTTATTAAATTATGGATTTTTCAAATGTTCATGTTTTTCCCTGTGCTTAAAACTCATTACAAAAAGTGTTTATAGTGAGCAGTTTGTAAGGCTGTAGCGCAAATTCTTGGAATATCACTTTTCTCTGTTCACGGTTTTCTCAGTGTTATTCAATGATTTTACATTTAGTCTACTATTAGGCTGTGCATTCTATGGTATAATTAACTATTTTTGTTCTTAAAAATCTTTAAAACAATATATATTTACATACAGTTTGTACGGTCTGGAACGGATTAATTGTATTTTTATACAGTCCTATGGGGGAAATTACTTCGGGTCACGACCAAATCGGGTAACGACCAGAGTTTTGGAACGAATTACGGTCGTGACCTGATGTTCCACTGTATAATTTAACGTAAAGAATGGAATGTTTGGTTGTGGACAAGCTATGGATAAAACTATCCAGGCCATTAAGCCTCATTTTGCAGCTTAGAGATACTTACACTTCATCTGATGGTTGACGTCTGCCTTAATTGTCAGTCATCATCTGTTTAAAGTGATAAAAAGTCATCTGCCATATTTTCCTGAACCTGACTCATACTATTAGAGATCCTCTTTCCAACATCAAAGGTGTCATAGTCATTCCAGGTTTGCTGCTTATCTCGCATAATCTGCTTTAAAGTTAGCCACTGACTTAGTAAAACGTGACCTTTTTAGATTCTTTAAAAATATAAAAATATATAAAAATATTACCTACTTCAGAATTGTGGACGATAAAAGAATGACTTTTTTTTGCCTACGTCTTCATTGACAGTGAGCAGATGTTGTCTCTGACTGGAGATTAAGCTTTGCACACACCCATTTTGTGATGTCAGAGGCAAACTTTCAATCTGATTGGGTGATGTAAATAACTGCAATGATGGTTTTTTTTTTCCAGGCACTGATATTTCCCATTAAATAATGCCCGTGAATTGAATCTGGCATCTCACAACCTCTAGCGTACAGGCTCGATTCATTCCCTAACACAAATTGACGACTGTGGTCTAACTGCAGAGGAATATGGCTTACAACTACAATGGAGGTCAGTTTATCCCAGATGTGAACCTTCAACCCGGGCACAGACAGACTCAATGCCAAAAGTCCCAAAACACACACGGCTTATTTTACTTTATCCACCACACAATAACACAGCGTGCAAGTCACCAATAAAGTTCTCTTTCTTCTCTCTCTCTCTCGCTTCTTCTTTCACCTCAACTCCTCACTTGCAAGCTCTGCCCTCTGCCTCCTGCCTCCGGCTCCCTGATTGGAGTGAGGTGGCCTCCTTTATTCTGCACCCGGAGGTTTTCCAGATCCTTCCCAATTAACATCCGGCAGCACTTCCGAATGTGAGCGAAGTGCTGCAGACCACAGTTCCAGAGCTGTCTAGGCACCCCCTGGTGGTGGCCATGTCCCTCCACAGGGTTGAGCTTCCAAGCTCTGTGGCCCCATGCCATCCAGGGAGGCTTCCCTTTTGCGTTCTGGAGAAGATACTGCCCCTCTCCCAGTCCGTCCTTTCTCTCGGCGTCCCGGTGGACAACATCTCTGGACATCTGTCACACAGACTTCATCTCCCCTTTGAGAGACTCAGCTTTATGTACCTGATTTAATATTTCTGTTAATGATGTGTAAGAGAAATGAGACAAGACACAGTAAAGTGTCGGGTCTCTCTAAGATTTTTGTGATAATGCCAATAAATAAGTACAAAATCCAAAGGTAAATTGAAAGGAATGGGTCTTCATGGGTAGAAGAATTCCCTGTCTATGAGTGGTCTTCTGGAATTGAAATTCCCAGGAGTTTAAAACTAAAAAAACATCTCCACCAGTTCATTTTAGAAGAAATCAAAGTCCTGTGATGAAATTCACATGAACAAGGAAGGACATATAAAGAACACACAGAAGGCATCTGTTTATTGTGGAAGAGGCTTGGGAATGACCTCTCCTAAAACATAAATCTCTCATCTTCTTGTGCTGACTCCTTCCCTGTAAAGCCCCAGTAAAATATCATCATCACTCACTCTATGCTCTATTACTGCACAAACCCATTTGAATGGAGACACAGTCACAATGCACTTGCACCCAAGACTACATCAACTATACCCAAATATATTGTATATTATTCTGGGGTATTGAAGATTTTTTACATGGGGAAAAATGATTTTTTAAATTAAGTTTATTTCAAGAAAGTAAACCCTTTAATCCCCTACCCTACACCTAACCCTAACCCTAATCCTAATGTGAAAGTGAATGTGTTAACTTTCACCTAATCCTCAACCCTAATGTTAATGGATATATTTTTTATTTTTGATGATCTCCCCCTTCCCCATCCCTTAATTTAACCCCAGGCAACAAGGCTGCCTATGGGAGGGTGAATGCCTAAATTTAATTACCACATGGGCAGCCCTAATGTTAAAATTGCACCCCTTTGATTTTTAACCCTAGCCCAAAATAACCCTAGTTTCTAATAACCCTAGCTTTCAATAACCCTAGGAAAAATTGGACAGTCTAGGGATAATGAAAAAAAAAACTAAAAAATTTTTTTTTAAAAAGTATTTATACAAATACTTTTTAAATGATTGGTCCCCCATATATGATAGTTAATTAAAATGATAAAGATTAGGGCGTGTTTAAAAATTAATTTTATGTTAATTTAATACAAGACTTCCCAAAGTGGTCGATATTGACCCCCTGGGGTCGATTTGAACTTTCTAGGGATCGATAGTTTCAATAAAAAAATTTGGGGGTTGACGACAGCAAAAATAGACCCCCTTACTGCTGCTATTTGTTTGTTACTTCAAAATATCTATGATTCCAATAGGTACCTAATTATGAAGCAAAATAATTCAAAAAAACACTTTTTTGATAAAAACACATTACATACCAAACTTGTGAACGAAAAGGTAAAATGTGTCATTAAAAGAGTCACACGTAAGAATGCATGAAATTACATGTAGCACAAACATGTCGGTGCATTGTCTTATCGAACGTATCAAAGCAAGTGTGGACATGAAAAACCGTTGCATGTGACTAGGGGGTCGATGGTTTTAAAAGTTTTTGGTAAAGGGGTCTGCGGCAAAAAAAAGTTTGAACTCCTGATTTAATAGGTGAGTTCTGAGGCGTGGGTATTTAAATATTTTTTTAAGCCTTGTCACAAAACGAGACAAAGACAGAAAAAGGTTTGGGGCAGCCACCCATGTAATTTGGTATCCTGGCTGCAAAAGTCGTTTTCTTTTCAAAATAACAGCACTGAAGTGCTTACAACAGAGTCCAAAGCAAGACTGTCAGAGAAGGGAAAAGGGAAGGCTTTTAAAGGGGGAGGCAGGAAGTGAGGTCATAAGGATCGGGCACATGTTCATCATTCATTGGTTTAGTCCCGGATGTGACATCAGGGGGGCCGGAGCTGCCAAGGTCTGTCTCCGTTACCTCGGTCCCAGAAGTGACGTCCAGAGAGACAGGTGGAACCTCCCGGGTTTGGTCTACAGGGAAGTGAGAAAGAGAGTTAGTGCACTCTGCCACATCCCGGCATGGCTCAGAACTGCCTTCACTCGAGCCCTTTAGCTGCCTCCCATGCGCGCGTGTGTGACAGCCTATATCTTAGACTATTTTTTACCTTTTCTTAAAATGATTTTAAGCCCAATTTTTCTAGGCAGACTATTTTTAGGGGGATATTTAAATATTTTATGGGGGGATAGTGATAGTAGGGTGCAGTTTATTCTTAAAGAAAGATTTTTTTTGGACGGACGGAGTGTGCTAGTGCACGGCCCCATGTGGCCAGATTTCTCCAATAACCCTAACCTAACCCTAATTTCAAGATAATATACAATCGAGTAAATAACATTTGCAGAACTTATACAGTAAATTACGTCAAAATCAATCTAGAAAGAACACCACAGAAATAAAAAGAAAAGAAATAAAAAACAGAGAAGAAACAAAACATGAATTCTACTTCTACCTGAAGGGAAAAAATAATTTAAATGATTTTAGCACAAAGTTGTAAAATAGCAAAAGGTGTAAAAAGTGAAGACATCTGAATACTTAAATTATTAGTGGTTGTAAATCTCTGGAGTGTGGCATCCACATGTAGCAACAACATTTATATATATATATATATATACCAGTAACGGCGTACTGCACAATAACATGCAGTGAGGACACTTGACTTGAGCATTCCCAGTTTTTCTCCTCTTTCTCTGTACGTTTATCATTCATTTGCTCAGAGGTTGATGCGCTTGCTGCTTCCTGAGCAGCGCTTCTCTTCTCCACCCTAGCGGCCCGCTGATTCTCTTCTTTTGTTGGCATCTTTTTGCGTTAAAACTGATTAAGTTAGTTTTTGTGTTGCAATTACTTAGTACATTTTCTTTAATTTTTCACTTAAGCTGGCACTTTTCTTGATCTGTCTCAAGAATGATTAGCGAAGGTGGTAGGGAATGAGAACTGCTCCCATACGCATGCACCGGCACGGCCGCCCTGCTGCGCGCTGCCGAGAGTTGATTCTACAATAAAATAAAGAGTAATAAAAATCATCACTCTGAAAGTGGATAGTAAACGTCACGTAGTGTATGTGTACCAAATTTCAAGTCAATAGGTGAAAGGGTTTGCGAGCTACAGGTGATTTAAAATCCTGGACAGACAAACGAACAGTGACGGTAGCACATTATATAAGAAGATATAACACATTTTCATACTAAAGGTTTAGGTCAGAGCTCTTTAGATAGATAGATAGATAGATAGATAGATAGAGTGAAAGGTGCTATATAATAGATAGATAGATAGATAGATATGAGATAAAATAAAAATAAACAATTAACAGAGTTAAGTATATACACAGGTCTGTGGTGGGTTGGTGCCCTGCCTGGGGTTTGTTTCCTGCGTTGCGCCCTGTGTTGGCAGGGATTGGCTCCAGCAGACCCCCGTGACCCAGTAGTTAGGGTATAGTGGGTTGGATAATGGATGGATATACACAGGCTTTGTGTACAGATACCTAATATTTATTGGTCAATTGGCCAGGAAGGAGAGAACAAAAAATTCCAGCCGATGAAATGTTGTAGAAAATAAATATTTAAGGGTTCCAAGAAAAGAAATACCACCCAGCCTCCCTGCCATTCTCTAATATTTATATCGATAAAGCTTTCATTATTGTCATGATGCACCTTTCTGGAATGTTTGATGCAGCAGGTCTCATTTATACTCGGAGCATCCACATTGCTCCCAAAATCAAAGGGGACTGCAGAGTACTTAAATCAGGTGCCATTGGTGTAGGACGCTGCTGCGGAAAACTAGAAGAAAATATAGAAAAGTAGTAGTTAATGATGAGTGGAAATATTTTAAGTGCATGATATTACAGCACCTATTATGTGTGGCACCCAAAAATATTTTAAAATGTTTCTCAGAATTTATTAGCTGGGCTTATCTCCATCGGTAGAGCATTTTAGATTTTTAGTCCATAAGAAGAAAAGGCCACCTCACCAGTTCTTTTTATTCTTGGCTTTCACAATAATAAGTGAACCCATGTGGAGGATCTAGGATAATGATTGGGAGTCTAGGGGTTCAGACACTCCAAAATATAAGAAGCAAGATGGCTCAGATTTTTATTTTTTGCTGTTCTGATTTTGTGATTTTTATTGAGTCAAATAAAAAATGATAAAAAACGAAACACTTAAAACTGCATTGTAACGGCTGACACAATCTCCCTAACCGGCAGCTACACCACCAAGACCCGTGGTGGCCTGGCAAGCTGAGGACGGTAAACCCGATAAGCGTAGTTCTTCCAAATAAAACTTCCCCAATCGACAATCAAAGATAAGCCAAAAGACAAACAATATGTAAAATAAAGTGAGTATATATTAATAAAAAAAGAAATTAAACAAACTCATATATGCATTGTAGATGCCACATTGGCTGGATGAACATCCCGGCCAGTAGAGGGGATGATTCCTTACCCGGACGGGAGGACCAAAAAGGAATGAACGGACAGGACAGGTCACTAGGAATGAGAGATGTTGTTGGAAGCTTTTTATTTGCCCAGCATGCTAGATGGCAGCAGCCCCAGATGTCAGTGCCCCCTAGGAAACCAGCAAGGCATGCCGAGAGATGTAGTTTGGCAGAGCAGACCTGCTGGAGTCACTGGGGGCCACGAGAGGGTGCTACAGGGAAACAAGTTCCCTGTTATAATGGACTTCCGTGTGACCTGGAAGTGCTTCCATTGTGCAATTGCCATGGCACCGGAAGTACTCCTGGGTCTGTAATAAAAGGGACTGCACTCCCTTATCCAGGCGAGTCGGAGCTGGGAGGTAGTGGAGCAACGCTTGAGTGGAGGAGGGTAGTGCGGTAAGAAGAAAGTATTGTGGAGAGAAAACCTGTGTTTTGTGCTTGTGTGAAATATTTGAGGTGGTTTGATTAATAAATCTACCTTTATTTGAACCCAGAACTGTGATTGTGTATTCGTGTTGGGGTTTGGGCTTGCTGCCGCACGGGTATCCATCACTATATACTATATAAACTGCTCAAAAAAATTAAAGGAACACTTTGAAAACACATCAGATCTCAATGAGAAAAAGAAATCCTCCTGGATATTTATACTGATATAGACTGGGTAATGTGTTAGGAACGAAAGGATGCCACATCGTTTGATGGAAATGAAAATGATCAACCTACAGAGCCCTGAATTCAAAGGCGCCCCAAAAATCAGAGTGAAAAATTATGTGGCAGGCTAGTCCATTTTGCCAAAATTGAATTGCAGCAACTCCAAATTGTACGCAGCACTTTGTATGGCCCCTGTGTTCTTGTATACATGCCTGACAACATCGGTGCATGCTTCTAATGAGATGACAGATAGTGTTGTGGGGGATCTCCTCCCAGATCTGGACCAGGGCATCACTGAGCTCCTGGACACTCTGAGGTGCAACCTGGTGGCATTGGATGGACCAAAACATAATGTCCCAGAGGTGTTCTATTGGATTTAGGTCAGGAAAGTGTGGTGGCCAGTCAATGGTATCAATTCCTTCATCCTCCAGGAACTGCCTGCATACTCTCACCACATGAGGCCAGGAATTGTCATGCACCAGGAGCCACTGTACCAGCATAGGGTCTGACAATGGGTCCAAGGATTTCATCCTGATACCTAATGGCAGCCAAGGTGCCTTTGTCAAGCCTGTAGCGGTCTGTGTGACCCTCCATGGATATGCCTCCCCAGACAATCATTAACCCACCACCAAACTGCTCATGCTGAATGATGTTACAGGCAGCATAATGTTCTCCATGGCTTCTCCAGACCCTTTCACTTCTGTCACGTGCTCAGGGTGAACCTGCTCTCATCTGTAAAAGCACAGGGCACCAGTGGTGCATCTGCCAATTCTGGTATTCTATGGCGAATGCCAATCGAGCTGCATGCTGCTGGGCAGTGAGCTCAGGGCCCATTAGAGGACATGGGGCCCTTGGGTCACCCTCATGAAGTCTTTCTGGTTGTTTGGTCAGAGACATTCACACCAGTGGCCTGCTGGAGGTCATTTTGTAGGGCTCTGGCAGTGCTCATCCTGTTCCTCCTTGCCCAAAGGAGCAGATACTGGTCCTGCTGATGGGTTATGGACCTTCTATGGCCCTCTCCAGCTCTCCTAGAGTAACTGCTTGTCTCCTAGAATCTCCTCCATGCCCTTGAGACTGTGCAGGGAGACACAGCAAACCTTCTGGCAATGACACGTATTGATGTGCCATCCTGGAGAAGTTGGACTACCTGTGCAACCTCTGTAGGGTCCAGGTATCGCCTCATGCTACCAGTAGTGACACTGACTGTAGCCAAATGCAAAACTAGTGAAGAAACAGTCAGAAAAGATGAGGAGGGAAAAATGTCAGTGGCCTCCACCTGTTAAACCATTCCTGTTTTGGGGGTCATCTCATTGTTGCCCCTCTAGTGCATCTGTTGTTAATTTCATTAACACCACAGCAGCTGAAACTGATTAACAACCCCCTCTGCTACTTAACTGACCAGATTAATATCCCATAAGTTTCATTGACTTCATGCTATACTCTGATTAAAAAGTGTGCCTTTAATTCTTTTGAGCAGTATATATATCACACCCCAACCAGCCCAGACATGACACTCAATCTCAAAAGTGACCGACGAAATGTAATAATAAAAAGGTGCAGCAAATATACAAGACGAACCCTCCCTAGACCCAACACTGAACATGAAATCAATGAGACACACAGAAAACATGAAACGCACATAAACGTCCAGAAGATTTAATGGAAAATGATTAACATTTGTGAACCTTATTCAGCTGGAAAAAGTGTCCTACGGACACTTGGATAAAATTGATGGCTTGCTCCTCTCCCCAAACAACAAGAAACAGTCTCACCGTGCTTATCCTGGTTACGTCAGCATAGTTCAGAACCCCGGGGTTTTTCGTTGCAAAGGTGAAGTTGTCAGGCATTGAAAGCGACAAGTAGAAAAGGGTGTAAATGATCTGGATCTCTGCTTTCTCCTGGCTCTGCAATGAATTGGCGGTTTAGTAGAATGGCATTTCTTTTTTTTTTTCTTTTCTTTTTGTCCTCCTGTTTAAATAGTGAATGACCCGGATGCAGGTGATGGGATTGACAGGACAAATTATCATGAGGGACCATGGTTCCACAATGATATCCTTCCCCCTTTGTTACCAGGGGAGCATATTTACATAGACACACAGACCATGTGAACAGGACAAAGCTACGAAAGATGGCACAAAATACTTGTATGATGACGTTAATCATGTAACACCACTACAGCATTTTAAGTAAAAAGTAAAACAAATACTACAGCCTCGGCAACCTCCAACGAAATAGTCTGAAGTGAAGGTCAAAACTGAAGCAGGATGAAGGCAATTCAAAGTATATGGAGAAGAGTACCAGGGGGCATTTAGACAGCAAAAATGACTGTCGGGTCAGTGGCCAAATCCTTGGCAGACCAATTGTAGAGAGGAGTAGTGAAAAGGACAAAACTTGCTGTAATCCCATGTACTCGTGTTAATCTGCAACATATTGCCCTCTAATGGTCTGTGGACCCTCAGACATGGTAATGGGATTAGTCCTATTGAGTGCAGAGTCTTGACTGACCCCCTGGAATGGTGGCAGCATCCAATGTTAATTAATGGTATGGCTAACCATATTAGTTTTACAGAATATTGTGAATGAACATGGTACCCAGTGCTGAATAAAGGGCAGGTGTCATCACTAAATAAAATCCTCCGGAGGAAAAGTTTGGCCCCAAAACCAAAATTCTATTAACTAAACACACTGAGGAAAGTCTGGTGCACTTCTATAGTAAAGTGCGAGGACGGTCACTAGATACATTTCCCTAAGAGAAAACTTTAGGAAGAAAACATAACTCCAGTAAAAACTGGTAATTCTTGAAAAATTTGGTCAAGATAAAGTCAACAGGGTGGATTTGCATACTGGACAAACATGCATTAATATTTATATATTAGGTACGAGTTTTACTACCCATCTAACTAATCAGAATAGGCCTCAGTGTTAACGGTAACAGAGCCCCATGTCTCTGTTATATGCCATTTGGTAATGGGATTCAGAAAAGCTGTGTTAATGTTTGTGATGCACCATCTTTTGGAATGATAAATGCAATGCATTTTATTACTAAAAATGTTTGTGAGAGAATGACAGAGTGGTAGCAACCAGACAGACTCAAAGACAGGCACACGGACACTTACCCTTTCATGAAAGTGGATATGGAATATACACTGTACAGGTAGTCCCCAGGTTACCTACCAACAGGGCCTGCAGCTGCGACGCATGCGCCTCAGTAACTGCCGCTCCGTCATATTCGGCCTGTGGGCACCTCAAGCGGTGGCTGGACGGAGAATGGAGGGGGGTGATTTCGCTGCCCGTGCAGTGTAGTGTCCCTCGGGCGCCTCTCGCCGGCAAGCGGTTTCCCTGCCCGCCCACCACACACGGTTGTCCCATTCGTTCTCGGTTTGTTGGCTGTTAATGCTGCAAGCGGTGACCCGGTTGTGGCCAAACGGAGGCCATTGAGGGTGAATTGGGCGGCTTTAGCATTGTAGTGTGCCTCGGATGGCTGCCTGTTGAATTGGGGTTGGGCGATTCACTACCCACCTTTGGCCGCACCGTGTTTATTCTCAGTGGGCGGACGCTGCAGCCAGCATACTGTAGTGGAGGTGACTGTGTGGTGGGTGAGTGATGAATCCCCCCTCGCTGCCCCAATTCATTTTCAATAGCAAGCCTGCTTGTACTGTTACGCACATAGCAGGAAGTCGTCTCTTGTCAGTACATCAGACGTGTTGACGGCGGGTGCCTTCCTGCTGTGATAGCGTGTACAGTGCTGTGCAGAAGAGCTCATCTTAACCTTTTGTCTTCACCCTTCAAGAATGTCTCTGAAACACAAATCTGATACAAGTGCTGGTGATACAGAAAAGAAGAGAAAAACAATCACCATTGAAAATAAATTAGAAATAATAAAAAGGTCAGAGAGAGGTGAAACTCCATCATTCATTGGCAGAGCACTTGGTTACAGTTGGTCAACAATAGCATTTATTAAAATAATGTACCTGTTCCGACTTACATAGAAATTCAACTTAAGTACAAACCTACAGTCCCTATCTCGTACGTAACCCGGGGACTGCCTGTATAATGACTACATACAGTGTTTAAATGAAAAGATATTGGTCCAAAAAGGAATATTTCCCTTCCAAACTTACTTATCATAACATAATCTTCACAAACCACTTCATCCTGTTTAGAGAAATAGGAAGCCAGAGTCTTCCCCCTTGGTGTCAAATGCACCAGGCCTGGATGGGGCACCTGTCCATTTGGAATTGGCTGTTAAATTCACATGCATACGTATGTTTGGGACTCAAGAGAAAAAGGAAAGGAAAGTACATGGAGAAAAAGACACACACACAGGGAAAGAGGTGAACTGGACAGTGTGATAGATAAGGGGCACTGTCGCCCCCTTGAACCCTCAGACACACGCCAGACACCGCATAAAAATCCAAATATTTGACTTTATTATTTTCAATAGTGCACAAAGCACCTCCACCACCTCAATACTTTCAATAAACACAATAATAATAATCAATAATAACAATATCCTCCACACCTCCCAGCAGCTCAGTCACCCTTCCTCCCAACTCGGCTCCCTGCTGGGATCTCCCACAGTCCTTTTATACTTTCTGTCCCTCCAGTCCATGTGACTATATTAACACTTCCGGGTCGTTTAAAACTCCTTTTCTTCAACCCAGAAGTACGTCATTTCGTCTGTCCCCGTGACTGGGACGTACTTCCGGGCTGTATGGAAAATATAAGTCCTTGAGCCTCCCTGCAGCGTCCTCTGGTGGCCCCCACGGTATCCAGCAGGGCTGTGAAGGAAAACCCCAAGGTCCATGATGCCCTGCTGGAATTCGGGGAATCTCCACGTTGCAGGGAGGGCTCTATCTGGTGGCTTGGGGGTAATGGCTGGGATAAGTTGCCGGCCATAGTCCACAACAGATACAGCAACATGGTGTGGGACTGAAACTCAGGACAGTGGACCAGCGAAGCAACAGTACTAACCGCTGGTCACCCACCATTCAATTTTCAATATCCTAAACAGTCATGTCATATCATTTTCTAACGTACTTAATCCAGACCAGGGTCACGGGGGAGCTGGAGTCTATCCCAGCTAGCACAGGGCACAATGTAGGAACCAACCCTGGACAGGATGCCAGTCCATCACAGGTCAAACACACACACACACATCCAAAACACACCAAACCTTCATGCCTTTGGACCGTGTGAGGAAAGTCACGCAAACACAAGGAGGACCCAGCATGTGAGCCCCTGGTCTCCTTACTGTGAGGCAGCAGTGCTACCACTGAGCCGCCATGCCAACTATGCGTCCTAAACATTGACATTTAAAATAGACGTGTTTTTATTTCACACACGTTACCATTTCATATCTAAAGGTATCCCTTTAACATGATATCTTAATACTAAATAAATACAATGAAGCTTTAAACAATATGCACAGAACAATAGAACAGTGCTTTGTTTAATTGATGCAACAATTTTGTCAAAGAAATAAAGCTTTTGTTAATCAATCTTTCTCTTTTCATAATTCCACAATGTTGACTTGAAGAGCGTTTAATTTTCAATATGTGCAGCTTTCCACGGTTGCAGAAAAGAGTAAAATGTGGAGAAATAGCAAGAAAAGTGGACTGTACTGGGCTTTGTTGATTTTACTTTTCAGAGCTCTAATTTTTACAGATAATGAGAGAAAATTAGCTTTGCAAATTGGAACAAAATTGCATTTGCTGTGTCATTTTTATAATCACTGCCATTACCAATAATTGCTGCAGTCTAATTAAAATGCAGAATGGTGGAATAGTCGGTGGAAATGGGTGGCGTTCCAGAGCTGCAGACCCCTCTCTGTTCCTAGAGAAAAGCTCGCTCTAGTGGTCTCCAGCGGCAGTGCAGGTCTTCTGAATCCTCTTATTCCATTTTGTTTTCCTTTCTGGTTTCTGCATTGAGAAGGAATACGTTTCACCCTCATTTGGTAAGCTGGAATGGTAAAAGTTCACAACAGGAGATATGCAGGTGTTACAGCAGACAGAACGGAGTGGGCTGGTTTTGTTTTGTGGTTTGCCTCTGTGTCTCCCTGCACATCATTTCCTCGATTAACACCCATGTGCTGGTGTCCTTAAAACAATTTATAGACCATAAAAGTCCTAGGAAATCCTCAAAAGACACCTTTTATTACCTATTACATTATTGTACAATTTAAAATATGACGACACACTGTAGGGTTAATATGAGAATACTTAACAGAAGAACTCTGCAATGTTTCCAACAGATATTGTAGCAATGTTTTCCATCCATCCATCCATCCATTATCCAACCCGCTATATCCTAACTAAAGGGTCACGGGGGGTCTGCTGGAGCCAATCCCAGCCAGCACAGGGCGCAAGGCAGGAAACAAACCCTGGGCAGAGCGCGAGGAGAATGGCCTGACTGGGTTGAGCTGACAGACAGGCTACAGTATCTCAGACAAACACTCTGCACAACTGTGGTGAGCAGCAAAAGCATCTCAGACTGCACAAAATCTCGAAGCTTGAAGTGGATGGGCTGCGACAGCAGAAGAACACGCGGAGTTCCACTTGTGTAAGCCAAGAACAGAAGGCTGAGTCTGTAGTGGGCACAGGCTCCCAAAACTGGACAGCTAAATACTATAAAAACTTATTCTGGTCTGACGAATCTCAATTTCTGTAGAGGTACACAGATGGATGGTAGGGTCAGAATTTGGCCCCAACAGCATTAATGTATACACCCAACCCAATCCATGCCAGTGGTTTTCCTGGCACACTTTACACCTGTTAATAAAAACCAATCATCGCTTGAATGCCACGGCCTTGTAGCAGTGCTACTAGTAGTTAAAACTGCATCTCCCAGCAGTCCCTGCAGGGGCTGTTGGGGTCAAAGGTGGTTAGAGGGGTTTAAAAGGAGGGCAGGTGTCCGAAAGATGGAGAAGTGTTTTGTGTTGTTGTTGAATTTTGTGTTCCGTTTACCTGTTGGACCGCCTTCTGTTAATTAAGCCGTATTTAGTCGCTGTGTCCTGGATTGTATTCGTTGTTGGGGTCTGGATCGTCTTCTGTGTTCCTGTGTGCTGAGAACTGATTGTGGATTCATGGCTTTCCCGTAAGTGTAGGAGCGCTCCTGAACCATCCATCCATCTTCACCCTTACAGTGTCTACCGGTAGGACTGTTTTTTCATTCCCTTTCAACGTACAGATCTCTGGACTTACTCTCGTCATCTCTTATTACATTCCTTGGAATTTGCTGTGTGGAGTTGTGCTTTTGTGTTTAATGTATTATTGCTGTAAGGGTATTGGGGTGGTATTTTTGCATTCATTTATATTATTCATTTTCATTATATCCTTTAATTGTTGTTAGTTCCCAGCGTCTGCGGTGGGCTAGCGCCCTGCCCGGGGTTTTGTTTCCTGCCTTGCGCCCTTTGTTGGCTGGGATCCAGCAGACCCCCGTGACCCTTTAGTTGGGATATAGTGGGTTGGATAATGGATGGATGGATGGACTTGTGACAGGTGGCTGGCGTCCATACCCAGTCGGGACGCTCCCTGCACGCTATATTCAAGGGGAGTAGCCCTGGACACTGCAATACCTCCCCCTGGACGCTAGATGGCCGCCTCCTTGGCGTGGAGCAGTGCCTTGGGTTCCTGCAGGGCATCCAGGGAATTGGAGTTGGGTGCAGCCGTGTTGGGTCCCGCAGGCACCACCAGGGGGCGCTGTGTGTGGGACTCCTGAGCCCATGTGGGCAACATATTCCTCACACCCAGAAGTGCAACCAGAACTCAGGGATCAAGCTCCTGGAGCAGTTCCGGGTGAACTATAAAAGGAGCCAGCAACCACCACTCAGTGGCCAGAGTCGGGTGGGAGGAGGACAAAACTTGGTGAGGAGGAGGAGGTGTGGTGGTGGTGATAGAAGAAGAAGAAGAAGAAGTGTGCTGTGTGTCTTTGCTTGTGCTTTTGGGACTGTGTTGGGCCTGTGGGACACGGAGAAGACAGCTGAAGAGAAAATAAAATAAAAAGTCTTTCATTTTATACGTGCCTCTGTGTCAGTCTGTGCCAGGACGGGTGCTATATAGCGCTTTTATCACAGACTGAATAACCTTTTGTGTCTTTCATATTGTTAGCTTCCAAGTTACTAGGTCTGAAAACTTTTTCTACTCTCTGACTACGAGTTATGTGTTGTGTTTTTTGGCTCTGGTTACGCGTTCTTTTTTCTTGGTTTATGACGTACCTCTCTGTCATTTGACTTTGATTCTGGCTACACATCCTGATCTTTGTTTATTTAAATATAGTCTCCCTGGTTACGACCCTTGCTTGAATTCTGATTGGTCCGATCCCATTCTCTCTCTCTCTCTCTCTCTCTCTCAAAAATGTTGTCGCCCACTGCAAACTATAAACACTGGAAGTACATGCAACACTATTAATGTACCAAAAAGTGCAACGTTTTGTGAAACTATGAATAGGAGGACTTTTTCTACAGTATGAAATAATGAAACACATAATTACGGTAACTAAGAGTCGCTAATTTCCCCATCATATAACTACATCTCCCAATCATTGAAGGTGATACAGTACAGTGTACCAAAAAATAATAAAGTTTAAAGAATAAATAATTGACATCTAATTAATTACAATAAACCACTTTTTCTTACCCTGAGGATATGAAGAAACTTTTTTGTTGTAGCCTGAGGATGTAGTTTAATTGGAAGAAGACGATGAGGAGGAGGAGGACTGATGAGTAAGATTACCAGAGTTTTCCCAAAAAACTAAGACTTCTTATGGAGCTTTATTAATAGCACCATACCAGCACAGGAAGCTGAGCCTAAAAACCTGCGTTTGTGATTCATTCAGTTTATCTCATGGAGGTGCTGCCATGTGGATTCAACATGCTGCGTTTAAACTCCCTCAATGTGTGTTTCTGTTGTTTTCTTTTTTGTGATCAGTGCCATATTTCATGTCAATTTTGCTAATAATCGGCACTGTGTAGGTGAGATAGCGTATGCCAATTCATTGTATAGTAGTTAGATAGATAGATAGATAGATAGATAGATAGATAGATAGATAGATAGATAGATAGATAGACAGATAGATAGATAGAGTTAAAAGGTGCAGTATTTGATAATCAAATATGAAAGATACTATCATAACAGACAAACAAGAAAGTCACTATATTAGATATGCAAATATGATAGATAGATAGATAGATAGATAGATAGATAGATAGATATGAAAGGCACTATATAATAGATAGATAGATAGATAGATAGATAGATAGATAGATAGATAGATAGATAGATAGATAGATAGATAGATAGATAGATACTTTATTAATCCCAAAGGGAAATTCACATAATCCAGCAGCAGTATACTGATACAAAGAAACAATATTAAATTAAATAGTAATAAAAATGAAAGTTAATGACTGCGCTGGCATAGAAAAGCGCTATATAAATGCAAAGACTTATTATTACTAATTATAGGTGCCCATGTATAGCACTGAGATTGGCCTACCAGTTAAATAAGATTATTTAAGCTTATTTTTGAATATTTTTTTGGAAAAATTGACAGATTTCAACCAATAATTTACACAGTTGTTGTAACACAGCATGCTTTGCAAGATGCTGTGCTTAAAATATTTATTTTATGTGACCACTGTGATAAAGCAGAAGTATAATATAACATTTTCAACATTTTCAAACCTGCTCCGTTCGATTCCGGGTTATGGGTGGCTGGAGCCTAACCCTGCAGCACTGGCACAAAGCAGAAA
The DNA here is from genome assembly GCF_016835505.1 of Polypterus senegalus. Lineage (NCBI taxonomy): Eukaryota > Metazoa > Chordata > Cladistia > Polypteriformes > Polypteridae > Polypterus > Polypterus senegalus. Next base: position 91,848,855 of record NC_053171.1, read on the forward strand.
GCCCCCCACAGGGCACTGGTTCATTGCAGGATCATTTCAGACTCACACTGGACCAAGACAAAATGGCTCATTCATTGAACTTGCGTGTCTTTGGGAATGTGGGAAGAAAACCCACACCGACCTGGGAGGAATGAGCAAACGCACTTATAGACATTGACTGAGTGCAGGACGTGAATTCAGGATTTTGGATCTGCGCGGTAGCGTCACTAACCACTGCACAGCACCACCATGATGCCAAACTAAGAGTTCCAGCAGTGCAGACAGTTTGTGGAGACCTTCTCTGCTCCTGGAGCAGGTCTCTACAGCTTTGGACAAGCCTGGCACTGACAGCCAACAAGTACCATAAGGGAAACAAGCCAAGCGGACTGCTTTGTGTGTTTTTGGCTAAAGCACTCACAGAAGATAATGGAAAACGAAAAGCCTTAAACGTAATACACAGCAAGAGGTGGTATTGCTACATGAGGAGTCAGTGTGGCACAATCTCACTGAATATTGTGCAGAATAAATAATAAGCCCCCCTCAGTTTTACCTACTTAAGCATTTTTTTTTTCAAATATTCTATCATATGTTCAATATAATCATTTATCTGGAAAAATATTGCTTCCTAATGTCATGTTTCAGGCAGGGTTACTTTGCTGGCTGCAGTTCAAGGTCTTGTTTCGTGTCTTTTTTGTTCATGTTTGTGCCATTTATTTATGTTATATTTTGTGCATTATTCTTGTTTGTGATATTCTGTGTTATGCTCCATGTATTTTGTGGGTGTTCCCCTGGGAGGCGGGGCCACCTGCCAATCATTGTGAAGCACTGCCCTCCTGCCTTCGACAGCCACTGGAGTTCAATTGGAGCGTACCTGGGAGTGGTGAGTTTACTTGTGCTTTTCTGTGACTTACTAGATTCTTAACCTCTTGCTCTGTTTTTTGACCTCGTTTCTAGATTTCTGTAGTGGGCTCTTGTTTGCCTGGACTGCCTTTTGTTTTAGGAGACCCAGTTTTGTATTTTGTACTGTCTGTCAGGGTGCCGACAAAAACACTCCTTGATTTTAAATGGTTACAAAATCAAAACTTATTGGAATATGTTTATAAATAAGATGACAGCAAATACATTAACTCAAAACATTTCTTCTTTTCCATAACTTACTGCAGTAGGTGACTACCTTTTTCAACAAGAAGGGGCACCACCGCACTGGCATCTCGCTGTCTGTAATTTTCTCTACGAGCGCCAGCCAAACAGATGGATTGGTCACGCTGGACCAGGTGTTCCTCAATTGGCCTCCGAGATCACCAGACATTACTGTTTGGGGGTACGAGAAAGACAGAGTGTACGTAACTTCACTACCCACAACTATGGATGATCTGCAGGAACGTATCACTGAAGCTATAAACATGATCACGGCAGATATGCTTCGGAGAGTCTGGTCCGAGTTTGATTATCACATCGATATTTTCTGAGTAACAGGTGGGGCGCACATCGAGTGTATGTAATCAACAGATACCATATGAAACTTTAGGAGTTGATGAAACTGTAGCCTCAAAGGTAAAAGCATATTCCAATAAAGTTTGATTTTGTAACCATTTAAAATCAAGGAGTGTTTTTGTGGGCACCCTGTATTTTTGTACAAATAAACCTCTTTATGTATAAAGACTCTGTATTAATACCGGGGGTTTTGTGATATCGCCCTCTAGTGGGCATTTTTGAAAGTTTTTTTGGGACAGCATGCCTCCGGACTCCTACACCTTGTGTAACGACCGACCCCTTACCCAGCCGGCAGCTACACTACCAAGATCTGAGGCCTGGATGAATTACTGAGGCAAACCTACATATACTGAGCTGTACCTCTAACAAATAATATTTTCCCCTCAATCGACGGTTTAAACATAAGCACACAAAAGCAGATATGTAAAATAGGTGTATATATATAATAAATGAAACACAATAACAAAAAAATGCAAATTCCACATGTGAAAATATATATATAGATACCAAAGCAGCAACGTGAAAACACCATACAGTGGAACCTCGGTTCACGACCGTAATTCGTTACAAAACTGATTTGGTCGTGAACCGAATCAATTTCCCCCATAGGATTGTATGTAAATACAATTAATCCGTTCCAGACCATACAAACTGTATGTAAATATATTTTTTTTAAAGATTTTTAAGCACAAATATAGTTAATTATACCATAGAATGCACAGCATAATAGTAAGCTAAATGTAAAAACATTGAATAACACTGAGAAAACCTTAAAAAACAGAGAAAACTAACACTGCAAGAGTTTGCGCTATAGCGCTACGAACCGTTCACTAAATACACTTTTTTTAATGAGTTTTAAGCACAGGGGAAAAAAATGAAAATTTGAAAAATCCGTAATTTAATAAACCACCAAATAAAGTAACATTGCAAGAATGCACGCTACGAACCGATCTCTGTAAGCAGAAGTAGAGGTTTAAATCCAATAGAAAAAAGTCTTCATTAAATACAACGAGGTTAAAACAATGCTCGGATCTGTCTCTTTAAAAAACAAGCCTTATGCATCCAACCGTCTCTCTCTCTCTCACTTGCGTGTGTGTGTGTCTCTCTCACGCGCATCTGTGTGTGTCTCCCTCACGCGTGCGTGTGTGTGTGTGTGTGTGTGTGTGTGTGTCTCTCTCTCTCGCTGCACAGGGAATGCACAGGGAGAGACTGAACACGTGCGGAAATTATCGGCGCACACAAACTGAAAGGGAAACTGGCTTGTTCGAATACCGAGTCTGTGGTCGTGAACAGATGCAAAAGTTTGGCAAACTTTTTGGTCGCAAACCGATTTGTACATGTTCCAAGATGTTCGTGAACCGAGGTTCCACTGTATATACAATAACAAAGCCTCCCTTGACCCTGTAACGTATAACAAACACAAAACACAAATAACAATAATGAACGAATGAATACTGAAATGACAATGAACGTGAACTTGAGTCCGGGTAAATTACTGTCCTGAATACGGATGACTGATCAAGAAAAAATGGATGTGTTTGACTCTCGTGGAAAAATGGAACAATCTCACCGTGTTTCCTCAGCGTATGGTGGATAATGAAGTCCAACCCCGGGGTTTCTGGAGGTGATTGAGCTGAAGTGAATCTGGCAGAATGAGAAACAAACTGGATACAAAGCGTGATGTGAAAAATAGCAGGAAATGATGGTTCGTTGTCGTTAAATGAAATCTCCGTCTTTCTCCTTCCTCCTCTCTTCTTTCCCTCCTGATCATTTAAATAGTAAAGAGTCGAATGTAACTGAATGTGAACAGGTGCTTTCTATCCTGGGGCTGCAGTCTCTCTCCCTCACCCATCTCCTCTGCACTTACGGGGACAACATTCACTGACGTACACATAACGAACTGTAAACGGGACGATGGAAATAACATGCACTCAGCACACACATCGAATACATTATTACTATTTAGCCCCGCTACACCGTTGTATGTAAAAGTGTTTTTATGTTGGGTGCTGCAAGCCTGTTTCCTACTGGGGGGTCTTTCAGTGTCCTCTCTATACCCTTTGGTGTATGCGTGTGAATGAAATGTAAATATTCCAGTTTAGTGGTGAGATTTGAAAGTTATTATCCATAATAAAATGAGGACCACCTGTTGTTGTTGTTGTCTTTTTTTATTTCAATTCCACATTTTCAATTTTGGTTCAAGCTTTTTGTAGTTGAGACTATGCTGAAGACAGCAAAGTAGAGGTACGAAAATTCCAATACCATTTGCTCCCTTAAGGGTAGCCACACTTATCTGAAAAAAAAAGAAAAACAAAGAAATGATCAGGAATGCATTGTTCACAAGACATCTTGAATTTCACCCACCGCTGAGGAGGTCCGTGCTAAATTTGAAAAAGAAACCAAAGAAGTCCATGTGTGCTCTTTCCACTTCATAGAAAAGAAACCAAGCAGTTTTGTGCTCCTCTTTCAAAGAACTACAGGATTCTGGTGTGGGAAGAGCAGGTGTGTTTGTAGAAAACGGGCCTGTCCCTGACCCGCAAACACTTGGCTGCACTGTGTATGTAGTCTTCATGTTTGTTCCATGTTCTGACCTCTCTTGATTCGAAACTTAAGAAGTTCATAGCCAATGCAGGAGCGAGGTTCTCACTTTACTTAGTGTTTACATCTCTTTACTCATATTCTGACAGATGACAATGTCTGAAGGTATCCCAATAATATCTCAATCAAGACACATCAGGCATCAGCATCCCATTGTCTGATTGATCTTTTGTGATGCAAAAGATTTCTGAACGTGAATGTTTTGTTAATGATCAGCAAAAGTTATGCCAACATTATTATTTAGATAATGTGATATGGACACTGTATAGTGCCCATCCCGACACAGACTTAACAGCAAGGCACGTGTAAAACTCAAAAAAATTGTATTTTTCTTCAGCTGGAGGGGACATCTTCCCCATAATCCCTCCAGCTACAACACTCTTCTTCTCTCTCCAGCACCACCAATCCTCCCAGGCAACCTTGAACTCCTCCTAACCCGACTCTGGCCCCTGAGTGGTGGTCGCGGGCTCCTTTTATAGTCCACCCGGAAGTGCTCCAGGCGCTTGATCACCAGGTTCCGGGTGTGATATATATGCTGCCCACATGGGCTCAGGAGTCCCAAACACAGCACCACCTGGCGGTGCCTGCGAGACCCAACAGGGCTGCACCCAACTCCAATTCCCAGGGAACCCGTGTGGGAAATCAAGTCACTGCTCCACCCCAGAGGGGGCGGCCATCTAGTGTCCTGGGGGAGGTATTGCACTGTCCAGGGCTGCTCTCTCTGAATATAGTGTGCAGGGGCGTCCCAGCTGGGCATGGACACCAGCCACCTGCCACAGTAAGTTCACGTACACATTAGAGAGGTCTGCCCACATATAGGACAATTTTGAGATGGCTCCCATCAATATTTTCATGCCGAAATCTCCACTGGAAGAATGTTTGGCTACAGTCAAGGCTATTAACTCTCTAAAGGGAGAAGGTGATCGTCTCACTTCAACATTTCTTAGATCTGCTCCTTCCATCAGCTACCTCAAATAACCCCAAATCCTTTCTCAATCCTAACATCATTCTAAGAGTACCGACTGGCTATGCTAGGCTGCTGCCCTTCAGTATCTACAGTATAAGGACACCCTTAGTAGTTCAAACATGGCCACACCCACTTCTGGAGTTTAACATCATATAATAAGGGAAGGGGGCGGCATAGTGGCGCAGTGGGTAGCGCTGCTGCCTTGCAGTAAGGGGATCTGGGTTCACTTCCTGGGTCCTCCCTGCATGGTGTTTGCATGTTCTCCCCGTGTCTGCGTGGGTTTCCTCCCACAGTCCAAAGACATGCAGGTTAGATGCATTGGCGATTCTAAATTGTCCCGTGTGTGTGCTTGGTGAGTGTGTGTGTGTGTGTGTGTGTGTGCGCGCGCCTGTGGTGGGCTGACGCCCTGCCTGGGGTTTGTTTCCTGCCTTGCGCCCTGTGTTGGCTAGGATTGGCTACAGCAGACCCTCCGTGGCCCTGTAGATAGGATATAGCAGGTTAGATATTGGATGGATGGATGGATAATAAGGGAAGGAGATGACTCGAGATATCGTCTGACTGCCCTAATACGTAGCACAGCTTCATCAAAACACAAAGCAAAATGTAACAAGTTAGCAATGCTAGTCCAGTCAGGTAGCCAAAAACGAATGCATTCTAAAATTAAAAGTATTTTTTGTCTTTGGGATGCTATTTAGAGGGGGAATTGTTTGTTTAGAATGAAAATCGAGGTCTCATAGTAATTCACAATGCAGCGATCCTCTTATTTATTTTGTTTCAAAAGGACGGCAGTGTAAAGGAGACAAATTATTGATTTCCTGTGGACGTATTTAAACAAACAAAAAGCTTCTCTTGTGGTATTCACAGTAGCGGCTGTCTCTCGGAACAAAGAATGCACACATTTCCATCTGCACCTCCCACTGTTCACTGTTCCCCTGTCTCTGTGGAGATAATCTGCAGCCCTTCTTAACTCAAATGGAAATCAATTGTGTCTATGTAATTCTTCTTAAGTTTCATTTCCTTTGTATGCATTTTTTTTTTTACATTTCGGTTTGTCTTTTCAAACAAGTATTTATTTAGGTCAAGGCTACAATCTGCATTATTGGAGCATTTTACTCACTTATCCTCATCGGAGAAGAGCAGTAATAAATAATGCAATGCTAATGTAGTAGTATGTGTAATCGGGGAAAAGGTGGCATTCTTCAGAGCTTAGTTTGTAAGTTCAAACCAGAGCACTTTGGCATGAGGATGTTCTGCTGTGCCAGCATTTGTTTCCTCTAAGAACACCATCCGGTTTCCTCCCACAGCATCCACCTATCTGTCCATTTTCATAATGCATTTAGTGCAGTGCAGATTCTCGGGGGGCTTGTCCTGGTAGCACTGGATGCAAGAAAGGGATTGAGCAAAGTACGTTAACTCAGGATAACTCAGTGACACTTTCACACACCCTCATGTTATATGTTACTTCATGTGGTTTGTAGTGATGACCAAGACAAATTCTCAATCTCAGGTTTTTGTGGAGACGGGACATAACAAAATTTCTAATAGAACAGGACCCAATGGTGAGCAATGCTGGACAATAATAGACAATATCAAAAAATCATGTGTCGCATAATCTACATGCCTGGTCATGCAATTGTATGCTAACATTGGGCAAAATGCTCTATGTTCTTTGCTAAAAGAGAAGGCTGTAGGAGTTAATAGCATCCCTGCTAAACTTATAAAAAAAATGGAGGGGAGGCTGGGGTTGAGCTATTGACAACACATCTGCAATAAGATCTGGCATAATTTTGTTTCATTCACAAGATATTTTTATTTCAATACTCAATGACAAGCTGAGACTGGGAGAACCCAAACATGTCATTCCCAAAAATGCCCACTAGAGGGGGAAATCCTGTCTAAAAACCCTGGCGGGACACAAAAGATTTCTACTTTGCAAAAATTGCTCTGTAATACTGCGAAGCTCCGAAGAGCACAGAAGGCATTTGTTAATGTCAACTCCAAAAGCAAACAAACTCCCAGCACAGAATACAAAGCGAGGTGAAAAAGAACAGAGTAGAAGGTTAAAAAATCCAATAATATCAACACAATACAATGCAATACAACTGATTTTTTATAGAGCTCAAAAAATCTGCAATAAGATCTGGCAGATCTGCGAGTTACTTACTGTCACCCACTCCAAGAAAAGTAATCCCCAAATGCGACAAAACTACAGGACGATGAGTCCTATCAGCCACGCAAGCAACATTATGGTGAAGGTTATCTTGAATAGACTCAAGCCCCAAGCTGAGGAAATCCTTGAGAAGGAACAGGCTGGATTCCATAGTGGAATGAGTATCACCGAGCAAGTCTTTAATTTCTGTACGAGAAGTACTTCTAACACCAGTGGGACATCTGTCATGTATTGTTGACTTTAAGAAAGCATTGGACAGGACATACGGTGGGCTACTATGAAGAACTACAGCATGAACCATAAGCTGTTGCACGTTACCCACCAGATGTATGCAATGGCTAGCAGGTCAATAATCGCCCATGGCTCAATGGGACAGTGGCTCCACACCTGATTTTGGAGTTCATTAAGGCTGTATTCTATCACCTATGCTCTTTGACATCTTTCTTCAGCATATCATGAATGATGGTCTCGAAGATCAACAGGGTACCTTAAGTATACAAGGACACACCATCACAAACCCATGATTTACACATGACATTGATGGGCTGGTGGGAGGAGAAATGGTGCTTGCCCACCTGGTGAAATGCTTAGAAAGGCAGCATCGAAATATGACCGGGACAATTTGTTGATGATAAACCGTGGAAAACCAATCACATGGACACCATTAGCCATTTCAAGTTCTTGGATTCTATCATCAGTGAAGAAGGCTCAAAAACTGAAGTCATATCAAGGGCTGCTCAGACAATAGTATGCTCTGGTACTTTCCATCCTTTTATATGCATATGAATCCTGGAACTTGACAGCAGAACTGAAGAGAAAATCCAAGTGGTGGAGAAGAAGTGCTACAGAACTGTTCTGGACATTTTGTTCTTCAGCCTTATCACCAACAACAAGATCCGTTGCAAAATTCCACAACAGTGGGGCATCTATGAAGACCTCTTCATGACAGTAAAGAGGAGGAAGCTGTAATGGTACGGTCAAATCCCAAGAACTGAGAGACTCTACTAGGCAATATTGTATGGAACGATTGAGAGAAAAAGGAGAAAAGGGTGACAAAGAAAAAAGTGGAATGAAAGCCTGTTGGAGTGGACCTAGATGATGTTCGTTAAAACCTACATGTTGGCACATAACTGGCAAGAGTGACAACATCTGGCTGAATATCCAACAGTATAGCGCTTGCATGACAACAAGCAGTCAAGAGACCATATCATGCCTCAACACATGCCATATACAGTGGAACCTTGGGTCACGAATGTCTTGGACCACGTACAAATCGGGTTACGACCCAAAAGTTCGCCAAACTTTTGCATCTGTTCACGACCACACACTCAGGTGACGGACAAGCCAGTTTCCCTTCCGGTTCGTACGCGCCGATGATTTCCACACGTGTTCAGTCACTCCCTGTACATTGTTCTCGGTCAGACGTGCGTGCATTCGCTGTGAACTCTTTGTGCTCTATTTCGTGTGCTTTTGCATTAATTTTGCAATTAACCATGCCCTCTAAGCAAGTGAAGAGTGGTTGTGTTGGTGAGAAGAAAGGTTCAAAGAAAAATGAAATCGAATTAAAGATAGAAATTATTGAAAAGTATGAGCGTGGCGTTCGTGTTACTGATCTTGCCACCGAGTACAAGAAGTCAAAATCTACTATTTCGACTATTCTAAAGCAGAAAGAGGCAATTAAAGCAGCTGATGTTGCAAAAGGAGTTACAGTGTGAACCAAGCAGAGGTCTCAAGTACTGATAGAGGTGGCGAAACTGTGGCTAGTGTGGCTGAACAAGAAGCAACTTGCAGGGGATAGCGTAAGCGAGGCGATGTTATGCGAGAAAGCCAGGAAGATTCATGGCGATTTGCAGCAAGGTTAGTTTTCTTGGTTGTTTATGGTTAGTTTTTGTATAAATTACAGATTTTTCAAATTTTCATTTTTTTCCCTGTGCTTAAAACTCTTTAAAAAAAATTTGTTTACAGCGAGCGGTTCATAAGGCTGTAGCGTGAACTCTTGCAATGTTAGTTTTCTCTGCTCAAGGTTTTCTCAGTGTTATTCAATGTTTTTACATTGTGGACGCTGGCCCGGACACACACAGACGGACATCGTAAGTTCCACCACACACTCTTTACTCACACAATATTTACAGTTTTAACGTGCTCTCAAACCCCAGTGCCTCTTGCACCGATCCCCCAAAGTCCAGGCCTCACAGTTCTCCGTGCCGCTCTCCTGGCCGACTCCAGTCCTCACTCTAGCTCCGTCCTCTTCCACCCGACATCCACCAATGACTGGAGGGAGGCGGCCCCTTAAATAGGAACCCGGATGGGCTCCAGCTGCTTCCCGGCATTCCTTTGAAGACACACCCCAGTGTGGCGAAAATGCTGGCTGCGCACCCGGAAGCCCTCCGGGTGTCCCCTGTCTTCTTCCCCCCAGCACTTCCTGGTGTGGCGGAAGTGCTGGGCTCCAGACTTCTACAGGCACCGGGGCGCCGCCTGGCGGTGGCCACGGGTCCCTACAGACCTGGGCTTTCAAGCCCTTTACCCGAGGCCCCCAACATAACCAGGGCGGACGCCCCCTCGCGGTCTGGAGGAGGCACAAGCCCTCCTCCGGTCCTCCTGGGCGTCCCGGCCGGATGCCACAACATTTAGTTTACTATTACACTGTGCATTCAATGGTATAATTAACTATTTTTATGCTTAAAAATCTTAAAAAAAATATATTTACATACAGTGCGTATGGTCTGGAATGAATTAATTGTATTTACATACAATCCTATGGGGGAAATTAGTTGAGGTCATGACCAAATCGGGTTGCGACCAGAGTTTTGGAACGAATAACGGTTGTGACCCGAGGTTCCACTGTATGTCCCATTCAAATATAATATTTTCATTACACATTATATTTATTTTGCATGGATGTGTATGTACTACATGCCCAGCTGACATATTATACCCCCCTACTTAAACATTTCTGGAAAAAATAATTAGACATTAACAGCAGTAAACCAATATTCAACTTGTCAATTAGGACGGGTGCAGAAAACCCAAGTACATTGAGAAACAGGCATAATCCATCCATCCATCCATTTTCTAACCCGCTGAATCCGAATACAGGGTCACGGGGGTCTGCTGGAGCCAATCGCAGCCAACACAGGGCACAAGGCAGGAACCAATCCTGGGCAGGGTGCCAACCCACCGCAGGACACACACACACACCCACACACCAAGCACACACTAGGGCCAATTTAGAATCACCAATCCACCTAACCCGCATGTCTTTGGATTGTGGGAGGAAACCGGAGCGCCCGGAGGAAACCCACGCAGACACGGGGAGAACATGCAAACTCCACGCAGGGAGGACCTAGGCATAATCCATAAAATGTAAAAGTTACCAATAACTGGGCCATCCTAATGTTGGTACTGCCACGTTAATACAGGAAGAAACAGGATGGCCATGGTGCTACATGATATGCTAGAGCATCAAGCTGGTGAATGGCACAAAAAGTTGTGAACCTCATAACTCAATATGCAAAGCCATCTGCAGAATATGAAATTAACTGCTAGACAGCCACAGCCAGAAAACATAATGGCAAAGGCCCCTTCTCTGAGTCAGAATTCATTCTTGTGTTGAGAGACCTGGCCAAACTTAAAGAAATTTAAATTCCAAGTTGGCAGCAAAAACATGAAATACTCACAAAAAATAAGATGGGGTCTGGGCACAAGGCATGACTTCTCTTGTAGCATAACAGCCATCCTTCTGCTGAGTATGAAAAAAAACAACGATGACTCTGGTAATAGTGATCAAATATGAATTTAGTTAATCACCGGGTTCTTTGTAGCTTTGGGCATTTAATGGTCTGAGCTGTAAAATATAACAGAACACATCCATTGTCATGCATTAACCAAAAGAGCAAATGGACCTCAGGCAGTTTATATTTAACATCCAGCAGCCAGCCTCCTCTGTGATATCTGCCTTTGACCGCACAGGCATTATGTCACTGTTAGGGCAAGATGCATGAGAATAACATGGCATGGGGTCATCAGGCTTCAAAGGGCCTGAAAGTGTTATTAATATTAATGCACCTGCATTTTGGGAAACAGGGGCCACCACATGGAATAGAACCTTACCAGGCCTTAATAAAAAAATATAAGATACATCGTCATTCCAAGAGCTTGAATGGACTTTGTAAGAAGGACATTAAACACATTGATAGAGCACACCCTGCAAGTGATTACTCAAGGGACACAGAGGAGCAATGTGGGCCATTGAATGATATAATGGAAGATCTCCAGTCTGATAAGTGGCATCAAGGAGGCCTGTTACATCATCCATGGGCTCCCACTGTGCATTAAGACGGGCATGCATTCTATGGGTTGGCAGACCCATTAAAGATGAGACGGGACTCAGGGTTGCATTAGTTTCAGGTGACTTTCCTGACCTCAGACGTGATTAGTGATGAGCAAAGTGCCTTTTGAGAATGGTTACATTCTCATTACTTTCTTTCTTCCTTTAGGGCCTTGGTAAGCACAGCCATATTCTGTGCCCCGTTTTTCCTGTATGGAGACCCCTTTGCTGACCAGGTCATCCATCTTAGTATATACAGTACATACAGTATGTGTCAATACTCACAAGAATATTTATTTTTTGGATGTTCTTGTGGCCTTCCCAAGACTTGGAGCTCCTAATTGTGGTGATTAGAACCTGTTAATATTTTTTTATTTAAAAATTGGTAATACAAGACCTGTTTTTTACAGGAGGAGAGGAAAACAAATTGTTACTCTATGAATTGCTATTGGTCATTGGGATATGTGTGCAATGATAATAGCAAACAACAATTACATGATTTGGGCTTTATTTCTTTCTTTCTTTCTTTCTTTCTTCTAAAATCTCATGAAGTTTTTATAACCCGCCTTTGCTTATTCTGCTCTCCAGTGTCCTTCCAAAGTCTGATTTCCTAAATATGGAGGCTGATGATTTAACTACAAGGTTTCTGTTTTCAAAGGCTGTATATGCCGCTCAAAACAATAGCCCCAAGAGAGCCATCTCCATATATTTTACATTTGCAGCTGCCAAGAATATTACAGCAGATAATCAAAATGATTATTCAAGGCCACCGGGGATGGAAAAATCACAATTGCTTTTCATCCACGTGATTCCTTGACCGGCGTAGAACTGGTACTACTTTTCAATGCCAATCACATTTGCATATAAGATTATGGAGTAAAGTCAAATACTGGAAGTGAGTGAATGAGTGTGGGCATGAAAGCGTGGTTTGGGATTTTATAGTAATGTCACATTGGAACTATAAGAAGTAGCAACTGCAAGCCTGGAGGCATGCTGCCCTCTGTTCTAACAATGGCTAAGGCTATGGAGTATAAACCATGGGGCTGCTGACTCAGGCCCACACTGAGTCACCCTGAGGAAGTTGCTAATGCTGCAGAAGTTTGTCTTTGTGGCTGGTACACTGCTTGGTATTAAAGTGCTCGCTAAATAAATATATTTAATGGTATGGGGGCAAACATCTCCAGGAAAATGGGCTTGAATCGAGATGGGTGTAACTGCAGCCTGCAATACCTATGACGTACATCAGGTGATGCCCACAACATCAGTCACAATTGGCAAAGTGAGTGTCCTCTTATTACTTTCAAACACAACATATCTGATGGCTCGACACAAAGTCTACACAGAACCGGAAATCTGGAGGCTTTTTCATTTGGTTTCATTCACAAGATATTTTTATTTCAATACTCAATGACAAGCTGAGACTGGGAGATCCAAAACATGTCATTCCCAAAAATGCCCACTAGAGGGGGAAATCCTGTCTAAAAACCCTGGCGGGACACAAAAGATTTCTACTTTGCAAAAATTGCTCTGTAATACTGCGAAGCTCCGAAGAGCACAGAAGGCATTTGTTAATGTCAACTCCAAAAGCAAACAAACTCCCAGCACAGAATACAAAGCGAGGTGAAAAAGAACAGAGCAGAAGGTTAAAAAATCCAATAATATCAACACAATACAATGCAATACAACTGATTTTTTTATAGAGCTCTTCACTGAGTACAGGCGCAGAGCACTCTGAACAATTCTCAGTTAAATATGACTACATATTATACTTATTACTAAATACAGACCTGGTACACATATAAATTCACACAAAGAACAAGGCAGAACCTGACTAAACATACATGGAAGCCAACAATAGCTGTCCATTAATGAATTGATAAACTAAGGCCAGTTGGCAACAGAGGAGAATAAATTATATACATCCATTCAATCAATCAATCAATCAACATTTATTTATATAGCGCATATTTATACAAAAAAATGTAGCTCAAAGTGCTTTACAAAATGAATAGAAAAATAGAAGACACCATAAAAAATAAACGTAAGTCAACATTAATTAACATAGAATAAGTAAGGTCCGATGGCCAGGGTGGACAGAAAAAACAAAAAACTCCAAAAGCTGGAGAAAAAAATAAAATCTGTAGGGGTTCCAGACCACGAGACCGCCCAGTCCCCTCTGGGCATTCTACCTAACATAAGTCAAACAGTCCTCTTTGTATTTAGGGTTTTCATGGAAGGACTTGATGATGACGGTCACGTAGACTTCTGGCTTTCAGTCCATCAATGTTGGAGCATCATGATGCTTTGAGTAGGTGGTGATGGCGCAGGAAAAAGAAACAGAAGAGAGAGTTGGGGTCAGTAAGTACATTCATTATCCAACCTGCTATATCCTAACTACAGGGTCATGGGGGGGTCTGTGAATTCCTATGAGACCTCGATTTTCATTCTGAACAAACAATTCCTCCTCTAAATAGCATCCCAAAAAAAAAAATTATAATAATTTTAGACTGCATTCATTTTTGGCTACCTGACTGGACTAGCATTGCTAACTTGTTACATTTTGCTTTGTGTTTAGGTGAAGCTGTGCTACGTATTAGGGCAGTCAGCCGATATCTCGAGTCATCTCCTTCCCTTATTATCCATCCATCCATTATCCAACCCGCTATATCCTAACACAGGGTCATGGGGGTCTGCTGGCGCCAATCCCAGCCAGCACAGGGCGCAAGGCAGGTAACAAACCCCAGGCTGGGCGCCAACCCACCGCAGGATTAAATTATAAGAGAAAGTCAAAAGCAAAATCACAATCCAGGAGATCTTGGCCACCTGGCTGCCTAGCCGCGCTCCTGGGATTTCTATAACGGAATCTGTATCAAAAAAAACACTAAGCACAGCAAAACACAAAGAGACTCACCAACTCCGAAGCGCATTCACTATGAACTGCGGGAGACACTCCAGATTTATAGGGTGGAGGGCAGTTCCTTGCAGTGATTGGGGAGATTTGGAGGAACATTCAGAGAGCATGAAGGAAAAGCCACTACGGCTGTCTACACACTGACAGATACCAGATGCAGGATTCAAACCCAGGACGCTGGATCTGTGAGGCAGTAGTGCCAACCTCTGGCACCACGCTGATCAAAGGGAGCCTTATAATGAGCTAGTCTGAAAAGCATCCAAGGGCAGCCAATTCGATCTGGATCTTACTAATAGAAAAGAATAAAATTAGGATGAACACGCTCATCCATGCACACATTACTAAATTATATATTCACTTATTTAGCATATTGTCTTTTTATCCTGATTTTAATGTATTATTAATATCTGTAATGTAAATTGCTACTAGTGGGAAGTCATTTAAGACGTAGAATACTCATTAATCATAACACTGCAGCATGCTTACTTCCACAAGAGCTTTATTATCACATTATCAGGCAATCTAGCACTTCCCTGAATGCATATGACAGATCACTTTTTTTATTATTTATAAAAGTCCTGGTGGCATACTGTACTGTGAACACGTCATACATTGGTGGCATTTGTTGATCCATCCATGCTGCCTCAATCTCTTCTTATTTAGGAATCTCTTTAGCTTAATAGTAACATTATTGCTATACTGTGTTTGTAATATTGAACAGAAATAAAAAATATCAGGGAGTGGTGTGTGGCATTGTGGCTGGCACTCAGGGTTGACTTGAGTAGGTCTGTCCCGAGTTCAGCAAGCAAATTAATTCCGATTGAACAAAAGTTATTTGTAGAAAAAAATCTCAATTCCATTTTCATATTGAATATCTAGTTAAAGAGGCTCGCTACGTTTTTGCAGAGAGTCTGGCGTACCACCTTTTATAAATAACTGTCAGCTGAATCCAAGTGTTTGAATCGTGTGTGTTTGTGTACGTTGTGTGCTCGTGTCACTGTATGGTTCTCCTGCTCATCATGGCTGCTCGTGTTTGTGGGTAATTCGTTATGAAAATAAAGTGATACTTTCGGTTAAGGTAGGTTGTATCTGCATATCTGCGTTCTATTTACATATAAATTGTGTCAGGGCCGGCACCACCGTTAATGTGAATTATGCATTCACCTAGGGTGCATATCATAAGGTGGGGAAATCCCAGCCACATGGGAGAGTTGGTTGGCACACAAATAACCTAGCACTGGCACTGATCGTGTCGTATTATATAAAACATGTTACAAGTTACACCAAACATACCAGCACCTAAATTTTGAATGAAAAAGAAATGATAAGTGAGGTAATATGTTCTCATCTGTACATTGTGGTAGATTGCCGGCATTTCACTCCGGCCCTCAACCCCAGGCCGCCAGGAGGAGCTCTCCCGACAGCATGATCATGCCCCGAGTTCCAGCAGGGCATCATGGACTATGTAGTGTTTGTACACAGCCCTGCTGGATACCTTGGGGGCCACCAGGCGTCGCTGTAGGGGCTCGAGGCTCTTATGTGCCCTATAACCGGGAGTGCGTCACGGTCACGTGACAGGAAGAAACGACGTGCTCCCGGGTTGAAGAAAAGGACTATTTACCCTGACCCGGAAGGAATAAGGACTTGTGGACTGTTGGGCAGGAACACCTCCGGGTCAGGGAATATAAAAGGACTGTGGGAGCTCCCAGACGATGAGCTGAGTTGGGAGGCAGGGTGGCTAAGCGTCTGGGAGTGGAGGATTGGGTTTATTGTTATTGTGAATTGTGGAGAGGGAGCGTGCTTTGTGCACTTTATTATTATAATAAATATCATCATTGGATTTTACCTGGTGTCTGACGTATAGTCTGAGGGTACAAGGGTGCGAAGAAGCATCTTATTCTATTACAACATGTACTTATTTACATGTACTTATATGTGTGGATGATGGCGCGGACACAGACAGGCGGACACCGATGGATCACCCAACGCACGTTTATTAACACAGTCCATATGTACAAGTGCCACACACAACCCCAGCACTCCCCCAAAGTCCAGGCCTCAATACAATGCCTCACTTTCTTTAGGCCGCCACCTTTCCTCTCCTCCTGAGCTCTGTCCTTCTCCTCTCCCGACTCCAGCCCCCGAATGGAGGAGGCGGCCCCTAATGGGGGATCATCAATAAAACGCAAGGCACAAACAGAGGCATTGACACGTAGAAAAAATCAAATACAATGAAAAAAAAAATAAAACAAACAAAAGAATTCAAAAATGAACAAAGGAGGAGGAATTCTGGCTGAAGCATAAGGCCAGGTTTATACTTCACGCGACACGACGCATGCTCCAGCGGACGCTCCTGCTACTCAAGCGTTGTACTCTTTATACTTGTGCGCGTACTTTACGTAAATCTGGAAGAATCCACCAGGTGGCAGTGCAAGACATCATCACGGTGAGAACAAGTTCGGCTTCGCTGTGTTGTGAATTGCCTAGAACACCCATTAAATTCTGATGACACCTTACCGCAATATCTCTGAAAAGGATGTTTAATGATTAAATCCATCAATCCAGGGATGAGTCCATTCCAGCAAACATTGGGCATGAGGCTGAAACAATCCCTAGACAGGGTATCAGCTCATCGCAAGGTGAATACAAGCACTCACATACACACTGGTGTCATTTTAGTGTCACCAAATCTGCATATGTTTGGAAGGAAACCGGAGCTCACTGTGGAAACCCAGCAGGAACACATGCAAACTCTAATACCAGCGACGTGACTCCCTGCGAAACAGCAGCGCTACCGCTCCGCCACCGTGTCACCCCCATGTGTGTAATTATCAACAGTATTCATTATTTAAACGAAATTAACAATTTATCTGTAAAATGTAACGTACATACTTTAATGCATTTCATCATGAAAGTGATATCAAGTATAAATCTTAGGATTCTAAATGTGCATTTAATATGTTCCGTGTGGCGATCTATTAAAAAAAAGACGGCACAGAAGACGGTATGTGAGCCCTTTAAAATGTATCGTGTCATTACGATCGGGAATATGCGACACTTGAATATAAAAGCACCACGAATGCATCTGTATGACGGCATTTTGCTTCACCACATCGAACCATTCTTCAAACATCAAAGCAGGCACATCGATCCCGTAGGATCCGCAAAGCTGCTTTCTGTCACATGTAGATAGTAAATAGAGACTCTGACATCACATTACGACTTTTATGACACTACACCCCCCGACTTTTTGCTGGTACTGCAACTCACGCACGCGTTGTGTTAATTTCTGAGGATCTGCTTAGAGGACGCGTCAAATGAACGCTGGGAACGAGTGGCAGCCATGATGCGGGCTCGTACGCATTCCGAGTGTGAAGTATAAACAAACCCTAACATGCAAGACATGTCAGCTTGCAGATTTTACTTTGGTAGCTGTCAGTGATCAGTCAGTCTCAGAAACGGCTCCTCACAGCGTACACAAAAGTAGAACTCCTTGTGTGAGCTGCGCAGAAGCTGCTTCTAATCACCGCGAGTGGAGCGCTATCTGGTGTCGTCAGTTTAGCTCTGCACTACACTACCACTCCACAAGTCCACAGTGCTAATCCCACCCTTATGGCCAAGTGTATTTCTGTGGATTCACACCACAAAGCACCTCAGCGAAAGATTTGCACTGCGGTAACTGCCTGTGGTCAGCAGTGAAGCCACCACGACTGGCTCAGAAGTAGTCTCCTTATAGCCGGAGCTAACAGGAGAACTCTTTTGGCATAAGCTGTGAGGAGCCACCTCTGAGCCACATGCCACAAGTTCATAGCTGACCACCGACCAGTGAGCAAAGCTTGTATTGAAACAAATGATTAGGGAGATGAATCAAGTTTTGATTTAGTTTAGTTTTTCGCTTCATATCACGTGTATCCTCCTTGAACTTTGATGAATGCTCCAACATCTTGTGTGCCGACTTTATCTAACTACCTTGGCCGTTCTTCTGACAAGATCTACAGAAAGACTTTATTTGTGGCACTCATCTTTTATACTTTCAATGAGGACTTCATATAGCATCTGTTTGACCATTTCATTTGTAAACCTTTATACTTTAGCTCTCTGTACTGCACATTAGGATCATTTTTTCTAGAAAAGGAGCTATACACATTGTCATGGACACCAAGCAAGGGTTGGCATCCTAGCCGGACTTGTTCATGGTTCCTTACCCGGTCGGGGGGGCCAGTTTAATGGAGGGACTCGGGAAGCAACCTGTTTGGCCAATTTGCTCCCCGTCAAAACAGGTGGCAGCCCCCATTGACTATGATACCTGCAGGCTGTCAGAGTCTTTGGGTACCACCAGGGGGAGCTACAGGGGAATAATGCCCTTACTCTGAGCAGCTTTTATCTGTCATGGAAGTGCCCTGGCACCTGAAGATAAAAGAAGACACTTCTCCAGAGACAGAGTGAGGAGGTAGAGGGCAACCTTCGAGGAGGAGGAGGAGTGGAAGGAGGCAGAAGGTGCTTAAGTCTGTCAAGTATGGCCTATAGGTGGCACAGCAGCACCACAAACTCCAGACACAACTTCACAGAAACGATTTGTGTACAACTAAAAGCTTTTTATTAATACAATTGTAGGGTTACTTACTTCTTCACTATGTGTTACAATAACCTTCCTCCTTCAACGTTTTTCTTCCACTCCTCCCGGTAAGCTTTGTCTTTCCGTCGCACCCGACACCAGCTTCACAAGCGGAGCTGTCTCCTTCATACTGCACCAGGAAGTGCTTCCGGTGCCACCATGCACTTCCAAGTCAAGTGGAACCCCCCTCTTCTCCAGCTAGCTCCCACACAAACCAGCAGGGCTGCCCAAAGAAAATACCCTGCGGTGGGCACATGGAAGATCCTCCAGAGAGTTGTTGCCACCTATTGTGCTGTGGGAACAAAAGACCCCGAGAGGCAAACTTCTAACACCCTACCACTATCTGGGATGACAGCCAACTCATGTCTTCTATGACACAAGGTGCTGTGATACAGTAAATTAAAGTCCATCATATTTTAACCTGGAATTGTGTCCGTCTGAGTTCTGGCTGGAGTTTGGGGCTCAGTGGCACCCCTAGTGGTAACAACATGTAATTTAATAATCAGTCTCTTGGTTCAAAAAACATAGAATGGGAGTCTGCCTTACTTTTTGGGCTTCATGAGATAAGTGCATTTCAAAAAAATGTAATGAAATCCATGCCAATGCAAGAAGGCTTTGCCATTTTATCATTATGAGTCCATCCGCTGGTTATGAGTTACACTGAGCCCACTCATGAGGAAACTTTCCATTCATTCTAGACCCTGTGTATTCCAACCCTTTAACTACTTGTCATTCCAATTCCTCTTTTTCAATAGCTGCGTATCAGGGTGATTTTTTGGAGGATATTAGTGTGTTTCTGTGAAAGACAGATTTTATTAAAAGCAATATTTATTCTAAGAAGTAATCCTAAACTCATAGACATAAGCCATTAAGCCATCTATCAGATTCAGCATTTTGAAAACGGTGCCCAATAAAGTAACAGTTAATCTGTAATTACACTGGCAGAAGCTAAGATTAATGTTTTGGCCGGAGTTAATCCTGACTTTGTTCCGATGGCACTCTAATGATGTAGGACGTTTGGTGGCTTCTTTGACTGGCACCTGTTTGCGTGTCATTTCTCTACAGGGCAGCCAGCCAGAATGAGGAGATTTGTTAATAATTTGGCTTGTTTTGCATTTGCAGTCTGTGCTGAATGAGGAAAGTACATTTGTTGAGCTCATTGGGAAGTTTTTGATCCTCAGAATCTTCATTTCAGGGGTACAGTGCAGGGAAATGATAGTAAATAAGAGTGTTTCGATATATGTGTTATTGAATGCTTAATCAAAAAAATAGACTACTGCAAAATGGGTCTCCAGGAGTAGGCATTCATCTTGGTTTCATTTGAATTTGCTCTTATATGGCACTTTTTATTCAGGGAGCTACTGTATAAAAGTACAGTGGAACCTCGGTTTGCGAGCATAATTCGTTCCGGAAACGTACTCGCAATCCAAAGCATTCATATATCAAAGCGAATTTCCCCATAAGAAATAATGGAAACTCAGATGATTCGTTCCACAACCCAAAACTATTCATATAAAAATGATTAATACAAAATATAAAGTAAAATATATAATACAAATTAACCTGCACTTTACCTTTAAAAAGAATCATGGCTGGGGTGAGTTTCTAAACTCTTGTGGGATTCCACCCGAGACAACATGCGAAAGAGCGTCCCAAAGCAATCGCAGTCTCCTAGCGCTGTAGCAGTTCGCCATATAAGCGCATCCAAAAAGATCGCAGACATGTCGTCAATGAGTCATACAAGGAACAGTATAAAGATCCCGCTACAATAAATAACAGCATTGTTGCTGTTTCAAGCTGAATAAAGCGGGTGTTAAAGTACTGAGACTCAGCTTCGTGTTTTGGGGAGCAAGATGGGGACTCGCACTTCACAGCGCACACACACACAGTCACAATGCTGTAGTAAACAGTATATACGCTCGTACGGATGTTGACTATATGAGTGAGGCACACAGACTCAGACGGAGAATGGGAGACGATTGCGAGGTGGCGACGCTGGGCGAGTGAGCGAGATAAGGAGAGAGAGAGAGAGACGCGCTGGGCGAGAAAGCGAGCGAGATAAGGAGAGAAAGAGAGAGACACGCTGGGCGAGTGAGCGAAATGAGAGAGAGAGAGAGAGAGAGAGAGAGAGAGATAAGAGAGAGAGAGACACGCTGGGCGAGAAAGCGAGCGAGATAAGAGAGAGAGAGAGACGCACTGGGCGAGTGAGCGAGATAAGGAGAGAGAGAGAGAGAGACACGCTGGGCGAGAAAGCGAGCGAGATAAGGAGAGAGAGAGAGACGCGCTGGGCGAGAAAGTGAGCGAGATAAGGAGAGAGAGAGAGAGACGCGCTGGGCGAGTGAGCGAGATGAGAGAGAGACGCACTGGGCGAGAAAGCGAGCGAGATAAGGAGAGAGAGAGAGAGAAGAACCATCAGCTCAGTTGTGATCACATGACACTCAGCAGACAAAGTGTATCCATATTACTCGTATTGCAAGACATCGCTCGTTTATCAAGTCACAATTTATTAAAAATTTTTGCTCGTCTTGCAAAACACTCGTAAACCAAGTTACTCGTAAACCGAGGTTCCACTTATAATGCAGTGGCATGAATAAATAATGTCGCATTCTCACAGCGGCTTAATCCATCTGAGGGGCACAGAGACTGGAGCCTAGTCCAGCAGCACTGGACACGAGGCAGGAAGCAGTCCTGGAAATCCATCACAAGGCCTGTTCACTCATTCACACTCAGACAGAATTGATGAAATACACCCAAGAAGGTCTGTAAATGAATACCACAGTTTCCATCTTCATATATTAAGGACGTATTTAGCGGACATTTCAAAATTCTGTCTGCTTTATTTATTTAGATTTTTATATGAAGCAAATTACTTTTACGGGCACCCCTTGTTTAGGATGCATCTTTAATTACAGCTCTACTTATCATGTCTATGGGTTGGCTGCAGATTTTACTTATAGTCCATTTTTATTCTCTTATTCAAACTAGGAGTAGTTTATGATATGCCGCTACACAGGGATTACAGGTGGTGGCAAATAGACGACGATGTGCAGAATAAAATACAAGTCAAGAAGGCACTTGAATGAAGCAGACAGGCACTTTCATTGCCAGATTTGGTAATAAAGGATAAGATCCCTACAAGTTTGGGTAGAGGAAAACCAAGGTGATTCCTAGAAATGACCCCTATTTTTCATAAAGGCTGTTAGATGGTCACGAAATATTAGTTAAGAGCAAACTGCCTAGTATAATCATGGTAAAGGGACAGAAATAATTAGATTCCAAAATATCATAAAAGTAATTAAATAAAATGATTATGAGAAAACAATTCCTAAATTATCAAATTAAAGATATTTCATAATTTGACGGGATAAAATTCCAAGATAACTTATTTACTGGTTAATTAATTAAACACACTGTGGTGTCTACTATCTGGTGAAATATGATGTCACGTAACTGTAACAGACCAGCCTGCATTTGGTTCCTGATTTACGTGTTTTAATAAGAGAACACAGACAGAGGTACAGGGTTGGGGTACTGAATGGTGATCCCTGTATTTTACGTCTTTACAAACAGGAGTCTCGGTGACGGTGCTGGTGCTAAAGGTTAATGAGGCAGAAGGGGCAGGATCAGGCACCCAGAAATTGGAAATAACATCTGTCCCTGATTCTCCAGATGTGCAGAGGGAAGGAGAGGCAAGGCATTAAGAGGCAGCGCCAACGTCCGACTCGGGGTGGAATTACAAGTCGACGAGCATCTGTGTGTGACAGTATGTTTCTGTTTTATTGTTATTTCAGGGTTATTATTTTAAATCTGCTTTTTGCATTTATGAAAATTCAGTTTATTTTGTTATATCTACTTATTATTTAGTGTTTTGTTCCTTGTGTTTCATAGGTGAATTCCTCAAGAGGCAAGACCACCATGACTTCACTGCTGTTTGGACTGCCCTCAGCCCTTATTTTCAAGTGCTGGATGCTGTCCCAGTTGAGATTCGTTGCCTGACTGATTGTATTCATCTGGCTTTTTGATTATTTTGTGTTCCATATATTCATTTTTGGACTTGTTAGTCTTGGATTGCCTTTTTAGGCAAACTCCTTTTGACTTTGTGGTCCGTTTTTGACCATTTATAAGCTTCCTTTTGATTTTTTTTTTTTAAATCTTTTTTTAGGTAAATTGTTTATTTTCTAGTTTTCAAGCCAGAGGTCTCTCGTAAAGGAAGTTTATTGTATTTTGTATATCTAGGGCATTTAAAAGACATTTTTAAGCTGTTTAAAGCCTGGTCCCCTTTTTGGGCCTTCACAGGTCAAAGCCTGCCTGATGGGGTTGGAGTAAGGCTGCCTGGAGTGAGACCTATCTCTAAAATGTTCAGTGAAGGTCCTGGCCTGGTTTATGGGTCTTTTTGGAGGCTTTTATTGTTTTTGCCTTATTTCTATCACTATTTCACAACACTAATACATCATACCATAATACCTTCACCTACTCAGTTAGATTCAGGGTCGCAGGAAAATGTTATGTTCAACAGGATGTGTTCCCTGACTTAGATTTATTCTTCTGTTTTGTGCCTTCTTTGTTTTTTTCTAATTTATTATTTTTCATGTGTTTATAATAATTGTATATTGTTTGATAATTTAGCTTTGTTTACATCCTTTTAATTTTGCTGCATTTTGTATGATTCACCGATGTTCCTTGTACTGTGGAGATGGAACCACAAAAGGCAGACCCCCTGATATCATTGTTGAAGGTCCACCTTCTTGTATTATATTCTGAAGCTGAGGATGGATTTTTGCTTTGTTTCCAGTGATTCTATTTATTAGATTGCAATGTAGGACTTGTTTCAATTTGGTTGCATTTTAGCTAAACCCCTTTTGCCTTTTTTGCCATTTTTGTGCTTTTTGCATTTGCCAGAGGTTTTTACGGTTCCTTTCCATTAAAGGTGCATTGTTTAGTACATTTTTGATATGTTTTTGAGATATCAAAATAGTTCTGAGCTTTTGAAACAAAAATTCCTTTTTAGGCCTGTGTAGGCCAAAGCCCCCTAGTAGAGTATTGGGGTCAGGTTGACTTAGGTGAGGCCTTTTCTGGTCCTTCTGTTTTGTTCTCTTTTAGAGGCCTCACAACATTTTTGCTGTTTAAATGCACATGTTTCAAGACAGACAAGGTGTGTGTGTGTGTGTCTGTTGGGTCTGGCACCACTTGGCTCAAGGCAGGAAAGAACCCATCATAGGGTCCTCTCAGACAGATAACCCAAAAACACCAGACAGATTTAGAATTACCATTACTAAAATGATTGGGATGTGGGAGGACAACTCAGACAAAAGGATAAAGTATAAACTCCACATGGGTAACAACTCCATGCAAGATTTGAACATAGGAGGCAGCAGGTCCAGTCACTGCTGGAACCATGCTGTCCATGTTTTCATTCACTTTAACAGAATTCTTAACAATATGAAGTAGAGTTCTGCCTAAGATTAGCATTGTAATAAAAGGCCTGATAAAGTGAATTATAACAGCACATTGTAACATCCCAGCTTGCCAAACATGGATGAGCTGCACTGCAGTATATGTGCCCAGACCCCACAAATGAGATTAGGAGCTGAATAAAAGGGTCTGCTGGGGACACATTCCCTGGCACAGAGCATGAGGACTTATAGGAAGGAGGAAAGACTCACGATTGAGATAACTGGAATTGACAGAGAAAAACAGAGAGCTCAGGAGCAGCCAGAGAGGACAGAATGAGGGCAGAACTGGAGCTCAGACAGTGGCAGCTGATGGTGGAGAATGTTATAGTTGAGGAATTACAAGAGAGGTAATAAATCTGCCCTTGAGATTACCAGTGCATCACAAGCCTGGTGTTCATAGGTGTATATTAATACAGAAGGAAGGATGTGGAATGATGAATGCATGCATGAATGTTACAACCCTTTTATATAGGGAGCCAAGAGATGTGCCTACTCATGGGGCGGCCAGCGCTGGCTGCCGCTGAATTGTTCGGTTGTCGCTTTCAAGTGTACCGAAATGGCCAAATATTTTACACCTTTCGACAACCGCCAATGCCTCTTAAACATCTTAGATTGACAGGTGACGATTTCAGTAGTGGACACTTTGATGTTTATGAATGTTTAAACTCTCAAAAGCTGGATGTGAAGTTATCGATGAAACTGGTTGTATGCTTACAACGCTTGACAGATGCCGAATGTCTCTTCAACACAAGTCCTACAAATACTGTCGTAATTGAAACAAACCATGAAACTCAAACCGATTATGACAGCAGCAATCCAAGCTGTGAGATTTAAGACAAGATTACTGTTCACATGGCCAACTGTACGTTACACGCTCAAGAGTAAGCTCAGCACACAGCTTGGTCATATTACAACCGGAGGGCCAAACTGACAACATGGTATACAAAGAGATCCATAACAAATAATTATTGGTATATTCTCCCTCAGTTTAAAATGGTTTACTTTTCTTCTTAATAAAAATTTTAAGGCAGTACTTCGCTGCTGCGAAGCGCGGGTATTTTGCTAGTAATTAATAAATTATCCAGACATTGTCAAGCTTGGGTCACAGAGTTGCAAGTGAGACAGGAAGATGAGCCCAGGTTTTCAATGAAAATACGTTTGCTTTGTTACTGTATAGAGAAGGCAGATACAGTCTCAAGACTGAGCATAGGAGCTGTTAGGAGCCACGGCACGGGCGATCACCCTGCTTTAGCTCCCATCTTCAGATTATAAGAACTTCAGCGGTCTAGAGAAGACTGATCAGGAGGGTGTGAGGAAGAGCATATCAAAGGCCTGTGTTAAATGCTAAACATTGTGCGACATGAACGCTACGTGGTAACCCTGATCCTGCAGAGGACAACCAATTGCTTTGCCTTGGTTTATTCTTTACCAGATGCAGTGGAGCAGCTACGGATCTGTCCTTGTGCCGCTGCTATTAAACATGATGAATCACTGGCAGGCCCGGTCACATACATATTTTCCCCATATTCGTTATAACAAAATTCCCGTTATAATGAACCTATAATGAAATGAGGAGAGTAGCAAATGTACCATATTTTTCAAGACACATAGTCATAAACTCTGGTGGTGGTAATCCCTCGCTGATCCACAGGGTGGCACTGTATTATAATGCCTCTTCTCTTTCTCCCTCTATAGACCGGATAATTGACAACCTCCACCACCTCTGATGTCACTCCCAGTCTCTGTCCCCCTGGACCCATCCCTTCCTGGCATAGCTGGAAGTGTCACCATCTTGGATAGTCTTTTCTGAGAGTCATGTCCTTAGTGACTTTTCCTTTTGCTGAAAAGCTGCATTTAATTTGCTGTTATAGTATACCGGGTCACGATGTCTCCCCAACAGAAGTAAGAGGAAGACAAGATGTAAAAGAAGAAGGTAAGACAAAGAGCAAGTGATAGTAAAACAAGATTTTAAGTTTTGAAGAAGAAAGTAAAACAAAGAGCAAGTGGTGAAGGTCTGAAGAAGGTAAGACAAAATGGAAGTAAGAGGAGGAGAAGCTGTAAATGAGAAGGTAAGACGAAAGTGAAGTAAGAGGAGGACATGATATGAAGAAGAAGGTAAGACAAAGTAGAAATAAGAGGAGGACAAGATGTGAAGGCCATGGCCCCCACATTCTAACGCAGGCCCCTAGACCAGGATCTCTGGTGGGCCCTTCACCTAGGGTTAAGGAAAACGTGATACCCAATAGGATTTAAATGTAGGTACACAATTTAGTTGAACATCCGTACTGTTCTATGACGCTTAGTTTTTCACGTACTCCGGCATTTTTGATATACTTTTCTAATGTAGGGTTTCCTATAGGAAATTTTCGGACTAAAATAATGACGGTTGTCGCAGGCCTCAATTTTCTTGCAAAAACCCGGAAATTACGTCTTTTTGAAAATGGTGGCAATTTGGAAAAAAATCGAAATTTTAACTTTAACTCTTTATATCTGCAGAGATAAGTGACATAAATGTTTAATTTTTTGTGTAGTATTTCTTATTTAATTGTGTTTAAAACCATGTATAATTTATTTGTTTATTGTTTATAAAATTTATAAATAAAGAATATATAAAACTATATGACACCAAATCAGCAATTAATATCAAAATTTTCGACCAGTGAAGAGGTCTACATTTTATTTGGATTCGTAAAATGTCAAAGAGAGAAAGTTGTAGAAAAATGTATGTAGAATTTTTTTTTATCTCTAATGTGTAGCCTACCAGAATTATCCACAATATTGGCCATGGCCCCAACATTCTAACGCAGGCCCCTAGGCCAGGATCTCTGGCGGGGCCCTTCACCTAGGGTTAAGGAAAACGTGATACCCAATAGGATTTAAATGTAGGTACACAATTTAGTTGAACATCCGTACTGTTCTATGACGCTTAGTTTTTCATGTACTCCGGCATTTTTGATATACTTTTCTAATGTAGGGTTTCCTATAGGAAATTTTCGGACTAAAATAATGACGGTTGTCGCAGGCCTCAATTTTCTTGCAAAAACCCGGAAATTACGTCTTTTTGAAAATGGTGGCAATTTGGAAAAAAATCTAAATTTTAACTTTAACTCTTTATATCTGCAGAGATAAGTGACATAAATGTTTAATTTTTTTGTGTAGTATTTCTTATTTAATTGTGTTTAAAACCATGTATAATTTATTTAAGTTTATTGTTTAGAAAATTTATAAATAAAGAATATATAAAACTATATGACACCAAATCAGCAATTAATATGAAAATATTCGACCAGTGAAGAGGTCTACATTTTATTTGGATTCGTAAAATGTCAAAGAGAGAAAGTTGTAGAAAAATGTATGTGGAAATGTCTTTATCTTAAAATTTTGTCTGGTATCGTTTTTAGTTTTCAAAATATTTTATGTTGAAGTTGACACTCAACGCTGTAGGATCAATTCTTGCTTTCTGTTCATACGATTTGTTTGTGCATAATATCTACTCATCCTGCGCCGGACCCCTGTGATCCCCCTGGCTAGAGCCCTGTCATCCCAATTGATGAAGGCAAATGGAGACATGTTGCTGCTGTCAGGCCTGACGGGTGTTTGTGTGATATGTTGAGAGCTCCTCACTGTTGCTTTGAATTGATCTGAATGCTGGAATTTCTAAGTTGAAGTCAGTTACAGGAATGGGGCCATGGCAATATTGAAGACATTTATGCCTACTTCGTATTTATGGATTCATTTTCTTTCATACTGTCAGGTCCCGGATTTGACTCCTGATCAGCCCATCTTCCATCCATCCATCCATCCATTTTCCAACCCGCTGAATCCGAACACAGGATCACGGGGATCTGCTGGAGCCAATCCCAGCCAACACAGGGCACAAGGCAGGAACCAATCCTGGGCAGGGTGCCAGCCTACCGCAGGTCGCAGCCCATCTTTGAGGAGTCTAAATGTTCTCTCCATGATCTTCTGGGTTTCCTTTGTCTGTGTCCCAAATAGATAAAGGTTAATTTTAATTGGCGTGATGAAGTGCACCCCATACTCCTGGATTTGGCAAACCTTTAATAAAAAAAGAAGGGTCTTTTGTATATATTCAGTTTTACACAAAAAATGTGCATACAAGTCACCCCAAATGATGTAAATGCGTCTGAGCTGGAGGTTAGCTTGACATCACCAATGACAAAATCATCTAGGCAAAATGGAGCTGACCTTTTAGGTTTGAATCTATGCAATTCAGAATACTAAAATCAAAAATTGATGAATTGAAATGCATCAGACAGAATGATGAATGAAACCAATTTGTAACAAGCTGCTAATATTAAATATTTAGTGGCCTGCGATGACAAAAACCTTGTATTCTAAAGCACGGGGGGCTGCAACGATTGAGCTGCAAATGTGGATAATCCAAACAGACTGTGTTGAAAAACTGTCACGATTTACCAAATGGATCCTCTTAATGGTTTCATTAACCTCTTTCATATACAGGCGCAGGATGCATTGGGATAAAATTACCATTTCAGAGAGCGGATTTATCTTTTACAGGCCTTATCACTCAGTTAAAGTGTGCCGTCCGCTTCCCTGGCATTTAATTGTGTGGATGTAGATTGATGGCTGTCACACAGCATTCCAAATTTCTGTTGTCTGCTTTCAAAAGCGATCTGAAAACCTAAGCCGATTTGGGAGATGCAGTGCAGTCTTTTAATTTCCTTAACGGTTTGGTCCTTTCGGTTATCAAAGGCTCTTTCTGCTTTACAGAAGTGAAGCATGTGTCATTAAAAGTGTGTCTACAGTAGAACACATTTGGCTGACTGTCAACTTTGTATAAGATGGTTGTCTCAAACAGTTCAGGCTGTGCCTTCTGTGTCATTATTAGAAATCTCAGAGCGGTGAAGGAACAGCTCAGTATGACCTGTCTTCTTACTGAGAAAATATCTAGTAATTTGCATTTATGCGTATGATGCCATTTGTCACACAGGTGTGAACTTGACAGCCATAAAGAATTTCAGTTATTTTTACTTGGTGGTTATAACTAGACGTCCAACATAGTGTCGGCGTTAGATATGGTAGGTTGCATGCTCATTCATCCATCAATATTGAACCTGCTCATTCCAATATTATGATGGAGAAGTCATCAAGGACAGCACCGGGCGCAAGGCCAAAACAACTAATGTAAAAGTGTGTCTTTAGGATGTGGAGAGCAGCCCACACAGACACCTAGAGAACATGCAGACTCCACATAGACTGTGGCCAGGCCCAGAACTCTGGATCTATATGATGGTCCTGGAGGGCCCCAGTGGCTGCAGGTTTTTGTTCCAACCAGCTTCTGTTTTTAATTGAACTCCTGGGCTAGTTAAGTGAACTGTTAAATCCCAGATTTGGGAACAATATGGAAATTGGAAAACTAAGTTTGGCAAAAAAAAAAAAAAAAAAATCAAAATATACTAAGCAGGTATTAGAACATTAGAACACTCTAGACGAGAACAGGCCGTTCAGCCCAACAAAGCTCGCCAGTCCTATCCACTTATTTCCTCCAAGAAAACATCAAGTCGAGTTTTGAAAGTCCCTAACGTCTTACTGTCTACCACACTACTTGGTCGCTTATTCCAAGTGTCTATCGTTCTTTACGTAAAGAAAAACTTCCTAATGTTTGTGCGAAATTTACCCTTAACAAGTTTTCAACTGTGTCCCCATGTTCTTGATTAGCTCATTTTAAAATACAAGTCTCGATCCACTGTACTAATTCCCTTCATAATTTTAAACACTTCAATCAGGTCTCCTCTTAATCTTCTTTTGCTTAAACTGTAAAGGCTCAGCTCTTTTCATTTTTCCTCATCATTCATCCCCTGTAGCCCTGAATCAGACTCGTCGCTCTTCTCTGGACCTTTTCTAGTGCTGCTATGTCCTTTTTGTAGCCTGGAGACCAAAACTGCACACAGGACTCCAGATGAGGCCTCACCAGTGTGTTATGAAGGTTGAGCAGAACCTCCTGTGACTTGGACTCCACACATCAAGGTGCTATATAAGCTGACATTCTGTTAGCCTTCTTAATGGCTTCTGAACACTGTCGGAAAGTCAATAGCTTAGAGTCCACTATGACTCCTAAATCCTTCTCATAAGGTGTACTCTCGATTTTCTGACTGCTCGTTGTGTATTCAAACCTAACATTTTAACTTTCTATGCATAATACTTTACATTTACTGACATTAAATTTGATCTGTCACAAGTCTGCCCAAGCCTGTCTGCTATCCAAGTCCTTCTGTAATGATATAACGGATTCCAAATTATCTGCTAATCCACCTATCTTGGTATCATCTGCAAACTTAACCAGCTTGTTACTTATATTCCTATCTAACTCATTTATATATATTAAAAATAGCAGCGGTTGTTATATAGGAACAATGTATTTTTTTTCTTTTTAACAATATTTTCATCTTTATATCCATTCTCTGTGGTGGGCTGGTGCCCTGCCCGGGGTTTGTTTCCTGCCTTGTGCCCTGTGTTGGCTGGGATTGGCTCCAGCAGACCCCCATGACCCTGTAGTTAGGATATAGCGGGTTGGATAATGGATGGCTGGATGTCCATTCTGTTTTTCCAGGTGTTCTAATTGTTTAATTAATCCATTTTTTTCTAATTAGTGGGTCTAACGCTAAAGTTGTTGCAGCCTTTTAAGATTCAGTGTTGCTTGCCAGGGTGTCTGCTCTGCTCATTTTTTAATTGTCATTATTAAGATACAATAAAGGGGACAAACTGTACACAGAAAGGGAAAATATAATGAAAGCAACAATAGCAAAATATAAATATTTCCAAATGTCTTATACTGTAAGTGTAAAAATCATGCCTATGTGCTTTCTTAACTCCTTCAGGGCGGATGTCGACTTTTGTCGAAATTCAGGGGTAGAGGATGGTAATCAGCTCTAAATGGCGACAAAACTCGCTGTTATGTTTTAGTTCAACTCTCTTTGCTAGAAGGAAAGTTAGCTTTGTTGATTTGACCTCAATTCCCTGCACATGCATGAGTACAGAAGAGCAAACAACTTCTAAAATGGCATCGACATCTGGAGAGAGACCAAAGGGAGTCCACAAACCAAAATACTCGGTGGACGACATTTTGCGTATTAG
Organism: Polypterus senegalus; assembly: GCF_016835505.1. NCBI lineage: Eukaryota > Metazoa > Chordata > Cladistia > Polypteriformes > Polypteridae > Polypterus > Polypterus senegalus. Next base: position 91,880,485 of record NC_053171.1, read on the forward strand.
CGCCAAATTGGACTCTGGCTGGTTGGACTCCGATTTTGATGGAAGTGATCTGAAGATGGAGATATAAAACGAAAGTGAAGTACTGGCTGATCGGTCCCCATCTGATCGTGGTGCTGAACGCACTTGTGCAGCTGATGCACCCACGGCAATGTTCGCCTGGGAGGAGTGCCACTTACGATGACAAGAGGTACAAACCAGATTGTGTCGCACTGCCACTCGAAGACAGGCCAGGCAGCCGGCCCTCTGCACATTCCTACCAGCCACCGGGTTGTCCCTACACAGCCACCAGAGACACTGAACAGGCGCTGACAGCAGCCACAGCAACAGACTTTTATGTTGATTTACATGTGAAACCTTTACTTTGTGTGCTTTTCAGAAAACAGAGTTGCCTGCAAAAAATATTCAGCCCTCAAAGAGTTAATGTAAAGTAAGAGAAGAGAAAAAAAAAAAGGTAATAAATTGAGATCAGTAACTGATTATGAATCTGGTTGAAACAAAAACCTGAAGCCATGGTGGGCCCCCAGGAACGACTTTGAGAACCCCTGGCTTAAAACATTTTAATATACCATATTTACTTGTGTACCATGCGCCCCCTCATGTAAGACGCGCACCCTAATTTTTACAAAGAAAATCGCGAAAATTGTTTTGCCCCATGTACAATGCGTGTTGTGATTGTATAGGAAGCGTTTAGAGAGAGAGAGAGAGAGAGCGCGAGTGCGCAAGTGAGAGAGAGCGCGAGCAAGCGAATGAGAGAGAGAGCGAGCCCAAGCAGAAGAAGTAAACATTACAGAATTACATTTCCTCCTGTATGACGTGCAACTGATTTTCTAATGCTAATTTTTGGGAAAAAATGCGCGCGTGGTACATGCATAAATACGGTATGTATATATATATATATATATATATATATATATATATATATATTTTGTGACACTAGAGAACGCTGTCGCTCCTCAAACCCCACAGACAACATGTCCACACACCAGGTAAAAGCACTAGAAATATTTTAATTTCTTTTCTTCTTGAAATAATGTGCTTTTCAAGGACCTCACACCACCACAATACACAATAAATCAATAATCAATAACACAATAATTAGCCTCCTCTCCTCCCAGCAGCTCTGTCACACCCCCTCCCAACTTCGGCTCAGCTCTCTGGGTCTCGATCAGTCCTTTAAATAGTCCTTGACCCGGAAGTGCTCCTGTCCTTCTTTCCATTTGATTCAATAGCACTTCCAGGTCAGATGAAGACTTTTCTTCAGCTCGGAAGTATTTCTGTCCTTCCGTCCCCGTGACTTGGGAGTACTTCCAGGCCATAGGGAAAATAAAAATACCCGCGTCTCCCTGCAGCTTCACACGGTGGCACCCACGGTACCTAGCAGGGCTGTGAAGTCGAACTCCATCTCCCATGGTGCCCTGCGGGAATCCGGGGCACCTCTAAGCTGCAGGGAAGTCTCCATCTAGTGTCCTGGATGTGCCGACCGGGTTGAACTGCCAGCCATCCATCACAATATATATAGTTTGGGAATCCCTGTCATAGACTAATGTTAAACATAATACCCTTTCCCATCACAGGAACTTTTTTCCAGAACAAGGGACTTCTTAGAAATCCAGGAATTTTTATAGCATTTCCATCTCAGGAACTCAATACATTTGTAGTTCCTGTTATTTTTTAGCTCCTACTCGAGGTTATATTAGTTCAACCAGGAATTATTGTGGGTGGGGCTTGAATGATGAATTGTGATGATTGGCTGACTGCAAGCACTGAATTTCATTACAGCATTAATGAATGTACATTTAATGAATACTATTAACATTATCTTTTTGTGTTTTGCTTCCCTTACATTTCTGCCTCAGAATTTTTAATCTCTGTAACATGAAGTAAAAGTTGCCTTCTCTTGTGCTCTTTTTTAACCCTGTGTCCTTTCGATTCTCTGAAATAGCAATAAATGCATTTGCAATAACATACATTACAAAATCTACAGGAAACACATAGATTGACAATGAATGGACACACTGAGGAGAGGAGCACAACCCAAAAGATAAGAAAAAGAAGATTGCCAGTGAGGACCACCTGAAACTTCCATTGAGCCATGATAAAGCTGCAGGATCCAGTAATCTTCACCACTGAGAATTCAAGAAGAACTTCAAGACTGAATGAAGAAGCATTCCAGAGAGGAGAAGCTGGCAGATCAAATGATTTCCATCAAGAAACAACAATCGTGCCCAGAGGAATGGGATGAACAAAGAGACAGAGAAGAGATGTTATAAAGGTTGGGATTTCTGGAGGAGGCACACATGCTCCTGAAAATAAATCCTGAGGTAGGTGGTGTTGCAGGGAGGAGGCCATGATGCCAAAACAGATTCAATGGGTAAGGGTCTGTTAGATGTGTAGAAGTATAAACTAGATAGTATTATTAAAATAGATTACTGGATAGCTCCAAATAAATTGCTGTGAAAAGCTTGAAAGACATGATGATAATCAAAGCCTGCCGTTCACTGGCGGCTAACACTCTTGAACATGAAAATGAACTTATATCCCTCCCCGAAGGCTGCTCAGATGCCAATGTGTGTGCAGTATGAATTTATGGAAGTGGGCCAGCGACACACTCACTGTACAGTACAGGCGCTATGGATGTTAGGAGTCAGGAGGCTGACTTTGCTGTCAAGGGTGCTTTTCACAATGACAAATGTTACATTTTGCTAATGTTCACATCCTTAGAGTATCCAATAATTTTAACTATCAACCTTGTAAAGTGGCTGTTTAAAACAATCATGTAAAATATATGGTTGTTGCCTTTCTAAAGTTGCTCGAGATACAAGGCCTAACAGGCAGTTGTTATGGGAATCATTTCTAGAGGAAGTAGCTGCTTTCTGGTGAGATGATTATGGCCTATTATGCTGTTTGCTTTCACTCTATTATTTTAGCCATCTGACTTTACTGTGGCATTCCTGCCAAGGCAGACACTTTCTCATCTCTGGCTAAACAGTCCTTTGTTCTTCCAACTTTCTTTCTTGTATTCGGGTTCAAAATTATGCATAATGTTTTCACAATGCCTGCACTGTAGCAGAAAAATATGGCTTGAGCACAGCCATATCAGCAGGTGGAATCATTCCTCATACTTCTTTATAAACGTTATTATAAAAAAAAAAAAAATCCAATGAGTCCAGCACATGAGTTCCTCCCCTCAATCTGTGTTTTTAGCTGTTGCCACACATATGTGCTTAGGAGACAGCCTAAGGGCTCTGGTGACTAATAGCTACCTGCCGAGCCAGGGTTTGCCACTGTTTGCTGATGTCTTCTCTCTTCCTACCTCTGCAAATTGGAAGACTGACAGCTGTTCCACTTCTGACATCACTTCCATTGTCCACTCTCCTGGACCTGCCCCTTCTTGCTTGGAAGCCATATAACCAGCAGTTTGGCCATCTTGGAGTTAGTTCTATTCTGAACTCCAGTCTTAAAAGACTACTCCACGTCTATTGCATGTTTTTCTTTGTTTATTTTTGCATCTAATATTACAGGGTCACCAGGGTGGTACTCCAACTCTTTCACATTGATTTTTTTCTGGACAATGGAAAATCAGTGAATTCCCAGGTCACGGGTTTTAGCTAATGTGAATGCTTCTCAGGTAACGTTTTAAACAAAGAATTACATCATGTTCTGCCTGGACACTCCCTGTTGTCCAATCTAATTGTGAAACATCGGGACACTCAAAAGATGGACCCATGCATCTGACAAACGTTAGTACATCTAATCGCTCTAAACTCCAAGGGCCAAGCCCCAGGATCTAATCTTAGTTAAACTTGACACTAGAAACGCCCATTTCCACCACCCCACTGTTCAATTTAATGTTAGTAAATCTGAAAAGTAAAATCTCAGCTCAATTAAGAGCTCTGACTTAAAAATAGAGTACTTATGTATTTCCACTTCAGGCATGATTTGGCCAAATGACGATACAGAATGCCCGGTACGCAAAGATTTTCTCGGGCTTCTGCCAGTCTAAAAATTCAAAGTGATTGAAAACTATGGAAATAGAGTACCAGGTTTAAACCAAATTTCACGGGAACGTATACTTAATTTTATGTAAACTTTGCTCTCCTGCATCATTATCCACCAAGATAAAAAGCAGTGATAAAATCCGCAGAATTTATATTTTGATGCTTTATCTTTCTGGTTGTAAACACCTGACAAAAAAGTGTGTTCTGTTTGCAATTTTATAGGCCAAAGAAGACGACCAGAAAATGGGGAAGACATAAAGAGCTGGTAAATCAATAGTTTCTTTAACTAGCTGGAATCAGGAAATCAGAAGACGCAAAACAAAATGGAAGCATCAAAACCCGAAACAAAACAAAAGGTGACATCAAATAAAGAGAAAACTAGAATCTTTTCTCTAATAATTGCTGAAGTTCTTAGTTTTTTTTTTTTTTTCTTTAATTTATCAAATGTTTGGGTAACGTACTGTTGTGTGCCTCCATCTTAAATAGGCAGGCAATGATGACTCAATATGTCCAATATGGGCTATGCATTGTTATCATTTGTGATTCATTTAGATTTTTTCTGACTTATTTTTGTGTGCCTCAAGTGTGAGTTCCTCCTCATGAAGTTTCTGATTCATGAGGCATTCACTACTTTATTTATAAAACTCTGCTCATTTACTGGATAAACAATTTAAAGAGATTGTTATTTTCATGGGTGTTACATTTGCACTATTTTCACTTTTAGTTTAAAACTTTTGTAAAAACAATACTTGTGCTTTATTTCTGACCCCGGGCATGGTTAAATCTCTTTCTCGCAGGATGTATAACGCTGCTCGTATTGTGAAGGGGGGAGCGGCTGAACACACGCTAAGGAGATGCCGTCGGATCATCTGCTGGCTTCTTGCTGCTGTCGAGCTTTGCGTCGATCATTTCAAAATCTCTACAGCAGCTGTCCTTTTGCCACTTTGCGTCTCTGCTGCTCACGTTTTTTATTGGCTGAACATACGCTAAGAGATTTTCTGCTGCTGGTGAGCTGCATGTTCTGCTTGTCACTTGTCGTTATTTTAAGAGCTAGGAGCATATGACGTGTGTCTGCCAAAAGCATTCCAACAACTGTTAGGTTAGATGTCCGTGAACTTGTTTTAAATGTTGTCTCACTAACTTGTCTCGTGGGACATCAAATTGCAATGTCTTGGCACCAAGTCTCATGTTTAAAGGTCCCAGCAAGACGCTTAGTGTCCAATCTCTTTCATCTTGCAGGTCTTTAAAGTGTCTTCCGAGAAGATCACATCTCATCTCGCTGGTCTTCCTTCCTTTTTTTTATAATAGAGAGATTATCCAAATTGTATTTATGTCTTTTAAAAATAGCTAACAATTTCAACACAATGTCATTATAATTTATTTTGGGTGTCACCATGTTTAAGTTGTGTTCAGAGCTGATCACGAAAAGTGACAGAGAGAAACAAGAGTAGGAAATGAAACAAAAGTCACGATCAAAGTGTGGGTCATTCCCAGGAGGAGAGAAAGACTGAAAATATTAAATTAAAAAAATATACAAGATCGTAGTAGAGAATGACATGCAAGACATTCAAAAACCAGAGATTCAGAGAAAAAATTAACATGCACGATTCTTTGTTTAGGTAGGTTATCCAAACCACAGATAATGCAAGAGACATTGTGCTGACATACAATACGTCCCAACGATGATGTCACGTGTCATGTCACACAAAATCCTATCTCGGCAACTGCGATTTGTGTGCTGGAGACAGATTCACAAAATTGTGGAGTATTTAAAAAAGTGCTGATGCAATAAACGAACTGCATAATGAAAATAAAATTAACCTTTCGCTTCTGCATAGAAAAAATGAAAGAACCTTAGCCAAAATGTACTTTATAGGAAAAATATTCAAATTTTTAGAAAATCCTGAGGAGAAAAGAATATAATTTTACTACTTTCTAACCTCATAACAGTTTGCTTATTTTTATTTTGGTTTTCCTACCCAGAGATGATGGCAGTCTGTGGCACATTATGACACCTTTGTACAACCTGATTATCCGTATTATGATTAGTATACATTTTTGTACAGTCTGTTTTATTGTATCTTACTTCATTAAAAAGTTAATTTGTTAACATTTTATTACAATGAATGCCGTCATTTTAGGCTACTCTGATGACCATCTCCATAGAAGTCCTTCCCAGAATTCCCCTTGTGACCACATCCAGGTGACAGGCTGTCCTTGGCAGCTCAAGAATATCCGAGCTTATTGAGTTACATTAAGATCATTATTGAAAAAAACAAAAGAAAACTTTATTTTCTTGACTTTCTGGTTAGCTAATCTTTTTCTTTTGATTTTTGACCCCGTATTTTTCATTATGTTATTAGCTTTAATGAAAGATATATTTGACTCTTCTTGAAGTTACATATTCCAATCATTTTTTTCTATTACTGTCTCATGTGAGTCAGTATAATCCAAGTTTGCAAATAAAAATTAAACAAATCCTTTTTTGTTAGCGTGTGCTTTTCCAAAAGAGAACTCTGGTTTTGATCATTTTGCTTTGATTTATAAATAACATTTCTGAGTTTAGCGTGGGGCTCCTAAAAGGACACGAGAAAAAAAAAATCATATTTTCACATGCTCACGAGATCTTCTTTTGCTTGCATGTCTTCAATGTCAGTGTAACTCTTTTGGCAAACCAAGTTGGGTTGCAAGCATACAAATCATGCCTTTATGGGAATGACCCAGCCTAAAATACGTTGTAGGTCTATGAATTCCATATCAACTTTCTGATAGACTACACAATGAAACAGCTAAACTTGCGGAAGCACAACAGAAATATGGGGATTCCCGAAAGGGAAAAAAGATCTTGTGAGCATATAAAACTTTCTGGTGTGCACGCAAAAGATCTTGTGAACACAAATAGTTTCAGGTATGTGTCGAAAAGTATCTTTTTTTTTTAACTGCTCATGTCCCTTTAGGGGTAGTTTAGATAAAAAATAAGGCTTTTTTTTATATAAATTTGTCTACTCTATTTGCTGGAGACGACAGATAATGAGTCGAAAGATCTAACCCACGTACAATTGACCGTGACTGAAGACTGGTTGTTGTAGATTAACGTAAATCTTTGCAAACGTTTGTCCCTGGGACTTGTTGATAGTCATGGAGAAGACGAGTCTGAGTGGGAATTGTGTGCATTTAAATTTAAAAGGGAGATTGGTGTCGGAAGGAAGGAGAGAGATTCTGGGAATGAAGATTGTTTCAGAATTTTGGATAGCGATCAGTTTGCCCTCAATAATCTCTTAAATATATAATCTCTTATGTATATTTCTCTTCTGGTTCGTCCTGCTTCCTCTTCAAACCTGGTCCCCCCCCAACACTCAGCCCACATGGCATTTCTCAATTCCTATTCCTGCTCTTCCAAACCCTTCTCCATGCTGGTTGCGGCCTCCCATACACCCCCACGCCGCTTTTCTCGATTCCTATTCCTCCTTCAGTCTACCGCGTTCTCCGCTTCTCTCTCATGACCCCATTGGTGTCACGTCACGCTGAAGTGAAAGGTCACGCGGTCAGGCTAGATATACGGCGGTGACGAGACATGGCTGGGTTGGAAGAGGGAGTAGGACGAACCAGAAGAGAAATATAAGAGAAACGTTTGGTTGCAAGTATTGCTGCAAAGGGGGTCACACCAGATACTGAAAGCAAAGGTTCACATACTTTCGCCACTCACAAATATGTAATATTCAATCATTTTCCTCGATAAATAAATGACCAAGTATAATATTTTTGTCTCATTTGTTTAACTGGTTTCTCTTTATCTACTTTTAGGACTTGAGTGAAAATCTGATAATGTTTTAGGTCATATACTGTATATGCAGAAATATAGAAAATTCTAAAGGGTTCACAAACTTTCAAGCACAACTGTAGATAGATAGATATGTGGCAGGTGTCTGGTCACACTTAAGGGTAATCTAACTTAGACACCATTAAAATATCCGACTACGCCACCCAGTTTTATTAAGTGACTGGGTACTCTTGAAATTTATCGGTAATAGCACACAGGCTTCTCTAAATTGGGCGCTAAGTGAACACACAATGAAAGACACAACAGTAATTTCAGGAAAAACAACACTAACTTCTATTACACAAGACAATATAAAGTACATTTAAAAGATAAATGAACATAACAAAATCTAAAAATACCAGGAACGAATTTCCTTGTTTGTTAAAAGGAAAACACACAGTCCACACTCTAAAAGTCCGTCAAAAAGAGAATTGGAGGATACAACCTTTAGTGGTGCAGAGTGCAGTTTGTGCACTGTTACCCCAACAATTAAACGTCCAACTGTCCACCAATACACTCTGCTCACCGGACACTCATTTCCCAACAGAAGTTTTGTCAAATCATGGAATCCCTGTTAGCGTCTCCTCATCGTTCTTTTTCTCCACTCTGGGCTGTCTCTTGACAGCCCCCCAGCCTTGACTCTCTAAGAAGACAATGAAAAACTCCCAAAAAAACCCTTGTAGGGAAAAAAATGGAAGAAACCTTGGGAAAGGCAGTTCAAAGAGAAACCCCTTTCCAGGTAGGCTGGGCGTGCAGTGGGTGTCAAAAAGAAGGGAGTCAATACAATACAATACAATACACAGAACAGAACAAATTGTCAACACAGTATAAAAATAAAAATTTTAGAAGTATGGAGTAGAATTTAACAGTAGATGATATCCCATAATATGATTTGGATTTGTTTAGAGTCCTGGAGACCTTATTCATCAAGCTGCCTCCTCCATTTGGCCATTCCACAGCTGAAATAGCGCTAATCTGATGAAAGGACCCCTCTTTCCCACAATTCCTGCGCTCCTCCATCAGGGATGATTTTACCTTAGGCTGGCAAAACAACTTGACAGGTGGGCCGAGGCACCAAGTGGCACATTAGAGTACAGAGAAGAGAAACAGAATAGGTGAGGGTTAGTAACAAATTATAACTGTCATATTACATATGTTTTAGTGCTAATGACTGACAACAGAGATGCAGTCTGTACAGTTAATCAGCAGCTCTAGTCAGGGTGTGCTAAACTGAAGTAGTGAGTCTTCAGCCAGGATTTAAAAGCTGAGACCAAAGGGGCATCTCTTATAGTAGCAGGCAGACCACCCCACAGCTTAGGGGACCTGTAACTAAAGGCTTGACCTCCCACCATTATTTTATTAATTCTTGGAATCCTAAGCAGACCAGCAAATTGAGATCTTAATGTGCGCTCTGGTTTGGAAGTCATGATAAATTCAGACAAGTAAGCCGGACCTTAGCCATTTAATGCTTTATATGTTAAAAGGAGGATTTTGAAATCTGCCCCAAACTTAACCAGGAGCGAGTGTAAGGATTTAAGAACTGGAGTTATGTGTTCATATTTTCTTGTTCTTGTAATAATTCTTGCCGCAGAATTTCGGATTAACTGGAGGCTGTATAAAAACCAGTTTGAACATCCAGTGAACACCGTATTGCAGCAGTCAATCCTACTGGAAAAAAATGCAGGAATTGATTTCTCAGAATCCTGTTTATTTAGAAAGCACCTTAATTTCCCAACATTTTTAAGATGGAAGAAACATGATTTGGACAACTTTGTAATGTGTGCTTTAAGTGACATGCTAGAGTCAAAGAGAAAACAAGACCTCAAACCCCCCAACAGGGATGAATCCTGGCTGAAACAAGACATTGTAGAATAAACTCAGATTCTCTATTCTAAATTAAACTATTTTTAATTTCTAAATAAGAAAGTAAAATTAAAGTAAGTAAGATTTCTGTGTGACAGTTATGGAAACAAATTAGAAAAACACAGTAATGTGTGATCTTCTACGCGGTGGTGTGCTGGGGAGGCAGCATAAAGAAGAGGGACGCCTCACGCCTGGACAGACTGGTGAGAAGGGCAGGCTCTATTGTAGGCACGGAGCTGGGCAGTTTGACATCCGTGGCAGAGCGACGGGCACTGAGCAGACTCCTGTCAATCATGGAGAATCCACTGCATCCACTGAACAGGATCATCTCCAGACAGAGGAGCAGCTTCAGAGACAGACTGCTGTCACCGTCCTGCTCCACTGACAGACTGAGGAGACCCCACACTATGCGACTCTTCAATTCCACCCCGGGGGGGAAAATGTTAACATTATTCAAAGTTATTGTCTGTTTTTACCTGCATTGTTATCACTCTTTAATTTAATATTATTTTTTATCAGTATGCTGCTGCTGGAGCATGTGAATTTCCCCTTGGGATTAATAAAGTATCTATCTATCTATCTATCTATCTATCTATCTATCTATCTATCTATCTATCTATCTATCTATATCTTAAAGTGCCTTTCATATCTATCTATCTATCTATCTAATGAAAACTTATCCAACAAGGCAAACAATTCTCTTCGGTCTCTTTAAGAATCCGACATTCTCCTCCATTTTTTTCTTTCACCTCAGTAGCAGTCATGCTGCTGCATTTGCTATTAGCTGGAGACAGTGAAGCAGCAATGTCCATCAGGCTGAATCCCATTTCACCTTAATTATACTCAGGCTAACTAATGTACTGTTAAAGTCATTTCAAAGTATGAATGCATTTCCCATGTTCACCTAAGAATCCATTTTGAAGCTAGTTGCATTTTTTACATTTGCCAAAATATTGGTTGAAGAGGTTGCTGTATTCCTGACAAGCAGCTAAGAAACAATCAATCATCGTGCTGTGTACTGTGTGTGCACATTTACAGCTGACTTCACAGCCTTTTAATATTTCAGCTCCACAACAAACAAATCATAATTCAATTTTTTTGTCATGCACGCTAGTGCAGCTATCAGCTGGTTAATGAATCTTTTATTTATTTTACACATTTCATTGTAGGTTCACTTCCTGAACTGTTGTTGTCCTGTACAAGTTTTACAGGGGTCTGGAGCATTGGGTGAAAGGAAGAGGTCTGGTGTGTATGGGATGTCAGCCCGTTGCAGAGTCCACTCACTGATCTTTCAAAGTCATAAATGAAATGACCTGCATGTCTGTTCCTCAGGAATTTCGGCCTCTGTTGTGGCTTCCTAAATAGGGCAGGAGAATTCCCTGCCTACAAGAGGTCTTCTGGAATTGAAATTCCCAGGAGTTTCTAACTAAAAAAACATCTCCACCACCTCATATTAGAAGAAATCAAAGTCCTGAGATGAAATTCACATGAACAAGGAAGGACATATAAAGAACACACATAAGGCATCTGTTTATTGTGGAAGAGGCTTGGGAATGACCTCTCCTAAAACATAAATCTCTCATCTTCTTGTGCGGACTCCTTCCCTGTAAAGCCCCAGTAAAATATCATCATCTCTCACTCTATGCTCTATTACTGCACAAACCCATTTGAATGGAGACAGAGTCACAATGCACTTGCACCCAAGACTACGTCAATTATACCCAAATCAACAGACAGAGGAACAATGCAATCAGGGGAGCGAGTTTAGATACTTTATTCGGTCATTATAGTCATTAACAGTAATTATTATTCATTATGACAAAAGTGGAAGCAAAACAGATGAATGTGACTCACACCACACAACATGGATGTTCAGCAACTTCACAAGGCAGTGTGTGACAGTATTCAGGTGACTCTTAATTCTTGAAATTGCACTCCATGTAGCACAGATGGCTCACAGCATGGAGATCTCTTAGTGGCTGTTCTATTGTGTACTGGCCATCTCGTCATCTTCCCTTAGAAAGCTAGTCTAAGGTGTGGTTCTGCCCTTAAAAACGTATACTCATCTCCTTTTAATGAATCCTTATGAGCTGTTCTGGCCCACACTGTGCTTCCAACATTTAAAACCAAGCAGTCTCACTCAAATAGTGATTTGATTTTACCTTGTAGCACTGAATGCAAGACAAGAACCAACCACCGGTTACTGGTGAGATGACCAGTAAACCTAACCAATGTATCTTCAAGATTTGAGAAGAAAACCAGAGTACCTTGAGGGAATGCACACCTACACTTCACAAGCTGGGATTCAAATTCTTGCAGTTGTGAGGTAACAGAGCTACACCCAAGAATCTGAAGCTAGAAACCCTGTGTACCACTTCTCCATTGATTTAAACCAGAATGTCTTCAGAGTGTCCTTCCTGAAGTCAATGCTAACCTCTTTGGTCTTGCTGGTGATTTCTGCCAGATTGTTCTCTGCACACCATGTTTTAAGATTATGGACCTCCTCTCTGTAAGCCAATGTATCTCCATCATAAACCAGGCCTATCACTGTTGTATTGTCTGTACACATAAAGCTTAGAGGGAATAAAGGAGTGGGCTAAGCACACAGCCCTGCGGGGACTCCGGTGTTAAGAATTATAGTAGAGGATAGATGGGTTCTTAACACAAACTCTTGGAAAATGTTTAGAAGAAAATCCAGTATCCAGGTACCAAGGGGCTGGCTGAGACCCAGATAGAGTAATTTGGTGACCATTATTAATGGGATGATCGTTTAATGATCAAAAATGTAGTCAACGATGAGCATTCAGACATATGTCCCTGAATGTTCAAGATAAATTAGAACAGTGTGGAGTGCAGTGTAGATAATATACTCAATTAAACTTTGTGCCAGAGTGTCGGTGATAACAGCTTCAATGTCTATGTCTTCTAAGAATTTCATAATGTTGGAAGTGCATGCAACTGGGTGGAAGTAATTTAGAACATTAGGACAATCTGGGCAAGAACAGGCCCTTCAGCCCAACAAAGCTCTCCAGTCCCATCCACTTAATTCTAGCATCGTCAAGTTTTGAATTTCTACCACACTACAGTGAAACCTCAGGTCATGACCGTAATTCGTTCCAAAACTCTGATCGCACCCCGATTTGGTTGTGACCCGAAGTAATTTCCCCCATAGGACTGTATGTAAATACAATTAATCCGTTCAGGACCGTACGAGCTGTATGTAAATATATATTTTTTTAAAGATTTTTAAGCACAAAAATAGTTAACTATACCATAGAATGCACAGTGTAATAGTAAACTAAATGTAAAAACACTGAATAACACTGAGAAAACCTTGAGCAGAGAAAACTAACATTGCAAGAGTTCACGCTACAGCCTTACGAACCGCTCTCTGTAAACACTTTGAGTTTTAAGCACAGGCAAAAAAATGAACATTTGAAAAATCCGTAATTTATACAAAAACTAACCATGAACAACCAAGAAAACTAACCTTACTGGAGTCGAGCTCTGGCATGAAAGAATTGAGGAGGAACTGGGTGGAGAGGAGATTACAGTTTTGAGGTAAAGTCTGTGACGATGGGGGTTTGCTGCATGCTCCCATCTTGCTTCCGGGAGCCCTTAAACCCGTCACTATCAGTAATGTTACCGATGAGCACGACAGTGAGGCACTATTGTACAATGGAGCAATTGGATGGTGCAAAAAGTGCCAAGTGCTTTTATTAAAATCAACAAAACAACAATCAAAAACAAAGTCCAAATTAAAGAGCTGTGCTTTCAGAATCTATTTATTCAGAAATAAATGATCCCATATAACAGAAGTGAAGTGGAGGTTAAAATCCAATAGAAAAAAGTCTTCATTAAATACAACAAGGTTAAAACAATGCTCGAAGCAGTCTCTTTAAAAACAAGCCCGGTGCATTCTTTAACTGCCTTCTTGGCCTTACTGCCTTCTCGCGCTCTCTCTCTCTCGCTCGCTCACTGCACAGGGAATGCACAAGGAGAGAATGGAAACATGCGGAAATCATCGGCGCATACAAACCGGAAGGGAAACTGGCTTGTTCATTACCCGAGTGTGTGGTCGTAAACAGATGCAAAAGTTTGGCAAACTTTTTGGTCGTAACCCGATTTGTATGTGGTATAAGACATTCGTGACCCAAGGTTCCACTTGGTAACTTCTTCCATGTATCTCTGTGTGAAGACCTTTCTAATGTTTGTGTATAATTTAACCTTAACAAGTTTCCAACTTTACTACATTCCCTCATAATTTTAAACACTTGAAACATGTCTTAATCTACTTTTAATTAAACTGAAAAGGCTCAGCTCTTTTAATCTTTCTCATAACTCATCCCCTGTAGCTCTGGTATCAGCCTAGTTGCCCTTCTCTTCTCTTCTGAGTGAGGAGAGGAGAGGTTGGGAGCATGCTCTGATTAAAGCGCGTTGCGACATCCACCACAAGGTGAACCACCCGGGTTGAGATCTGAGTGCAGCCACACAGGACAGTGTGATGTTTTTTACGGTGGCTGGAGTGCCAATTCTGCCACCAACCCCCAAGTCTTCCCTGTAAGTTTGAGGACCTGCTTGCCTAAGGCTGAATGCAGATTAATGTCATACTCAAGACAGAGCAATTGCAAGTTAAGGGCCTTGCTCAGGGGCCCAACGGAGAAGAGTCACTTCTGGCATTTATGGGATTCGAACCAGGAACCTTCTGATGTTGAATACTTTCACAAGCTGATGAGTGCACTTCCCGATGATCAGGCCTGATAGTCTATCTGTCTGTCATGGCTGCCCTCAAGGTATTCACCTCATGTAGTTTTCACCTATGAGTGAGTGTCAAGTTGTTTTCCACTGCTTGGGCTCCCACTATGTTCTCTTCATTATTCTTGCCAAAGTGAACAAAAAATCCACTTAGCTTCCCTGCCAGCACTAAGTTGTTGCTTATCATCTGGTTGTGTTTGCTTCTAAATTCAGCAATTGTACACCTTGCCATAAACATTGGACATTTACGCTGTTGAAGTGGTCCTCAGTCTGATGCTTGTAAACAGCTTTGGCATTTTTGATGCCCCTTTTTAGGATGAATCTGTCAATACTGTATGCTTCAGCATTGACAAGTTTGCAAGCTGCACTGTGATGCCTCAGCAAATCTGGGACCACCCTAGTCATCCAGGGTTGACAGATAGGTAACACCATTTTTTTTTCTTAATTTAGGGCCCTGTCACAGCATCGGAGGGTCACACCCATGACCATAAATTCAAGCTTTATCAGAAACAGAACAATTCAGTAAAAGCAACAGCATTATAAGGGACCAGGCTGGCCTACATTCTGATATTCAAAACACTGTAAATCTTGAAGAAGCCCCAGGAAAAGAGTAGCACAAAGTGTTCTAAGTTGTGGAGTGTTTCAAGGGGGCTAATTTACTAATGATCTGAACAATTTTAGTGCACTTCCCAGTGACTTAAGCTGCACTGAAAGGCAGCTCACATGTGTGATTGAGTAAGCTGATAACTGTGGATTCAGGGCGATGTTCAACAAGCATCAGCTGGGCAAAGCAGAAGTTCATAAAGGGAGGCAGGTTAGCGCTTAGAAAGAAGGAGACAACAAGAGAGAACAAACAGAGAACTGAGACAGAAAGCAAAGACCAATCAAGGAATAGATGGTCAGTCATTCATTTTGTAACCCACTTAGTCCTGAACAGGGTAGCAGGGGTGGCTGGAGCCTATTCGAGCTAACACAGGGCACAAGGCAGGAACAAACCCTGGATAGGGCACTAGTTCATCACAGGGCAAACACACACAAAGACCTCAACCACATACTAGGGTCCATTTAATCTTGGCAATCCACATAACCTGCATGTCTTTGGACTGTGGAAACCGGAGGAGCCAGAGAACATCCACACAGACACGGGGGGGAACATGCAAAGTCCCCACTATGCAGACACTGGTCTCCTTACTGTGAGGCAGCAGCGCCACCACTGCGCCGCTCTGAAGGAATAGGTGGTGGAATGTATTCCGTTTAGAATTTCCCCTTGGGATTAATAAAGTATCTATCTATCTATCTATCTATCTATCTATCTATCTATCTATCTATCTATCTATCTATCTATCTATCTATCTCATACACATACTTTTCATATCTATCTATCTATCTATCTATCTATCTATCTATCTATCTATCTATCAAGGCTGGGATGGACGGCTTCTTTTTTGCTGAGCAGTATAAAGTGAGCAGCACTGATGGCTGTTGTGGAGTTATCCTGACTGTGATGGCATCAATGTATGGATAAGAGGCCAAGGGTGAGCTGTGGTGACTGACAGAGGTGGCAGCCCAGGGTCTGCGGTGACTGACAGAGGTGGCAGATTGTGATGCGACTGGCTATGGAAGTCTATGGTGACCAACAGAGGTGGCAGACCAGGATACCTGAGAGAAAGTGAGTGGGAGTCGTCCCAGAGTCCTGATGGGAAAAAAAAACCTGGACTACATTATGGATCAGAGGATTGGATTTTAAATGTATTATTTATTTAATTATTTGGAGATTTTGAACACCAGAAGACACAGGTTTTTAAGGAAGAACTTTTTTCTCTGTTTTAAATAAACTCCTGCTTCAGTTTTGCAAAGAAAGTCTTGCCTTTCTCCTCATTTGTCCTGGTCCATCTCAGCACATGGCAAACTGATGCACTGGTACAGAGTGTGGTACCCATGACTGCAGGCACCAGGAAATCACACAAGGCTACAGCAAATGAGGGTTTGGAAAAGGATTATAGGAAGGCCGCACTACAGAGCTAATCAGCTATTTACTCTCAGTTGAGCATCTATGATCGACTCTCATGTCTCATCAAGGAAGAGACAATAAAACACTTTAAATACAAAAAGAGCCTTTTCAGTGAACAGATGACACAGATTTAGAGACATATTAAATGAAGGCATTCTCAATATTCAAATAATCATTTGATCTGAGAAGATTCTGTTGCCTGAGGTTGAATTTTAGACTTGCAGAAGAAAAAAAAATACAATCACACCCCCAGTGCATGAACTATTAGGAACGCAGCAAGCTGCCACACTGTGAAATCCAACAATAATATTGCTTCAAACTGGCCAGCTTAATCCAACACTGCCATCTCTTGGCGCCTTTTGGGGAAATCCTTAGGTTTATTTTAGAAAGGAATTTTTCGAGATTTGTGGCACTGTTCAGCAAAAACATAAAAATAAAAATAAACAGTAAAATATTTAGTGAGCAGATTATTTATACCCAGCTTTAAAGATGAATGAATGAATGAATAAATGAAATATCATCAGCCATTTCCACTTTCACAAGAACAAATCTAGTGTGGCTTGATGGAAGTCCCTTTCTTCATCAGGTTACAGTGTGTTCGGTTAAAGATAAGGTCAACGTCTTTAACACACCACTCGGTGTGTGAGTCTGATGTGGCACTGAGATCATCTATTACACTGAAAAAAGAATAACATTGATGTTGTTCATTCAACGTAAATTTTCTCTTTCAAGCAACTAAAGATTAGTCATTTAGTGTTGTAGCTTAAAATATTTGGGTTCCGATCTCAATCAAAGTAAAAAAAAAATGTTTGTACCAAAGTAAGTTATGGTGGAGGGAATCAACATAAAACTCCTATTTCAGTTAACCTAATGCTGTATTTTAGGTTGTTAATGTGCTGTGTGTTTGAGGGCCGTTTGTATTTTCTTCTGGTCGAACTTTCCAGCATGATGGCTTTCCAACTGCCAAAAAAGAAGAAGACTTTCCCCGAGTGGAGTGGACTTGGCTATACAGGTCATGATTTGCCTCAACTTAAAAATCGTGGGTTCAATAAGATACAAAGAATTATATTGGTTCAGATTGAAAATATTCAGTGTGAATCATTACCTTAATTAGTTTAAGTTGAATGGAGGTTATACTTTTTTCAGTGTAGATGACAAACCCCAGCCAGAAAATCAGGAACTTCATATGAAATATTGGCAGGTGAGAGTTCACACTGTCACACACGTGCGCATGGGAGGCAGCTAAAGGGCTTGAGTGAAGGCAGTTCGGAGGCATGCCGGGGTGTGGCAGAGTGCACTGACTCTTTTTCTCCCTTGCCTGCAGACCATCCCCGGGGAATTTCACCTGGCTCTCCTGACATCACTTCCGGGACTGAGCCAATGGAAGTCGGCCACACCAGCTCCAGTCCCTCTGATGTCACGTCCGGCTATGAACCAATGGTGGAAGACCACGTGCCGGATCCATATGACCTCACTTCCTGTCTCCCCCTTTAAAACCTGCCCCTTTTCCTTTGTTTCCTCAGTCTTGTTGTGGACTCAGTTGAATGCATTTCAGTGCTGATTATTTGATAAAACGACCTTTTGCAGCCAGGATACCACATTATACGGGTGGCTGCCCCAACTCTTTATCTGTCCATGTCTCGTTCTTGTGACAACACGTATCTAGGGGACCCAAGAAAGAAGTTATATTTCTGCTTGGCTTGTCTGATAAGGGAATGTTATTAATGTATCAGTAGTCACATGTCTGGAAAACATGAATGAAGAATAACGGAATCCGGGCAGTCTTAAAATGAGTGTCGTGCGTAACAAGAGAGAGGTCCCTAAAAGAAGCTATACATGCAGGTCAGGGCCTTCACAGTCCGGCTTCAAAATGCTCACCTAATCCAGCTTACTCTCAACTACAACAGTAGGCATCAAACAAAACATAACAGAAAAAAAAAACAGAACTCATTAACTGAAATTGATGCTTAGCTATTAGTGTCTAAATTTTAGATAAAACTTTCAAAAAAACTATCTGTACTTGCTTATTACTCTGCCATGCGTGACAAAAAATGGCTTGGGTGCGAATCTTCATTAAGGACTATTTTTCTTAAAATTGGACATGGTTTTGTAGACAAAAAATGTTTATTTGCATTTCCATGTCCCTTTAGCCTATGAAACTCTCTTTGTCTTTCCATCCTCTGACATTGAAATGTCACACAACCACCTTCATTTCGAGTTTCACAGTTGCAGGTCATTCAGACAATGACCGCGCAGTCACAGCTACTCCGACCCAATTAGTGATACAATTGGGCATTACAGTAGGGATCAACCAACTACACTTGATAAAGCAGTCTGTCAAAAAAACGAAAATTACAGATGGGTGTCCAAAACAGCAAAGTAGAAGTGGGATAACTCCGGGACAGAAACTGTTTTTGCAGTCACACTACTACTATCCTACCACATTTGAAAACATGTTGGGAAAATATAATATTTAAACAGATAGAAAATATGTATTGGAAAGTAGTGCAGGATAATCCCAATGTAAAAAACAATTGATGCTTCAGTTCTTTAAGATAATATAGTGTGGTCCAGATCTAATTATGCAATTTTCATTACGCTATAACTTATTAAGTTTATTACATAGAAAATCACCCGAAAAATCCCGGACCATCGAGAAGTGTGCGAACTGACGACATGAAGAATCGTCTTCGCGCTGAACTGGAATCATCATCAATAAATCAAAGTCATCCAGACGATCTGGATCTGCATAATTAGATCTGGACCACCCTGTTTAAAGGTTCTATGAAGGCTTTCTCATTTGAATGCCTCTTTTATAATAAAACATTCAACTTTGGCAGCATATTTTTTAAAGGATGTTTTTACGTTACAAGGAAGACATAGCAGATGTCATGCATGCGCAGCAGAAGACCTCTTCATGGTCTCAGTCGCGATATGTGATAACCCGTCAGGGTGAAAGGGGGCACTGTCGCTAATGTTCCCTTCTCCTTCTCTCCCCACAGCTCAGAGAAACTGCCCAATGCAGGCACTTAGCCACGCACCTTCTGGCATACACGCTATAAAAAAGCCAGGAGTTATCATTCTCTCCTCAGAGTAAACCAACACAAATGACCCCGACCCTACTGTAAGAGATGAGAGTTTATTTTGTGTTTTGCCTGAGTGGCTATTTTGCTCTTTGCCTTGTGGTGTATTTTGAACTGGACTTCATACAATTAAATTGGTGTCCCAAATTTCCAACGTTGTCCTCCTTTCATTCCCGTACATGGCCACATAGTACTTGAAGCTGTGCAGAGGAGAACAACCAAGTGCATGCCAGAATTTAAGACCATGTCCTACTCTGACAGTTCCTGAGAATTTAATCTGTTTAGTCTTGAGCAGATGAGACTGTGTGGGGACCTGATCCACGTCTTCAAAATCCTCAAAGGCATTGAAGAAGTAGATCTAGCAGAATTCTATCAACTGAAAGGAGAAGTGAACTTAGGACTGAAGTCAACTCTTCATTACGCAAAGATTTGTGGGACTCTGGAACAAACTACTGAGACATGTAGCAGAAGAAGAAACCTTGACAACCTTTAAGAAGAATCTGGATGAGATATTAGGACAGGTTAGCTATTAGCAAAACAAAAACGCCTGATGGACTAAATGGTCTCCTCTTGTTTGTCAAATTTGTTATGTTGTTTTGTTCTGTGCGAACAACATGTGTTGTATTTCACCACGATGCTTGTAATTGTGTTGCTTGAGTTTAGTGGTGTGATACATTTTCCTTAAGGAAAAAAACTAAAAGGTTATTTCCACGGTGGCACAGTGGTAGCACTGCTGCCTCGCAGTTAGGAGACCCGGGTTCGCTTCCCGGGTCCTCCCTGCGTGGAGTTTGCATGTTCTCCCGTGTCTGCGTGGGTTTCCTCCAGGTGCTCCGGTTTTCTCCCACAGTCCAAAGACATGCAGGTTAGGTGGATTGGCTATTCTAAATTGGCCCTAGTGTGTGCTTGGTGTGTGGGTGTGTTTGTGTGTGTCCTGCGGTGGGTTGGCACCCTGCCCAGGATTGGTTCCTGCCTTGTGCCCTGTGTTGGCTGGGATTGGCTCCAGCAGACCCCCGTGACCCTATTCAGATTCAGTGGGTTAGGCAATGGATGGATGGATGGGTTATTTCCACACTGAAGAAGAAAGAAGATAAGATTCATAAAATTTCAGTGACACAACTGATGAAGGCTATATAGCTTAAATGTAGTGTTTCTTTATAAATTCTTTCCCCTTCAGCATGGAAGTAGCCTTTCACTTTTTCACTTTTGTAGATGCACTCTGACACAGCCCTTCACTCTGTCATTTGTTTCACCTGAACGAAAAAAAAAATGAAGCAGATAGCTAAGCCAAAATGAGATTTTGTAATCATTATATTTATTTAAAGAACTCCATTTAAAGACTTCACTCTGTAAGCTCCACCATCTTTAAGAATTCAGCCATTTGGGAAAATGACTCTCAAAATTGAACTGCTTAGCCACACCCACTCATGCAAATTATGTTCCAGTTTGCCAATCAGAGGAGTGAAGTTCAGAAACGTTTGCAGCTTTGGTGGGAGGAGGCAAGTGTGTTTCGATGGCAGTTTGCTGGCTGCTTGAAATGAACTAAGCAATCCTGGTCTACATTTTCTATGACTGTAGCGGGATTTTGACTGTGAGTAGGTGGATAAGTGCCTGTCAAATCTGGCATCCCTGGTGACAGTACACCAGCGTTTCTCAACCTTTAAGTATTTGCGACCCGAGTTTTCATAGCAGTTTTAATCGCGCCCCCCCTAACGTTTTTTTGAAACGTAGATGCATATTTTATTATACTTACTTAACTTTTATCAACACTTATCTAACTCTATATTTATTTTTCTAGTATCGGAATGTAGTTTAAGTTAATTTGTTTTGGTTTCAACAGATTTTTTTTCATATTTTTGATTCTTGTTTTCTTTTTTTCACATCTTCGCGCCCCCCTTTTTGTTACTTCGCGCCCCACAGGTTCAGAACTACTGCAGTACACCATCAGTCAGTCGTGCTTGTGACTAGCACTTCATCCAGGCATCTGCAGTGTCCATAGTTCAATTTGTATTCATACGTAGAAGAGAAGAGTAGATTGCACACTGTTTTCTGCTTGGCTGCAAGACTGAGCCCTACAAAGAAGCGGCATACCAGTATATGTGCTTCTTGCCTTACACCCGGTGATGCTGGGATATTAATAATGCAAGTATTTTTATTGTGTAAGGTTGTTCATTAGTCTAAAATGTAATAGGACAACATAATGCATGTTACTTTTAACGTGTCACCCTACTGCTCCTGAGATTATGCTGCAGAGTTTATCACTGTACATTCAGCTCATAACAAAAATTTTGTGATTTCTGAAATAATGAGAATAATTACCTCAACCAGGACAAGAATAATGCGATCACCCGAGATTTTGCCTTAGGAAATCTATCCTTTAAATGCCTCTACCCCTGGCTGCTGAAAGTTTGTGTAAAGCTAACACGTGTGGAGGCAAACAGAGTGTAACTGACATGAGTAAAGTACAAAATGCGTACCTTTTTTACAAGGCCAAATAACTGGGTTAATCATGGAGAAGTTAACCTGGCTTCTCACAGATCGATAACCAGTCTGGTCAGGTCATGTTGGGGAGCATGCACTGGTACAGTACATTGCCGCATCCACCACACAATGAAACAGCTCAGGATCCCAATTGGCAACCCCTTCAGACAGACACACAGAAATTACAATCTATCTGCCACAGCCAAGTGTTATGTGGGCATCACCTTGGCCTGGTCCAGGCATTTGGGTCCTGTGAATCAATGAGAATCCAAAGAGTTGGATCACCCTCAGGGAATCACATCACATGGCCATAGTGCTGTAACTGATATTTCCTCAAAATGCAGGTAATGTGCCTCATTCGGGACTCCTTGAGCAACCGCTCATTCAATAGAGTCAAACCAGCGGTACCTAAGGATTCTCCAGAGACATGCAGTACCAAAGGAGTATAGTCGGTGTCTCATAACCATATAGCTAAACAGTAAGCATCAAGACCCTAAAGACTTTCAGAGATACTGGGAGCGCTGCACACCCCTTTCCAGCGACCTCATGATCCCCCCATGCTCTCCAAATTTGTCAACTGACTTCCTAGGAAGAGTCACCAGAGACTTGAATGTCACTGCCGAGGAAAGTAAACCTGTCAACAAGGTTGACACTCTCTCTCCGCAAACAGACACACAGCTGAGGGAGGTCATTAAAGGCCTGGCTCTTGCTTTTTATCCAGGACACTTACAAGCCCAGACACTCAGACTCCTCGCTCAGTCTCTCAAGAGCCCCGATCAGAGCCTCCATTGACTCCAAGAAGATCACAGCATTGTCAGCAAAGTCAAGATCCGTGACTCTTTCTTCACCAACTGATGACCCAGTTTCTCCAATCGGAATAAAAGTTTACATGGCATTTTAGACACTAGATTTTAGTGAATATAGACATAGTAGCACTAGAGAAAGTCCAGAGAAGAATGACTAGGCTGATTCCGTGGTTACAGGGAATAGATTAAAAGAGCTGAGCCTTTTCAGTTTAAGCAAAAGGAAAGTAAAAGGAGATGACATGATTGAAGAATTTAAAATTATGAAGGGAATTAGTCCAGTGGATCGAGACTGTGACTTTAAAATGAGTTCATCAGGAACATGGGGACACAGATAGAAACTTGTTAAGGGGAAATTTCGCACAAACATTAGATAGATAGATAGGAAAGACACTATATAATAGATAGATAGATAGATAGATAGGAAAGACACTATATAATTGGTAGATAGATAGATAGATAGATAGATATGAACGGCACTATATAATAGATAGATAGATAGATAGATAGATAGATAGATAGATAGATAGATAGATACTTTATTAATCCCAAGGGGAAATTCACATACTCCAGCAGCAGCATACTGATAAAAACAATATTACATTAAAGAGTGATAACAATGCAGGTATAACAGACAATAACTTTGTACAATATTAACGTATACCACCCCCTGGTGGAATTGAAGAGTCACATAGTGTGGGGTCTCCTCAGTCTGTCAGTGGAGCAGGACGGTGAAAGCAGTCTGTCGCTGAAGCTGCTCCTCTGTCTGGAGATGATCCTGTTCAGTGGATGCAGTGGACTCTCCATTATTGACAGGAGTCTGCTCAGCGCCCGTCGCTCTGCCACGGATGTCAAACTGTCTAGCTCCATGCCTAAATAAGGCCTGCCTTCCTCACCAGTTTGTCCAGGTGTGAGGCGTCCTTCTTCTTTATGTTGCCTCCCCAGCACACCACCACGTAGAACACCGTCACAACCATCTGATAGAACATCTGCAGCATCTTATTACAGATGTTGAAGGACGCCAACCTTCTAAGGAAGCATAGTCGGCTCTGTCCTCTCTTGCACAGAGCATCAGTATTGGCAGTCCAGTCCAATTTATCATCCAGCATTAGGAAGTTTTAATTCAAACAGAGAACCACAGACACATGGAATAAGCTACCAAGTAGTGTGATAGAAAGTAGGCTTTTTAGGAACCTCAACAATGTTAGAATTAAGTGGATAGGACTGGCAAACTTTGTTACGTTAAAAGGGCCTGTACTCGTCTAAATCTTTCTAATGTTCTCAATAACTACTTGTTTGAGAAACTGCTTAGTACAAAGACCGGAAGCCACAAGGGGCCTGCAGAACTTGAGAACCACTGCAGGAGGGGATCCATGAAAAAGCTGCATTGAGTACTAGCATTAGGACATGGTCCTGGCGTCTGGTCTTCATACTCATTCAGTCCCGGCTGGAATGAGAAAAACAGCAGTACAGAGCAGTGACAGAAATTACATTCACTTTTGGAAAAACTGAGAAAGCCATATGCAGGGGGTCACATATGCAGGGGATCAATGGTGACATATTCATTTGCGTATACTAATGGAATCTGAATTCTGTAAAAGTTCTATCTCATTGCTGAATAGAGCACAGCACAAATAAAAACATTCTGGCATTATTATATCTAGCTGGAAATGAACAGTCAGACCATTAGTTTAGTACCATACTAATAACTGCCGTACCTCACCCCATCCTTCCATGCTTATTCCACGTTCTCTGGTTGGCATAACAGATTTTTTATGAAACAGAAATATTTTAGTTGCTTGCTCTTTTGTGGCCTAGAAGAAGAATCACATTTTTTTTTTGGTTAAAAAAAGAACTCCTCACAAACAAATGGAATCCAATGCCAAATCAGACATGTGTGCCGGAAAAAAACAGCCTTCGCTCTGCTTCCTGCGACCCCCTCCTCCCAGAAACCTGCTTTATTCTGATCAGCTCTGCTGTCTTATCAGAGGCAGCCAGATGTGAGTCTGGCAAGAAGCTTAGTAATTAGGTACAGAGATCTTAGACTCTGATCGCTTCTGTAGCCTTATCTTGGGTGACACCAATCTCCTTGAGTGACATTCTGCCCAAACAATTATATAAACCAGCCACAATTTTTGCAGAAAGTCAATGCGGTATAAGACAAAAAAAAAAAATGGTGCTGCATGCTGAGTGAAGCTTTTTTTTTTTCCTAAGGACTTTTTTTTAAGTTGCAAAACACTGTTTAATAATGAGATTTTCACAGAATTCCTAAAATGAATGAATACTACAAACATCTGAAATGGTTTATGTGACCAGACTGCTTATAAGGCAGTCTGAGCTTTTCTTCCTTGTGGCTTTAGGATTTCAGACATTGCCATGTACCTCATTCCCATCCTTTCTGTCTACTACATAGGCTGTAAGTCAAGAGGAACAAATGCTGAGATAAGCACCGGGGAGAATGCTTTAATTTTATTTCTTTATAGATATGGGCTCACCCAGTGAGAAGGCTCCACAGGCCACGTGGGAAAGATGTGCTTATCAACAAATACACATTGGTGTAGGAATAGCAAAAACAGAAGAACTTGAGTTTAGCTCACTCAGCACCAGAGCAAAAATCAGATCCAGATGATTTCTACAGTGATTCCAGAGCGTTCGTTTAATGGTATGTTAAATACAAATAGGAAAACTACAAATAAAATGAAATTTTTTATAAAGTGTCAATCCAGGGTGAACACCATCTAAACTGTACAGCTATTCTTTTACACTAAAACAGAGGATTATGAGGTACAGTGGGTTCAGAAAGTATTCAGACTCCTTCACCTTCTGGACACTTTATTGTGTTAATTCTAAAATGATATATTTGACATTTTGCCCATTGATCTACACTCAATAACAAGTGAAATGTGCTTTTAGAAAGGTTTGAAAATGTATTAAAATCAACAACTGAAATCTGTAGTATTCAGAATCATAATTTAGTACAGTGTAGAAGCCCCTTAGGGAGCAATTACAGCTTCACTTTTTCTTGGTGTAAGTCTCTACAAGCTTGGGTTTGGGCAGTTTATCCCATTCTTCCTGGCAGATCTTCTCAAGCTCTGTTAGATTGGATGGGATGTGTCTGTAAACTGTCATCTTCAGGTCTCTCCATAGATGTTATATGGGGTTTAATTCTGGGTTTTGGCTTGGCCACTCAAGGACAGTCAGAGACTTGTCCCGAAGCCACTCCAGTGTTGTCCTGGCTGTATGCATTGGGTCATTGACATTCTGAAAGGTGAACAATCACCCCAGTGTAAAGTCAAATATACTCTGCAGTAGATTTTCTCCAAAGACCTCTCTGTATTTGACTGTATTCATCCTTCTCTCAATTCTGACCAGTCTCCTTGTCCATGCTGTTGAAAATCACCCTAATAGCAGGGCTACTCAAATATAAATTTGAAAGGTCCACTTACTAAATTTCCATTCTGTCTGAGGTCCGGAAAAGTGCCAGTCAAATTCCAAATAGAGAACTCCAAAAAAAGGGAAATCTTCAAAGCGAGTTTGGAAATTTTTAATCAGCTTGTCCAGGAATTCAGCATAATTGTGATGGTGATGTTTTCTTGCAGTCTGATCCAAAAGTCTTGGGAAGTGAAGCAGGTCCTGCTGTAAGTCACATTTGAACACACCTCCAGCTTCCTCTTCATCAGAACAGGGTATTTGGTTTATTTGCTGGATTATTTCATCCTTTTGAGTCCCTTCAAACAGAGCAGTCACCACTTCACTCATACACTCTTTAACTACTTCAGCATCAGAGAAGGCTTTCATGTTTTTTCCCAGAACCCATGCTACTCTTAGTGAGGCTTCTGTTGCCCGCTTCTGTTGTGTGGCTGATCTAACTATTACACTGCTTGTAGCTTCATATGATGATTTCAGTTGGTTTATATTTATGGTCCTTACCTCTGAGTTCTGAGGGTAATTATGTTCGAAATGTGCATGCTTGGTTTCATAATGGCGTTTCACATTACCACTTTTGATTATTGCTACCGTCTCGTTGCAGATTAAACACATTGGTTTTCTGCTTCCCACGTAGCACGAACGCATATTTTCTGTCCACTCACTCTTAAATTCGCGGTTTTTAAAATCAACTTTTCTTTTCTTATCAATGTACTGTCTTGAGCCAGCCATCTTCACTTTCAGTCAGCAAAAAGAAAATTCAGTTATCGAAATTTGCACTGCTCGTGAGTGATGAGACTACCTGTTCACCGCCCTGACCCAGAGCACGTGACCGGTACATAAATCTGGCTGCCGTGAATGAGCGAGCAAGTGAGTATTGGGGGGGAGGCGGGGAGTAGTGGGAACGTTGCTATGACGATACTGTTACAGCTGCTGTGATTGGACATAGATGAAGCAGCCAAACCGAGTAGAAACCTCAAAGATATATTGCGCGGAATCACAATTGCGCACTTTATTGAGAACTCATTTGGATTATGATTAAATTTGCATTTTGTTTTGGCATCGGTCCAGATTTAACCGTATTTGGGTCCGGATGTGGACCGGTGTCCGCCTATTGAGTACCCCGACCCTATAGCATGATGCTGCTTTCACTCTGCTTCATTGTAGGGAAGGCATTAGGCAGGTGATGAGCAAATCCTGATCTTCAGCAGACATAGTGCTTGGAGTTCTGCCCACAGAATTAAATTTTGTGTCTCATTAGGATAGAGGAGAATATTTTCCTTCGTGCTCTCAGAGTCTTTTAAATACAGTTTAGCAAAATCTAAGCAGGAGTTAGCAGTGTTCCAAAAGTTGCATCATATGACTGTGCCACTATATCTCTCTATTATGAAAGAAAATCTTGAGTCAAGAGTATTGGCAAGAGATTTTTTCAAGACACGCCCTCTTCTCACCCATTTCAGTTTAACGGCCCATGCCCACGGTCCTCTCACCTCTCATTCCTGTGAATGCTTTTGTCAGACACAGTTCCTGCACTCTTAGCTCTTATACATTTTTATGTTTTCCTCACTTTAAGTTCCCAATAAAACAAAACTTATTCTCTCCAAATATTATTGAAGAATTTCAGTCCGAAGGTTTATCAACAGAAGAAATGAGTAAAGGGGCAATCCTAGCAGCAAGAAACGGTGAAGTCAAATGAATTAACACTAAAATTGTTGATTGCCGGCAAATTGGTTAAATGCGTATCAATAGACTATGCTGAAACAGTTGATGGTGATGGTGCAGATAATTTATGTCTGAGTGATGGGGTATGCAATAGGACAAGGTTAGTTGTATTCAAAATTGTTCAAACAATTTTGACATGTAAAATTTTAACAGGCGACAAGTAAGGTATTGTAGTACATCTTCCGCGGATACCATTAGACACTGAAGAAGATCTTGATATCCATCCATCCATCCATTATCCAACCCGATATATCCTAACTACAGGGTCACAGGGATCTTGATATGCTATTCGTATTAAAATGTTTACAATTTCCTGTTACAATAGTTTTTGCTATGACAATCAACAAATCACAGGGACAAACATTCAAAAAAGTCATTTTTTTATTAGAGAGAAAGAAACAATATTCACTCATGGGCAGTTATTCATTGCATTGTCACAATGTAACTCCAAACACGGAATCAAAATTCAATTGGCAAAATGTTAATTCCAAATATCGTTTTTACTCAACTTTTACAGTAAAAGTGTAAGTTTAAAAAGTATTTGTGTGTTCATTTAAAGCCAAACAGAACAAAAACGTATAACG
Source organism: Polypterus senegalus (assembly GCF_016835505.1). Lineage (NCBI taxonomy): Eukaryota > Metazoa > Chordata > Cladistia > Polypteriformes > Polypteridae > Polypterus > Polypterus senegalus. The sequence continues at coordinate 91,909,028 of NC_053171.1, forward strand.
AAATGAATACCTCTAATGCAACATGAAACATAATTTTCTTTCAATTTATTACGTTTTACTATTATTTACTATGGTTAATTACTCACTATAATGTAAAAAAGGTCTATTATGCATATGTAACAATTCCCATGAAAATAATCTGTTTAAACTGTACATTTGCTTCCCCATACGCGAGCGACAGAACCGTGAAGTAGCCAGTGTGTAGTGCCAGCCTGAGGAGCGAGCGAGCAGGGGGCAGAGACCCTAGTATATGTATGGAAAAAAAAAAAAAATATATATATATATATATATATATATATATATATATATATATATATATATATATATATATATATCTTGTGTATGGTTGGCAAACATGCACCATGCTCTCTTAGTTGCGAGAAGCAGATTATAGATGTACCATACAGTACCTGTCAAATAATATAAAGAGTACACAACACATGTTTAGCCCTAATTGGGGCCTTTATTGTTAAGAAGAGATATGGCCTGCAAACAGAACACAAAAGGTATGACTAGGAAATGGAGGCATAAAAAGTACAAAATGGAGTCATCAAACCAGAGTATGTCAAAATGACAAAAGTCAAAAGCCTGGGCTGGGGACCTGGTGCTTTGGATTGAGTAGGTGCTCTGGAAAACTTTAAACACTGATGTCTACTGCTGTTTGGACTATCTTTCCAATGCTGCATATGCTTAATGTAATTTCATTGTCATTATACTGTATATTCATCGTTATTGTTGTTTATTTTGCAGTCAATTTTGTCTAGTTTATAATTTTGTGCTGTTTTTGACACTTTTCTGACTTGTTTCAAGTGTCACACCTGTTGTTAGGCACAGCACTGTAGATGCCAGGCATGGATGTACTTGTGGTGTCTCATGCCAACGTATTTTATAAGAGCAAGAACTGCATTTATTTCCATATTGATGTTTGTGAGAAAACAAAATTAAAAATATTCCTCTGTTATTTAAAAGTCTTTCAGGTTATTGGCTTAGTTTTGCTTTTATATGAGTTTGTCTTATAATGTTTGATATTTTACTAGAAATTTATTATAACACTTTGTTGGTGTCCAGCTACTTTGTGTTGTTACTGAAAATAAATATATTCAAAAATATCTGATGAAAAATGCTCTAACACAGTTCATCTTTCCATTCCATCCAACTCTGTCTTTGCTTTCTGCATTGCGACTGTCCTTTTGGCTCAATTTCTTGCCTTTGATGTCTCTTCATCTCTTTTTTTTTACATTTTTGCCAAGTTGTGACACTAATCAGAAACTATGTGCTGAATGATGGACACCAGGCAGGAAAAGAATGGCCTCCTAGTCATCCCTGGCCTCATCCCTATTTGGTGGGCTTCTCTGAGCTACATCCATCCTTCATCATTCTGGATATATTTTTCTCCCATTCAGCCATCCATGATCTAACTCTGTTACAATTTTACAAAGTGTTTATGTAATTTGACATTTTTATTTTCAAATGCACATTTTTTTTCAGTTTCATTTTCAAAAAACTTTTTAACATTGTATTTTGTAAATCCTACACCACCATTTTGTTTTTCTCCGGTTCCAACATTTTAGCGCTCTTAGTGGTAGTGATGAGGAAAACAATTTGCACAAAATTGCATGCACAGCAAAAACTCATTGTTTTCTTTGCAAAAAAAAAAAAAATAAGTTGTGTTTCATTTTCAATGGAATTTATGTCATTCATACAAGAAGAAAACTGCTTAGTCTGAAAGCATTTTTATGCATGTTTCCATGTGTCATTTAATATTTAAATAAAGAATTCTAGTGAAAAATAAAATCACCAGACGTATGAATATCCTCAGTGAAGATAAGGGAGTTGCTAAGTAACGATTCAGGCAGGCGGTTGCTAGGTAACGGTTTGTGGAGACCGTTGCTAGGTAACGGTTCAGGGAGGCAGCAGCAACTTTCCACGTAGTACAATTTTCCTGTAGAGAAAACACAGCAATGTGCAGGATGGTGCCTTTAACTGTTTCTTCTCATGCAAACTATGCAGCATGTCACATATTTTAAAGATTCATTGCTGCCCTCCATGAACAGGCAAAAATAGAATTGGTTATACCGGAATGATAAGGATTACAGGTTAACTTGAAGTGTGCATGAGGCTTTAGGGAGCAGCGTTCCTTGATTTCCACCCAAAAGAAAAACAAAATTAAAGTCACCACAAAACACTTCAGTGAGTTTCTTGTTACACAATCACGGAATCTCCTGTGAAATTAATTTTAGGGTCAGTTTAAAAAAAAAAATTATGAGAGTCGAAACTTGCTTGATTTATTTAACACTAGTGAGTACCTTTTTGCTGATAGTAAAAGCCACATTGGTTCCTCGTGGCAACAGGAAGTCATGATGCCTGGCATCATCAGGGTGTTAGTATAAAGATTTGCTCTATAGACATCCAAGTTGTCCAAGATTGTGGATAGATCTGAATAAGTTAATAGTGTGTGTTAGTACAGTCTTACCTCGGTTAATGTCCTTAATCCATTCCAGATCCTTTGACTTATACCAAACAGGACGTATACCGAACAAATTTTTTCCGTAAGAAATAAAGGGAAAATGATTAATCCGTTCCCATGAAAAAAAATCCTATTGTTATTGGCATATTATACATTGATGGGGTTGTATAAAATAATTAAAAAACTGCTTAATACTAAAATACATAAATACAAAAGCAATTAGATGAAATAAATGAAATTTTAACCTCACTTTACTTTTTAATAACGTCTTTGCTTTTCTCAATTGTAGATACCGTTGTTCTCGGCATACGGTATGCAGCAGCCATGTCCTGGATGCGCATGCCACCTTCATACTTTTCAACAATCAATTCAAATTTACACGAAAAAACACAAAATCACGTGAAAATTCACAGAGAGTTATAGCTCGGGTTGTTCACTGAATGCTAGCAACTGGTGTACTGACGCTTGTGGGCAGTCGTGGCTTTGTGTCGAGAGAGGTAAACAAGGGTAGTGTAGTGTTCTCTAGATTGAAGTAGCGACACACTCAGAATAACGTTTCAAATGCTGTTTATTTTGAACCACGTTTAACCAACTCTCCATACAGCGTGCCTTCTAAACCACACCACTCTCTCCGGCAGTCATACATCTCAAAAGACGCAGACCATAGCAATCAACACCAGAACATAAAGCAATGGACAAAAGCATCATTGAACAATCATACAGAACAGGTAGCATGCGGGTTGTTCACTGAATGCTAGCAACTGGCGTACTGACGCTCGCGGGCAGTCGTGGCTTTGTGTCGAGAGAGAGAGGTAAACAAGGGTAGCACCCAAGTCGTATTCCAAATAAAGGTCGTATACCAAGCAAAATTATTCATGTCCAAACTGGACGTATACCAAGTTGGACTTATTCCAAAGTGGACATATACCAAGGTATCACTGTATTAGAATTATGGGCTTAAAAAGGATTACTTTGTTAAAAGACTTTGTGTTTTGAATTATCAGGATTTTGATCCACGGTTAGTTTGACTTCATGGTTTTGACCATTTGCTTTTTTCAACCGTTTTTGTCTTATCTCCTTGACTTTGATGTTTTTTTCTCTGTCTTTGTCTTGCTGGCAGAACAAACACCCTCAAATGCTCTCAGTGAGCTGCAAATTTGTAAGTGGCACCTCTGCTGTGGCATTGACCTACTGAGATGTTATTCATTCCCTCTATCTCGTTAGGACTTCTTTTTGCCACCCTTTTGCTGCCCTTACCACACTGGCAATCCTAGATACCCTGCACACACTCTGTGAGACAGTAGTGGACTCTTTACCGCCTTTCACATCAGAGAACTCACAAATCAGCTCTAATTTTGACTGGAAGCCAATTTAGACAGCCTGAAAACTGAAGCTGTATGTTCATAATTTCTGTTTCCATATATGATCCTTCCAGCAGCTCTAGAATATACTGTCACTGGCAGCCATTTGATTTCTTCATTTCAGTTCTTTATATTTGTTCAATATGATTATTTGTGTTCTGCTTTTGTTGATCATTTAAATGTCTTGTGATGGCTCTCAATCCAATATTGCAGAACGGAAATAACAGGAGTATACAAGAATGAATGATAGAGTATACTGGAATAGAAATGATACAGTCAATTTACTCTTCAGGAAAGGGACACAAACCAAAATTCAATTTTGATTTCTTTGTAGGTAAAAATGTTGGATTTTCATGTTCCTTTTTTTTCTGATGATAAAATGTCAGTGTAATCGGCTTCGTTTGCTGGAAAATATGAGGCTTGCTGGGAAGAAGCAGGCAGGATTTGGCTTGATGAAACTGAGAAAAGCACTTTGGTGTGGTGAGCTGATGGGACTGCAATGCAGAGAACTGAAAAGGTTGGAAAGACGACACATACTGTTATGTCCCCGCGGATGGAAAAATGAAATAAATGAGCTGCATCAAGCTGATGAAGCTTGAAATATGGATTTGGGAGAGAGACCTCCAAGCAGCTACTCAGCGTGCCACATGCTCTGAGCCACAGCTCGCCAGGTTTACTAATATTAATAGCATTCTCTGAATTTGATTTCTTTTTCTTACTTGAAAACACATTATATTGGATTGTGGTTTTAGTTCTTTATTTTATTTTATTAAGGTCCAGTACTGGAAAGTGCTGGCCCCTTTTACTTTTGTAATTTTCATGTTGATATTTTTTGTCTTCTGCTCTATTTAAACCGCTCAACGATCCTGAAGTGTGTTAACTGAGTATGAATAATGGGTAGACGTATTTAACGCTTACAAAATGAGAGGTTTATGGGTGTGAAATTCGTCAAAAAAAAAGAAAACATGCCATGTGTTAGTGATTTTTTTAATATCTTATTTTTTATCTGTGGATGTTGTATGTAAATTCTGGTTAGGTAGCTTGTGATTCTTTGTATCATGCAATTTATATGTGACCTGAATTCCGAAAAAGGTGCTGTGCAATGGTGGCTTGAGAGTGACAGAAGCTTCAAGGGTTCTCTGCGACAATCGCAAGTGTGTTTCTTACATTACATTTACTTATTTAACTGACGCCTTACAACATTTACGATACAGTTGGTTACATTCCTTTTGGTTTTCAAATTGGAACACAGGCAGGTCAAGTGACTTACTCACGGTAGCGGGACTTGAACTGACAGCATCAGGGTTTGAAGTCCAAAGCATTTAACTCTTTACTGTGTAAAACGTGTTCATTAAAAATGAATTGAAATTGATTCTTTTTCAGAAAATGGTTGGTTAGGGGCAAAACACTTTTTAGATAGAGACCCAGCCTGCCAAAGACCCCATTCCCCTGATCTCTCACCCATCATGACCCTGCCACCACCACCACGCACGGGGGATTCAACTTGTGTTGTTATGTGCCATTTGAAGACATGCTTTAATTCCTTCCTTTTTCACCCTTTGCTTTTATTCTGTTTACAGAGCACTCATTGTCGAATGTTCCCTGAAGTGATTGAAACTGGGTTTCAACCCCCCTTGAATCGAGTCTTCATTGTAGTCACATTTACCAGCCCTCGATGCACTATGAAAACATATGAAGGCGTAATAGAGGCTTCTATGATCTCTTGTTTGCTTCTTTCTTCTCTTTGTAGGTTTCCTTCTTTATCTTTCAGTCCCTCAATGCCACTCCTTTTGTTCCTTTAGTATATTTTTTTGAAGCAGTAGTGTGTACATTTCTTCTTCTCATCCAAGTACAGTGGAACCTCGGGTCACGACTGTAATTCATTCCAAAACGATTTGGTCGTGACCCGAAGTAATTTCCCCCATAGGATCGTATGTAAATACAATTAATCCGTTCCAGACCATACGAGCTGTATGTAAATATATATTTTTTAGAGATTTTTAAGCACAAAAATAGTTCATTATACCATAGCATGCACAGCGTAATAATAAACTAAATGTAAAAACATTGAATAACACTGAGAAAACCTTGAACAGAGAAAACTAACATTGCAAGAGTTCACGCAGCCTTACAGCCTGTACTTTTTAATGAGTTTTAAGTACAGGGAAAAAAATGAACATTCAAAAAATCCGTAATTTATACAAAAACTAACCATAAACAACCAAGAAAACTAACCTTACATGAGTCGAGTTCTGGCATGAAGGAAGTGAGGAGGAGCTGGCTGGAGAGGAGATTACAGTTTTGAGGTAAAGTCTGTGACGATGCGGGTTCGCTGCATGCTCCCATCTCGCTTCCGGAAACCCTTAAACCCGTCACTATCTGTAATGTTACCGATGAGCATGACAGTGAGGCACTACAATGAAGCAATCGGAGGGTGTAAAAAGTGCCAAGTGCTTTTATTAAAATCAACAAAACAACAATCAAAAACAAAGTCCAAATTAAATAAAGTGCAGTGCTTTCAGAATCCTTCAATAAATAAATGATCCCATAAAAACAGAAGTGAAGTGGAGGTTAAAATCCAATAGAAAAAAGTCTTCATTAAATACAATGAGATTAAAACAATGCTGGAAGCAGTCTCTTTAAAAACAAGCCTGGTGCCTTCTTTAACTGCCTTCTCGTGCTATCTCTCTCTCTCTCTCTCTCTCTCTCGTTCGCTCGTTCGCTCTCTCTCTCTCTCTCTCTCTCGCTTGCTGCACAGCGAATGCACAGGGAGAGACTGAACACGTGCAGAAATCATCGACGCGTACGAACCGGAAGGGAAACTGGTTTGTTCATCACTCGAGTGTGTGGTTGTGAACAGATGCAAAAGTTTGGTGAACTTTTTGGTCGTAACCTGATTCATACATGTTCAGAGATATTCGTTACCCGAGGTTCCACTGTACTGTACTCTACTTTGAAATGTTTGTTTCTCCACTCTTCTTCTATAGATGTCCATCATTTCAGTTTTTATCTGTTCCACCTGTCTTCCTGTACACGTCCCTCCATTTTCCAGTTTTGACATTTCTTGTAGTATTTCCGGCAATGCTTCCAACTGCTCTTTTTCCCCCTTACTTTTTTCTATTCCTTTCCTTTGGAAGAATTGTTTAGCCCTAAACTTCATTATCTCCCACCATTCTCCTCTTGTTTTACACCCTTCTTTTAGGGTTTCACATCTCTTTTCAAACTCTGTTCTGATTTCTTTATCTTCTAGGAGATGCACATTTAACTTCCAAATTCCTTTCCCTCTATTATCTTTACTTTCTCCCTCACACCTTATTATAATAATATTGTGATTGGAAAAGCAGATCGGTTTAATTTGAAAACTTTTAACTACGTATCTTGCACTACTTAGTATTAAGTCAATTCTTGAATTCCAGTTTCCTCCTTCTGCTCTCCATGTATACCTTTCCTTTTCCTTTCCTGTGTGAACGCTGGCCCTGGCACAGACAGACGGACAACATATTTTGCACCCACACACCGTTTATTCACACTATTTACAAATATATACAAAGTAGTCCAATCACGTGCACTCACAAGCCCCAGTGCCTCTTGCACTGATTTCCCCAAAGTCCAGGGCCCACAGTCTTTGTGCCTTCCTGGCCGCCTCCCGTCCTCTCTCTCCAGCTCAGTCCTGCTACCTCCCGACTTCCACCTATGACTGGAGGGAGGCGGCCCCTTTTATGGGAACCCTGATCGGCTCCAGCTGCTTCCCGGCACTTAACGTTGGCCACACCCCTGTGTGGCGGAAGTGCCGGCTGTGCACCCGGAAGCCGTCCGTGTCTCCCCGGTCGTTTTCCCCCCGGTACTTCCTGGTGTGGCGGAAGTGCCGGGCTCCCGGGATAAATAGGCACTGGGGCGCCGCCTGGCGGTGGCCACGGGTCCCTACAGGGCTGGGCTTCCAAGCCCCCTACCCGAGGCCTCCTGCCTAACCAGGACGGACGCCCCCTCTCGGTCTGGAGGAGGCACACACCCTCCTCTGGTCCTCCAAGGTGTCCCAGCCAGGCTCCATCCCTGGCCAAAGACCACACGGGGTAAACCGGCATTGGGGCGCCGCCTGGCGGTGACCACGGGTCCCTACAGGGCAGGGCTTCCAAGCCCTGTACCCGTGGCCCCAACATAACCAGGACGGACGCCCCCTCGCGGTCTGGAGGAGGCACAAGCCCTCCTGTCTTCCTCCTGGGCGTCCCGGCCGGGGACCACACCTGTTTCTCTATAATTATTTTTTATTTGGTAATCTTTCATTACATTTACTAAGAACCTACAGGTTTTATCCAATTTTCTTTTCTTCTTTACCTCGATTTGGCAGATAAAGACTCCAGCTGAGGTTTGCTCAGACCGGCACACCGCTGCTTGCACTGGAAGCACATTCAGGCATTAATCACGGGGACACACACTGCTTGGACTGAGTAGTGAGGATCGGTTTGCAGGCAGACGCGAAAATACTGAATATGAAATATTTGAGATGAAGCCACATGTTCTAAACTAAATGCAAACTAGTAAACTAATCTGGAATTTAAGTTGAACAGAACATTTCCTGTTTGAAGAATGGGTGATGTGCAAAAGAAACTTGCTTAGGATAGGATAGATTTAATTATTGTATTTGTTTATTATTAACAAATTTATATTAGCTGAAGTCTTAAAAAATTAAAAAATAAAAACTGTTGAAGAGAAAGCAATCTTTACTGGAGATTTATTTTAGTAGCATAGTGCATTCCCTTAAACTCCTCCTATTGGCAAAACCATCAGAAAATGGCAGTGTCCATGCTGATTCAAAATGGGAATGAAAAGAAGTATAAAATCATCAAGAATAATGATAATATTAAAAGAAAATCATGCAAATATTCACGTAAATCACACCATGAGCTTAAGGCATGTAAACAATAAAGACTGTTGATGGGTTAAGAACTTTAGAGGTGTGCATAGCTTTCCCTGTCAGCTCCAATTATCATTTTCACTTTATTTAATTTAAAGGTTTATATCAGGGAGAGATAGTGGGCCTCACAGCTCCGGAGTTCTAATCCTGGCTCAGTCACTGCCTAAGTGGAGTTTGTCATTTTTTCCAAGTTCACTTTCCACATCCCGAAGATATGTATTTGTAGATAATTGGGAACTCTTAGGTTTCCCATATGGCTGAGCTTGTGTGCCCACTTTGTGTGCTCTGTGATGGGTTGGGGTCCCATCCAGGCCTAGCCCTCGCCCAGGCTTGTGCCCATTGCTTGTGTTTAAGCTCTGGATCCCTGTCAGTCAATAACATAATAACCTGAGTGTGAAAATGGAAGGTTGGGCATTGAAATCCTGCCAGAGAGCACTTTTTTAATTGTCAGAAAATGTAGAAGTATGTTTATATTGTAGTTGAAAAAGAGCCATGTTTTGGCATCTCTCTATTATGCAAAAAAATCTTGGAGAGGCAGACTAGGGAGACCAGACGTGAACTTCTCAGAGAATAATTTGAAGTCCCGCAAGAGACACTTTAACTTGCTCCCAGCTCTTAAAACAATGACAAGCGACAAGCAAAACACGCAGCTCACCAGCAGATGATCCGACAACTTCTCCTTGTGTGCGTTCAGCCACCCTAACCCCCCTCTTCACAACGCGAGCAGCAGATATACGAAGTGGCAAAAATGACAGTGGCTGTACAGGCTTTAAAATGAATGACGCTTCCCCGAAATGTGATCAGCGTTTTACGTCCTGCAAGAAAGAGATTTAATCACACCCGGGGCCGGAAAAAAAGGACAAGTAATGTTTTTACAATGTCACGCAAGACAAGGCAGTGAGCCATCATTTAAAACAAGTCCATGGACATCTAACCTAGCAGTTTCTGGATTGCTTTTGGCAGACACACATCATGTGCTCCAAGCTCTTAAAACAAAGAAATGCGACAAGCAGAACAGGCAGCAGCTCGTAAGCAGCAAAAAGACATCAGATCATCCGACGGCATCTCCTTAGCGTGCGTTCAGCTGCACCCCCTTCACAACACGAGCAGCATTATACATCCTGTGAGAAAGAGATGTGACTATGCACGGGGCCGGAAATAAAGGACAAGTATTGTTTTTACAAAAGTTTTTAAAGTAAAAGTGAATATAATGCATCCTTCTATATAAAAGCGGTCAGGTGTCCTTCCGTCCCGTGAGTGCTACGCAGGCGCGGAGTTTCACACACGCCCCGTCCATTTTGCAATGCACGATGGGATTTGTAGTTTCGTTTTTCCAGGTAAAAGATGATTTTCTACTCCAGACTGTGCTATATCTTCTTCTTCTTTCTTACTATATAAAAGCGGTCGGGATTGTCCTTCCGTCCCGTGAGTGGAAAGCGTAGCGGTATTCCGCTTATCACAGACTTACTACTTGCAGCTTGCGGTACGAAGCGACATGATGTGAGCAGAGTTCTGGTGCTCCCATCGTTCCCTTGCTTTTGTGTGCGATGCGCTGGAAAAATAGACAAAATTATGTCTCTGGAAATAATTATTGTTGATGGAATACAAATGCCTCACCTCGTAGTAAATATCAGGGGGTTCAAAAGGGCGAACTCAAAATAGAAAAAAAGTTTACATTTCATCACAAAAATAACAGAAACTACGAGTATTAAAGTGATACCGCTCAAATGCAATATAACCAAATTAATGAGTTTGTATAAAATATCAAATTGATCTACATATTGAATTGCCTTAAGAAGTGGTCAACTTAAAAGTCAGTCGCCTTAAAAGGCGGGTCAGCCTAGTATGTAATAATTCCCATGAAAATAACAATCTCTTTAAATTGTACATACAGTATATCCAGTAAACCAAACTCAGGGGTGAAGCGAGCAGGGGGCAGAGCCCCCTAGTTTCTCTAAAAAAGATTGAATCCTGCTTTTACTGACAGTTAGAACTAAAAGGATGTCTTTCATAGGTTTTCCATATAAGTGTCCATATTTTATTCAGGGTGTAATGTCATCTCGCTCCTGTCAGTGTAACCCCAGTAGTCACATGCATTTCTGCTTCTTTGTTCTTTTTGCATTCTGCATCCAGCACTTGATGTTCAGCAGATGGCACTGCTCTTCTTTTTCTTCTTCTTCCTTTTTTAATGCTCTTCGTGATGTCACAGGCCTCTGTGATTTGCTTGCTGCACAGAAGATGTTGCTGTTCTTCCTTTTGTTGCCCTAAGGAATCCACAAGCGCAGGTCAGTTTGCCATGGTTGCCACTCCCACACATTTTTTGCAATGCCAGTTTGTATCGGAATAATTCTAAGCTTTTGATCAAGGTTCTAGCTCCAGTAGTTCACATATAACCGTGTGATGGATGGGTAGACCATAACCTTTTTATGTCTATAGACTGTGACTGATCAATGTGTAGTGCTGCTGGTCTCATGGAACCAGTGCCCTGGGTTCAAATCCTGTGGAAACTATGTTATCCCCTATCCATGTTTTTTTAGGCATCTTAGTTTTCCTCCCCCATGCTAAAGATGTCCATGTTAGACAAATAGGTGACACTAAAACGGCCCTGCTGAGGAGTACTTGTGACTGAGCCCCACAGTGGACTGATGCCCCATCCAGGGCCGATTCTTGTCCCAGTGCTGCTGGAATAAATTCCTGCCTGCTGCAAGAACACTACAGTATACTATGTTATATTATCCATCCATTTTCCAACCCGTTGAATCCGAACACAGGGTCACGGGGGTCTGCTGGAGCTAATCCCAGCCAACACAGGGCACAAGGCAGGAACCAGTTCTGGGCAGGGTGCCAACCCACCGCAGGACTATGTTATATTATTTTAAGCCAATTCACCTTATTCTGCTGTTTAGTTATTGTTTTATGTTTTTAACATTTTATACTGATTGATGATAAAGGAAACCCAATGGGTTCAGTTTTGAATGTCTCAGACATTTGGGCACCCCTGGAGGACATAAACTATAGACTTTACAGGAAGAATTTAATGATTATTTTAAAGCTTTCCGTTTTTTTCATCAAAAGGATATTCAATAAAAAATATATTGTAAATTCACTGACTTTCATTGTGTTTTTGCTTTCAGTGTGCAGAGGCTCAATTCCATTCGAAGAAGGGCATCTGTTTTGGCTGTTTTACACATGTGCTCTGCCACCTTCACGCCGTAGTTTTACAGCCCCGAAGCATCAGCACAACATAAAACCAGACTGTCACTACCACTTAACCTCTGCGCTCAGTGAACCATACCAGTGTATGCAGAAGGAAATGTTTGCAAAGATATGCATATGCAAATAAGACATGGTAATTTCTAATTATATACAGTATATCACCATTATGTTTAATACGGAGACTTGACGAGAATAACAGACATTGGTTTATTTCTTCATGTATCAAATATCCTTTTCTCTTAGCTGGCTCTGGATATCAGAAAACTAGTATAGTTGTACATGTTTAAACTTCTGGTAAAAAACTAGAATAACAAATGGCAACATTATAAGCAGAATGGTGAATGGAACAAAGGTGGAAATCTCTTCATGAGCTGACCAGTTGGAAGAAGATGCTTTGGATTGGTCAGGTTAGGATAAGTATCAGGCCGGCCACTGCATATGAAAACATTGCCTTATAAAAATGAGAATGCCACCACAGGCCACAGACCCCTTAAAACACTGGCAAGTCCCATGGGGATGTTGCAACAAAGACAGGCATTATTCTTAAAAATTTTGTCTTTGATTTTTGCCTGACCTTTTCTTTGTCTGTTCTACCAATCTCTTAGTTTTTTAGATCTCTGTTATATCCTAACCACAACTTTTCAAATGATCAATCTCATAAAACACTGTTCACTGAAAGCAGAATACAATGAATCAAGAACTATCCAAAGTAGAAATCAAATAATCCAATCCAAATTTTGGGAAAAGAACAAAAAGGGGAGCCATAAGCAAAGAGTAAAACCTCAAATGATAGTTTCCTAATTGTGATTAGAAGCACACAAGATGGCGAGAAGGTATAAACAGGCCTCTAAGTATATGAAAACCTGACAAGGACTACACTGGTTAGCTTCAGGCCTCACCTCAGGCAGCCTGACATCAAACTCAAAAAGCAGATTTCAAAGGCCTGCACAGGCCCAGTGTGGAGCTGAAGCTTTTAAAAGTTAAATTCACAAAAGGGCACTTCAAGGGATAGTGAGCTGTAAAACCTCAGACTTGAAAGGATATGGAAAACAAAAAATCTGCATAAATTAAAAAAAATATTTATACTAAGAAAAAGAAACATACAAATTTTCAAATAAGGATAAAGGCAAAAAGACATGTGTTACGAAATAGTTTTAAACAAGGCAGAATGACCATGAGGCCTCCAGAAATGCACCTAGAAGTAGGCCAGGATTAACCTACCAAGAAGAGGTTCACCTTAATTCAGCCAGGCTGCCCCACCCAATACTACCTGCTGGATTTGGCATAAAAATGGGGAGCTGTCAAAACATTAAATGTTCACAATTCTATTAAAAAGCCTCACATGGCAGGACAACCGTCAAACCCCAGCTTGTAAACAGTAAGGGCAAGAAAGATTTTTATACATTGAATATTTATTAGCACAAATAGAAAATTAGGCAAAAATGCTCAACAGAGCGGACAATGGGCAAAAGAACTTGCCTAAAAGGCAATCCACAGTAAACAGGTCCCAATATGCAATTGTTGTGATGTGAGATTTTGCATTTAACTTGATAAATATTTTGTATGTCTTTATTTGTAACTTAGGCAAAGCAATGTAATATTAGTGTAACATTATTAATAATAACAGCAATGGAGAACCCCAGGACTGAGTCTGATTGAATTTTACGACAGGATTTGGGAGATGTGCCTTAAACCAGTTTGGCAAGTGTTTCTCTGCTAAAGTCTCTCAACCCCCGTAAGAAAGCCAGGCTGCCTAACTGCCAAGCTTTACCTTAACATATGGTCTTGTGAGGTGGCAGGTGTTAAGATGTTCTATTCCCCCATTGGTCTGAAGTATGGCTTGTGATGGACGGCCAGCATTCCAGCCCGGCTGAGATGTCCCTCAACTGAAGAAACAAGCCTTTTTGGAGCACTACATTCCTCAGGACACTAGATGGCAGCTCCCCTGGATGGAAATGGTTCCTTGGATTCCCGCAGGGCAGTATGGGACATGGAGTCCGTCTCTTCAGCCCTGTTGGGTGCCGTGGGTGCCACCAGGGGGAGCTCACCAAGAACCAGGGGACTGTTACCGTGATGCTAACCCGGAAGTACTTCGGAGTCACAAGGACGGAAACCCGCAGTACTTCCAGGATACTTGAAGAAGGCGTTTGACCCGGAGAAGGAATACTTCCGGGTCATGGACTTTAAAAGGACTTTGGGAAACCTAGCAGATGGAGCCGAGTTGGGAGAAAGTGTGACGGAGCTGCTGGGAGTGGAGGATTGGTTATTGTTTATTATTGATTATTGTTATTGAATTATTAGAGAATTGTGAAGTGTGTGGTGCTTTGTGCACTATTATTGAAGAAATATTATTAAAGAATCTTCTTGGTGTTTTAAACGTGTGTTTTGGACGTCTGTCTGGTGGGTTCAATGGGGCAACAGCGCCTCTAGCGTCCACAGGCCGTTAGGAACTGGCTTTTATCAGAAGCCTTTAATTACCATGACGTCCTATTGGCTCTAGGGGCTGGAAAGAACATCTACAAATCTGTTTGCTTAACCTCACACTCTCTCTCTTACTAACATCTGGTGAAGGCTGATGAAGGAGCATCTCTCTCTCTCTCTTACCAAACTGATGAACTGAAAGGACAACACAATAAAGAGCACAGCTCGGCCTTTTCTGAAGAAGCTGACCACAAATGATACCTTAACTAGAGACATTAAGTAACTAACAAGTCTGTGTGCCACCTGAAACTACACATCACCATTTATCAGGTTGTATGTTTGCCAATATTCAAATGTACTTTGCATATTGTTATTATTTATGAATATTACCAATAATACATTGTTTAAATTGTAACTTAACACCTGCTTGTCTTTTACTATACCTAATTGCCTGAGGTTATAGATATAGAAGGGAAGGTGGGGAGAAGTTATATACTATAATACCTTATAAACAGTGGTGAGATTTGAGGCGTTCTGACAGAGGCTACATATTAATAATACAATAGGGGAAAGTAGAGTAATATAATACTCTTCCAAGACAAAACAACAATCCAAGAAAAACAGGCAAGAATTTCACAAAACCAGTAAAACCAAAAACAAAAGGCAATACTCATTTGACTCTACACTGAATGAAATGATCTACTGCTCTTAAGGCTTCTCAGCTGACTTAAATAGTCAGAGGAAGGACACAGGAATGGTAATGTGAAGGTGACACGCCCCGGGGGAGTTCAGTCCACAAAGAGCGAGGAATATAGAGATTGTCAGTCAGTCAGTCATGTTCCAACCTGCTGTATCCTAATACAGGGTCACAGGGGTCTGCTGGAGCCAATCCCAGCCAACACAGGGCACAAAGCAGGAACAAATCCTGGGCCCACCGCAGGGCACACACACACAAGAGACAATTTAGGTTCGCCAATCCACCTAACCTGCATGTCTTTGGACTGTGGGAGGAAACCCATGCAGACACGGGGAGAACATGCAAACTCCACACAGGGAGGACCCGGGAAGCAAACCCAGGTCTCCTAACTGCGAGGCAGCAGCACTACCATGGCGCCACCGTACCGCCGTTATAGAGATTGTATTCAATTTAAAAATAATAAATAAAATTGATGGAAATAAAATAAAAATAATAGTAATACAAAGACAAGAAAAACAACAATAAAATACATAGACTTAAGTTAATATATAACAGTAGGTGAAAAGGGTATACCTAAAAAAGGTAACCGAAAGCAAACATGTCCAATCCACTACCCATACAACAAGAAAAAAAATCCACAGCAACCAGAAAATCCAATACAATAGTCACAAATGACAATGCTCACCATCCAATAATCAATGAACCCCTCACAGACTTATTTCCTCCACCTGAATATAGAGACAGTAGGAGGTCTCTCAGCAGTTACATCATTGTAGCCCCACCTCTTGGGGGATGGACCCACAGAACTCAAGGAATGTAGCTTTGAGGCTCAATTAAACAATACTTAGATGAAACAATTGTAACACAAATTACATAAAAAAGAAAAAGATGAAAAAGAATAACTTTATAAAAACAGACAGAAGTAACAAGAAAAACCAGGAAGCAAACCCTGGCTGTACCAGAACACTCCATTAGTTGAACGCCAGTTGCAGTTCACCATGAGGAGGGGAGTATATAACAAAATAAAATAGAAACGTAAACCAAAGAAAAGTAATTTTAAAATATTTAACAATCAAGAGGATGCCTATTGGAAATTCAACAACATTTTGAAACATTCAATCATATTAACAAAAGGAAAAAAGAAGATTTAAAAGGAAAAAGAAATAAACAGAAAGCAATAAATAAAACTATAGCAACGTCAAAATAGTGACAGCCTCCACTTTCCAGGAAAAAATAAGTCCGGAGTCAGGAGTTGACGGGAAGGCCGTCTGGCAGGAAGTTAGTTTGGCAGGAGATCTGAACAGAAAGAGCAGGAGGAGACACAGAGTTTTTTGACTATTCCTTTGGCATCTGCAAAACCTTTTTAGCCTTTTTCACCGAGTTGTATCCATTTTTGTTCTGTGAGGATCCTTTATTAACGGCTATTTTAATGTAAACTAACCAACATTTTCCCCTGAATGGCACACATTCATAAATATTAGTAAATCCGTATTTAACATTTAAATAAAGAGTACATAATAGATGATATAGGCACGGTACTCATCCAAAAAGAACTTGGCACATGGGTGTTTAATAGTGAATCTAACTTAGTGTCCATTTGACTTTTTAATAAGTACCCTGGACCTGTTCAATTTTCACAAGTGTGTTGAAATCAGCGGAAGAGAGTGCAGAGAGTGCAGAGAGGAGAAGGCTGACTGGTCTCGAAGTGTGCTACACATATACTGTACATTACACAAGGCAAGACAAGCTGTTCTGCAATTGTGCGTTCTTTTTTCTGTTTGGCAACTTAATTGTTCAATGAAATAATACCCAGAATGCCTGCTGGTTTTTTGCACTAACATGCTACAACGTCTTTGTGAAACCTCAAGATTTTCATGCTTCACTTAAAAAATCAAACGACTTACTTCTAAGTAGCAGGCTTTGCTACTTAGGTAGGAGCACACCATAGATAACACAAGTAAATGTTTGTGTGGTTTGTGTGTTCCTTTAACATTCCTGTTTGGTTCACATTTTTGAAATGAATCTTGGGAGGCTGATAAGGAATTAAAAGAGTAGGTGATGCTACAGAGCACTTGGGGTGCTTGTCCATGTTTGCTGGCTTTCTTAATGAGGTGTCATCATCTGCTTCTATCGTATGTTAGAACAAAATGACTAGGAGCAAACCTGAAATCTGCAATTAGTAGCAACTGTAAAAGGGTTTATTTATTTATTTTTTTAAAACTTAAGCTGTCGACCCATCAAGGGCATTCAGTGACCCACATTTGAGAAGCACTGGGCTAGAGGGTGTGCCAGCCCATCTTTTAGTACAGATTTAACTGTATTTATCTCTTTTCCATTCATGAACCATAATTGGGCTTTGGGTCCTACTTGTGGTGGCATCGCCACAAGCCATGACTATCAGGACAATAAAAGCAGGACGTGCACACAGCATGGCTGACACACTGCTAAAAACACATTGCACATCTGACTGATCGTTTTCATTGCAAATGAATGTCAAACAATCCGAGTTCAAAAGAAAGTCGTACAAGACTACAGAACTGGAGATGCAGTCGACCTCCACCATGTAATTGGGCTCACAGGAAGCAGCGGTGCAGCTATACGTCTGAAGACTGGAGGTCTTAGTGTTTCCAGTAGTAACATCACACACCTTCATCCACATAAGCCACACCCCCTGACAACACATGGCGTCATAGCGACCAATCCACCAAACGATGACGCTTAATCATGTGATTGCTGTGCAATTTGACACGAAGAATAACAAAAATAATAAAAGTAGCATAAACATGCTAAAATGTCCTTTTCATTCCCGACACTCATAAGTTCACCAGAACATCTTAAGCCAGATGTCTGAGACAATGAAGCACAACACTGCTGACAGCACCCATTACTTACTTTTAAAGAAGGTCAGTGAAAGTTAAGTTACAAGGAAAAAAAGTTAACATGTAACATATCTCCTGTGAACTGGTAATAGCTTTGTTTCCATATAATAATACCCTCCAGAATAAGTGGTACAGTGTGGGCAACGCCAGACCTGCCAGGGGCTACGCAATTTGATTACTGGTATTAGTAGAGAGCTGACACTTACAGAGACTCGTCTATCACTGAAAGGAAAATTAGTTTGATCACAGCCCCTGGGGAATCGTAACATTAAATGTACTCTGCACTCTGTCAGGTATTTTTACTTTTAATCCCTAGTCAATATTAAATATGATCATACAAATACAGTAAAACTACAAAGTCTTACAAGAAGATTTGAACTGAAAATAATATTTTTTCAATATTTTTCCATCTTGTAGTTTTCTTTGTTTGTAGGTGACTGGATAAAGGACAAATAGTTGCTGTCTGTGACAAGTAGTGGAGCCCAGGGAGGGCCTGTCTGAAGTCTGCATGCGTTTTCCTTCCACATTCCAGCTGATGGCTCTAAATTGGCGTGATGTGAGTGAGTGAGTCCTGCAGTTAACTGGCACACCTTCTGGAGGTAACACCTTAGTTTAGGTAGTGCAAAAATGCATCTGTTTCTCGTGTACTTTGTCGCTGGGTAAACAGACTGAGGAGGCCACAACAAAGTTTGGGGTGCCAACCAGGCAATCCCATTTAATTGTATGTCCAAATATAAAGAAATGTAATTCCGTAGTGTCAGGGATGCCAGGGGCCATGACCCGGCCGGGACATCATGAGGGACCGGATGTGGGTCTGTGCCCACCCTTGGATCACGTGGGGGTTGCCTTCCGGGTTGCTCTGGGGGCCACGGGTACAGGGCATGGAAGCTCCACCCTGTAGGGGCCCGTGGTCACCACCAGGAGGCGCCCCAATGCCTTGGGGACCTGTTACCTGTTCCTGGTGTGGCGGAAGGGCTGGGAGGAAGACTTTGGACGTTACCCGGAGAGCTGCCGGGAGGACAGCTGGCACTTCCGCCACGCTGGGGCGTGGCCAAGGGAGGAATGCCGGGAACACCTGGTGCTCATCCGGGTACTGAATAAAAGGGGCCGTCTCCATTCATTCGAGGCTGGAGTCGGGAGGAGGAAGGACGAAGCACAGAGGAGGTGTGGAGGCGGCCCGAAGAAAGGCATTGTGAGGCCAGGACTGTGACTTTGGGGTTTGTGCACTATTTAAACTGAACTGGGTCTGTGTGACCATTGCTAATATTTGTAAATATTGTAAATAAACGTGTTTGTGGGTGACATGAACGTGTCTGCCTGTCTGTGTCCGGGTCAACTTCCACAGTAGGCACTCATAGTACACTGGCTTACAGCAGCCAAAGGGTATGGCAGCACTTCAGCAGAAGCTCTGTCACTGTTGAGGTTCAGGTCCAAAATAAATGCCTGGCATACTGGGCTACTCTACAAATCGTAATAACAGTAAAAAAAATAAAATCATTTCTGATTAAATGGTGTTTCTGTTAGCGACTTCATAACCACCTAATCCTGAATTTCTTTTACAGACATATTTGTTTTTGATTTAAGGAAACTTCAGCAGGATAATAAAAGGTCCTTTCTGTCCGCCCCTTTATTCGCAAACGTGACACCACTGCACTTATCTGGCTCATACTATGCTATTAATCCTTTTCACCCCTAGACGCTCAAACCAGATTAACACTGGAATAGCGGGATCTCAGGCATGCCCTTTGAAGGATATCCAACCTTTTATTCTGGCCTTAATGGCCTCAGCAAACCACCTTTGACTGCACATGTGCACTTAAAAGATTTAGGACTTTGAAAAGAGAGAAAGAAAGAAAGAAAGAAAGAGTTTGAGTTTTGAATTGAACTTTATTAATCAATAATCAACAAATCATTTACAATGTCATAAGTAAAAAAACAAAGAAAAACTCACCCAAAAAGAAAACAATCCAAATCATTTACAATATTGTAAGTAAAGACAACAAAGAAAAATTCAACTCACCCCAAAAAGAAAATACAATATCTAATGTATATTTCAAATAAGAAAAATCAACTCATTATTCTCAAGTCTGCAGATTGCCTCATGAACACACCACCTGCCCACAAAAGAATCCACATTTGCGGTCTTGTGTTTCTAATTGGATGAGTAGTAATTTTCTCAAGCTAAATGAAGAGAAAACAGAAATCTTAGTGATTGGCAATAATGGATTCAATGAGGTTATCAGAAATAAACTTGATGCATTAGGATTAGAAGTCAAGATGGAGGTAAAGAACTTAGGGGTAACTGTTGACTGTAACCTAAATTTTAAATCGCATATTCATCAGACCACTAGGACAACATTTTTTCACTTAAGAAACATAGCTAAAGTTAGACTTCTTATATCTTTGAAAGATGCTGAGAAATTAGTTCACGCTTTTGTTTTCAGTCGACTAGATTACTGTAACGCACTCCTCTCAGGACTACCCAAAAAAGACATAAATCATTTGCAACGAGTGCAGAATGCAGCTGCTAGAATCCTAACTAGGAAAAGAAAATCCGAGCACATTTCTCCAGTTTTGATGTCACTACACTGGTTACCTGTGTCATTCTGGACTGACTTTAAAATTCTGCTTATGGTTTATAAAGCATTAAATAATCTCGCCCCATCTTATATATCGGAATGTCTGACATCTTATAGATAGGTAGATAGATAGATAGATAGATATGTGAAAGGCACTGTATAATAGATAGATAGATATGAAAGGCACTATATGATAGATAGATAGATAGATAGATATGTGAAAGGCACTATATGATAGATAGATAGATAGATAGATATGTGAAAGGCACTATATGATAGATAGATAGATAGATATGTGAAAGGCACTATATAATAGATAGATAGATAGATAGATATGAAAGTCACTATATGATAGATAGATAGATAGATAGATAGATAGATAGATAGATACTTTATTAATCCCAAGGGGAAATTCACATAATCCAGCAGCAGTATACTGATACAAAAAAAACAATATTAAATTAAAGAGTGATAACAATGTAGGTATAACAGACAATAACTTTGTATAATGTTAACGTTTACCCCCCCTGGTGGAACTGAAGAGTCACATAGTGTGGGGTCTCCTCGGTCTGTCAGTGGAGCAGGACGGTGACAGCAGTCTGTCGCTGAAGCTGCTCCTCTGTCTGGAGATGATCCTGTTCAGTGGATGCAGTGGACTCTCCATGATTGACAGGAGTCTGCTCAGCGCCCGTCACACTCCAAATCGTAACCTTAGATCTTCAAATGAGTGTCTGCTTAGAATTCCAAGAGCAAAACTTAAAAGAAGTGGTGAGGCGGGCAGCCTTCTGCTGTTATGCACCTAAAATCTGGAATAGCCTGCCAATAGGAATTCGCCAGGCTGATACGGTGGAGCACTTTAAAAAATTGCTAAAAACACATTTCTTTAACATGGCTATCTGATAACTTCACCTTCATTTAATCGTGATTTACTCTGTATATTCAATTCATTATAATAACTATTCATGGTGGCTTTAAAATCCGTACTGACCCCTGCTCTCTCTTCTGCTCTTTTTCTGGTTTTCTGGGGTGGCGACCTGCACCACCACCACCTGATCAAAGCACAGTGATGTCCTACATTGATGGATTAAAAGCCAGAAGTCTACATGACCATTATCATCAAATCCTTCCAACAGAACCCTAAATACAATGAGGACTGATCATTTATGTTAGGTAGAATGCCCAGGGAGCGCTGGTCAGGTGGTCTCGTGGCCTGGAACCCCTGCAGATTTTATTTTTTATCTCCAGCCGTCTGGAGTTTTTTTTTTTTTGTTTTTTCTGTCCTCCCTGTTCATCGGACCTTACTCTTATTCTATGTTAATTAGTGTTGTCTTATTCTAATCCTTACTTTATCTTTTATTCCTCTTTTCTTAATCATGTAAAGCACTTTGAACTACATTATTTGTATGAAAATGTGCTATATAAATAAATGTTGTTATCAACAATACTCTTGTATCTGGTCCATCTGGCAAATAAAATATTAATCAAAAGGCCGGTCGTCAGTCTAAAAATCTTATTTACTGCACTTCTTTTAGGAAGTGTCCAGCCATTTGCTTAGGCGAAACAGAGAAATTTCTAGCATAGCATTTGAGGGAGCATGTTCAAGTTGTTAACATCAAAGACCTTACAAGACCTAATGTAGAACACTTCACATCCCTTGATTACGGCCACATTGAACTCCCTGTCTGTGTTCTTTCACACGGTTTCAAATACAATTTTCAATAACAAACAGAAGGAACTAAGCTCATTCTCACACTGGGATCACACCTTTCACTTAACAATTAACAACCAAATATATTTTTAATCTCTCCCATCATCTTCTTTAATGGAAGCTTTTTCTCAGCTATTCTCACCTTTTCTCCTTTCATCTGTCCACCTTTGTTCCCTCCATTCCGTCCTTATATACTGTATGTTACTTCTTTCACCTTCAGTGTGTAAATAACCTTTAAACCTTTTTCCATTATTTTATCAGTTTCTACTTACCAACCTTAGGAGCTTCAATTCCTGGGAAGGGTACGAGAACATCCACCCATCCGTTATCCAACCTGCTATATCCCAACTACAGGGTCACGGGGGTCCGCCGGAGCCAATCCCAGCCAACACAGGGCGCAAGGCAGGAAAGAAACCCCAGGCAGGGGCGCCAGCCCACCGTAGGGCGCACACACACACACACACATACCCATGCACCAAGTACACACTAAGGACAATTTAGAATCGCCAATGCACCTAACCTGCATGTCTTTGAATTGTGGGAGGAAACCGGAGCACTTGGAGGAAACAGTACAAGAACATGTTATATATAAACATCTTACAAATGTATGATCAAATTTAAGTGGATTGAACTCACTTCATTAAATTCATGGTCATATGGCCTGCAGTCTATGAAGCCCTACCTTGGGCACCAGTTCAGTGTAATGTTCTCTCCAGCACAAATCTATGGAGCCGGTTTACAGTTGCTCTGAGATTTAGAAAACAAAACTCATGCAGACAAAAACAGAGCAAACAGATTTCATAAGTTTTTTACTATGTAGATAAAGTGTTTTAAAAAGATTGGAGACTGTAAAACGATGGCTGGGGAAAGCATAGTGAGGCAGTATAGGATGGTGGTCTGTAGGATGATGTTGAATATCAAGATGAGGAGGAGAGTGAAAACAGAGCCAAAGATCAAATGGTGGAAGTTGAAGAAAGAGGACTGTAAGGCTGAGTTTAGGGAGGAGATAAGACAGGCATTGGGTGACAGTGGAGAGTTGTCAGATAGTTGGGCAACTACAGCAAACGTAGCAAGGGTGACAGCTAGAAGGGTGTTTGATGTGACATCTGGACAGAGGAAGGAGGATAAGGAAACCTGGTGGTGGAATGGGGAAGTACAGGAGAGTTTACAGAAGAAGAGGCTGACAAAGAAGAAGTGGGATAGTCAGAGAGATGCAGAAATTAGACAGGAGTACAAGGAGATAAGGCGTAAGGTGAAGAGAGAGGTGGTGAAGGCTACAGAAAAGGTGTATGATGAGATCTATGAGAGGTTGGACACTAAGGAATGAGAATAGGACCGGTGGGCTAGACAGAGGGACCGAGCTGAGGAAGATGTGCAGTGGGTTAGAATGATAAAGGATTAAGATGGAAACATACTCATGAGGAGAGTGTATAGATTGTATGGAAATAGTAATTTCAGAGGCTGGTGAATAAAGAGAATAAGAGAGACAGAAGGCTAGATGTAGGCTGGATGATGGGAAGACAGGAAGAGCAACATATTAGCAAGGAAGAATTAAGGACAGCTATGAGGATGAGGAATGTAAAGGCCATTGGTCTAGATGACATACCTGTAGAAGCATGAAGGTGTTAAGGAGATTTGACAGTGAGGTTATTAACCAGATTGTTTAATGGAATCTTGGAAAGTGAGAGGATGCCTGAGGAGTGAAGAAGTGTACCTGTACCAATTTTTAAGAATAAGAGGGATGTGCAGCACTGTAGAAACTACATAGGGGTACAATTAATGAGCCACAGCATGAAGTTATTAGAAAGAGTAGTGGAAGTTAGGTTACGAAGGGAGGTGTGTGTGAGCAGCAGTGTGGTTTCATGCTCTTAGGGTGTTGATGGAGAAGTATAGAGAAGGCCAGAAGGAGTTGCATTGTGTCTTTGTGGATTTAGAGAAAGCATATGACAGAGTGAGGAGAGAGGAGTTAAAGTACTGTATGAGGAATTCGGGAGTGGCAGAGAAGTATGTAAGAGTGGTACAGGATATGTATGAGGGAAGTGTGACCGTGGTGAGGTCTGAGGTAGGAGTGATGGATGCATTCAGGGTAGAGTTGGGATTACATCAGGGGTTTGCTCTGAACCCTTTCTTATTTGCAATGGTAATGGACAGGTTGACAGACGAGATTAGACAGGAGTCCCCATGGACTGTGATGTTTGCTGATGACATTGTGATCTGTAGTGAGAGTAGGGAGCAGGTTGAGGAGACCCTGGATAGGTGGAGATCTGCTCCGGAGAGGAGAGGAATGAAGGTCAGTAGGAACAAGACAGAATACATGTGTGTGAATGAGAGGGAGGTCAGTGGAATGGTGAGGATGCAGGGAGTAGTGTTGGCAAAGGTGGGTGAGATCAAATACTTGGAATCAACAGTACAGAGTAACAGGGAGTGTGGAAGAGAGGCGAAGAAGAGAGTGCAGGCAGGGTGGAATGAATGGTGAAGAAGAGTGTCAGGAGTGATTTGTGATAGATGGGTATCGGCAAGAGTGAAAGGGAAGGTCTACATGATGGTACTGAGACCAGCTATGTTATATGGGTTGGAGATGGTGGCACTGACCAGAAAGTAGGAGACAGAGCTGGAGGTGGCAGAGTTAAAGATGTTAAGATTTGCATTGGGTGTGACGAGGATCAACAGAATTAGAGTACATTAGAGGGTGTAAAAGAAGAATGTTCTCCTCAGTACCACGTAACCTGTGTGATTTTTTCTTTTTCTTTAGACAGTCTGATTTATGAACTAACAAAAATATGTTGCCACATAATGATGTCCTAAGCTGTTTTTCTGTTAAGTTCCTCAAAGTAAATGGCTCGGGGTGAAAAAGTCATAATGACTGCAATGTGTAGACATAAGGTGTCTGACTCGTGGTCAGTCTTGGGGACATAAGTAAAAGTTGCTTAGCTTAGATATTGCTTAACTTTTGAAATGTGATTACTAGGATGTTTCCTGTCTTATAAATCATGAGATAAAGGGGTATAAAAACTCCCCCTATCTGTAGATCGGGGTGTCAGATTAGCCGGCTGTTGCGGTGGTCTGAACCTCTCCTCACTGCGACTCTAATTCAAAATTAAAGAGAACTGAAAGAAAAAAACTTTTGCCTGCTGTCAGTTGCATTTTAGCGCTACAAGGGTCAGCTCAGGTTGGATGGTTGGCAGACAAAGTCAGAGAGGCGAGATTGTGTAAAAGGATGTGAAGGACAGAGCAACCAGGAAAGAGGAAAAGAGGAAGGCCTAAGAGAAGGTTTATGGATGTGATGAGAGAGGACATGCAGGTGATGGGTGTGACAGAGAAAGATGCAGAGGATAGGAAGATATAATAATAATAATAATAATAATAATAATAATAATAATAATAATAATTCTTTGCATTTATATAGCGCTTTCTCACTACTCAAAGCACTGAGCAATTGCAGGTTAATATGGAAAAAGATGATCCGCTATGGCAACCCCTAATGGAAGCAGCCAAAAGAAGAAGAAGAAGGTTAAGTTTTATAAAGAATTTAAGGCAACAAGAGAAAAATGGCCTTTAACCAAGTTCTTTTTAAAAAGTTGGGCCAAGGATCTCAACTTTCTAAACAGGTGCAGCTCGATCACATTTATGTTGTGTTTAAAAGAAATGTTTAACATTCCAAAGCTGTGCTAACGTTTATCTTCTGAAATGGCTTTTACCAAAAGGCAGCACTAACTGCTCATTTGTTCAGCCATCTGCTTATTCCAACACAGGTATGCTGGGAGTGGGAGTTTATCTCAGTGACTTGACAAACAAGTTGCACACTCCCACAATCATTCAACCTAACCTGCATATCTTTTGGGATGTGGGAGGAAACTTTGCAGATTGTTGATAACCCACACAGATGTGAGGAGAATATGTAAAATCCACACAGACAGTAACCATCTTGGGATCTGAACTGAGGCCAATGGAGCAGAGAGGCATTAACACCAGCTGCTGTGCCTATCAGATTAGAGTTGCCAATCAACGCAACCCGCATATCTTTATGATGTGAGTTGAAATCTGAATACCTGAATAAAACCAGTGTGCTCTTGGGTAGGACATGCAAACTCCAGTCAGAGGGGGATTCAGATTCAATTAGGCCGCTGTGCTGTGCACTGCACCAAAGTACCCCCATCGCCTCATGAATATCAGTAGCATTTGTAGAGTACTATAGTAAGACACTATCAAATATATAATAAAAAAGGACTGTGTAATTGCATGGCGGTCAGAGTTAGTGTTCTTTGAGAAAGTTAAGACAATTTGAAAGTCTGTTGCTACCCATGAAAGTTGAAATAACAACAACAATAACAATACATTCACATTTATTTTATAACATGCTTCTCATCTAAAGCAGCATGGTGGAGCAGTGGTCATTGTCTGGGTGACGTTTGCTCATTCTTGTATCCGTGTAGGTGTTCTCCTTCCACATCTTCAAAGATGGACCAGTTGGTGAAGTGGTGCTCCAACATGCCCTTGTGTGGCTGGCTGAGTGAGTGGGTCCTGGCACCTTACCCAAAGCTGATTCCTGCTTTGTGTCCTGTGCAGCTGGGTTAGACGATGGTCACCCACAACCATGAATTGGATTAAATGGGTATGAGAATGTTATATTATATTACGCTTCTACTAGTATTTTAATTAGTCTTCTGAATGTGAAATGGTTCAGTTAGATTTAGCCATAACGACTCAGATCCACCACAGTTAGTTTCATGCTGGCCTTGAGATGCACCACATTTACACTCGTGTTCCAGACTTGGTTACAAGGACATTGAAACGACTTTCTGTCCTAATCTCTGTGACAGAAAAATGTCAAACTAGGCCTTTACATTAAGACACTGAGGTGAGCAGCTATACTGTCTGCCTCTGTGTTGTTGTGCCAATGTTAGGTGAGACAGCCAGACATCTGGAGCTGGATTTGGTGTACTCTACAAGAATGGTGTTCATTAACACTGTAAACGAGGCTAAAACACAGAAAAAGGGCATTTTGACTTATTATGATTAATTGTCTAAATCTTCATGTTATGTTCCCCACTTTTACTGAGCCTAATGAAATGGAATGATAGATAAATTGATAGATAGAACGCGCTATATAATAGATGTGAAAGGCACTCTATGATAGATAGATAGATAGATAGATAGATAGATAGAAGGCACTATATGATAGATGTGAAAGGCACTCTATGATAGATAGATAGAAGGCACTATATGATAGATAGATAGATAGAAGGCACTATATGATTGATAGATAGATAGATAGATAGATAGATTCTCCAGAAGCTCCTAAAATAAATAAGTAGATCAATATAGTGAGTCCCAGTGAGGCGTTATGCAGGTGCTATTAGTATAAGTGAGCTCCCGTAGCATTTCTTAACACATTTTTACTAAATAATTTGTTGGCTAAAACTCTTCAATATTAATGTGTCAGAGAGAGATGTGCAGCTTTGTTCAGAATGGAACTCAGGTTTGTTTTATTCTCTCCTTCTCTACTATCTGCAGGGGGTCCAGAGTACTTTGTACATCCTATAACTGAGTCTGCCCTTTTAATTAGCTTGTTAATTTGGTGGGCCTCTCCTGAAATGATGTGACCAGCCCAGCACACTACAGCGTAAAAAGTCACACTGGCCATCACAGGGTTGTAAAAGATATGAAAGATTTCTCTACTAACGATAAAGGAATGTAATCTCCTAAGAAAAAGAGCCTGCTCTGCCCTTTCTTTTATCTTTGTGATACTGACATGACCAGGTGTTTTACTTCTAGATGTGTACAGAGTGAAGAGAAAAGGAGTCAGGACTGTTTCTAGGGGTGCTCCAGTGTTGATGACATCTCTATCAGAAATATATGGGTAAATATAACTGAAAAAAAGTGTATGCTGAGTATTTATACAGCATATGGATAATACTCTCCTTCTGCAGATCACCTGCAATGACCCTAAGGATGCAGATGGCATACTTTTTGCATATTTTAATGCAGACAAGTAAGTCAGGGGTTAAGCACAATGGGGCAATGGAGAGTGCTGCTGTTACACAGCTCCAGAGTCTGGGTCTCATATCCTGACAAGTGCTCGTATTTATCAAGTGTCTCAGAGTAGGATAATTTGGAAACGCATGACAACAGTGAACTTTTAAAAAGATATCAATTTCACAGAGATGGAATAATGTTCCAGACTTGGTTACAAGGACATTGAAACGACTTTCTGTCCTAATCTCTGTGACAGAAAAATGTCAAACTAGGCCTTTACATTAAGACACTGAGGTGAGCAGCTATACTGTCTGCCTCTGTGTTGTTGTGCCAATGTTAGGTGAGACAGCCAGACATCTGGAGCTGGATTTGGTGTACTCTACAAGAATGGTGTTCATTAACACTGTAAATGAGGCTAAAACACAGAAAAAGGGTGTTTTGACTTATCACGATTAAATATAAACATTTTGGACAACCTGCATGTTTATTGCATAAGTCTTCATGTTATATTCCCCATTTTTACTGAGCCTAATGAAATGGATAGATAGATAGATAGATAGATAGATAGATAGATAGATAGATAGATAGATAGATAGATAGATAGATAGAACCCTAACCCTAATTTTATTAGTTCTGCATTACTTTTCTGCAAAAAAAGTCTGAGAGCATATGTGCCATAGGTGGTAATTTATGTAAATGACTTCATTTCCAACTGTATTTGTACAGACATTGAAAAAAACCCCACAGCATTATATAACACATCACTTGCAAGTGTACAGAAGGTAATGTTAGGGAGACACCTGCTGGTGGATTTCTCATACTTCAGCTAGGGAGGATCAAAGCACCAAAGAAACAATCTCTGGGTTGTCACATCCAGAAGCAGGCATTTTTTGCCACGCACTCACAAGCCTTTTTGTTTTCTGTAGTCCTTTCTAACCTTGGCAGCCACTTCAAGGAGTTATTAAGAAATAGTGCCCGGTGTTAACTTGTTTGCTTTTTTTGCCAGGAGTACAAATATTGCAGGAATTTGAAAGCCCCATCCTGAAAAGCAGTGAACTTAATGAAATAATAAGGGTGATATTGCAAACAAAACTCCTATTAAGTATATTTTTTGTAATGCCTACACCAGGAAGTGACCAAATCTCTGCTTTCCTTTAAGCATTTTTACTTTTTTTTTAATATACAAAGAATAAAGCTCAATGCATTTAATATTATATGCAGTAAATAAAATTGAACTAGAAAGTGAAAGCAACACTAAAATGAGATTTTTCCTCAAAGCTTTTTAATTTTTATAAGCTTCATTTAATTTACTTATTTTTTTTAAACCTAGTGTGCTAGTGAAGTTACTGATCCATGTGAAGGTCTTTATTGCTTGACAGCTTGGTTGGGCTTGCTACAGTGTGCATATAATTATGTCACGCTCCATTAAATTGGAGGGATATGGTTCAGAATGCTAATGGCGCTGTATCTGCAAGGTGTATGATTATTGTAATTATGAAAATGGTTATGTTACTTTGGAAAAATAAATCTATTTCGTTATAAAACTGAAATTGAACTTAGTGAAGAGGAGATGTTGACCTGCCAAAACATTTTTTGAAAGAACTTTCGCTGCTCACTGAACTCCAAAATGTCAAGGAAATGTTGACATGCGGCCCTTGGTTTTAACAGGCGGAACAAGTGCTATGTGAGAAGTAAAAGTGAGACAGCTTGCAGAATGCGAGGTAAGGCTTCTTTTTGTGATTAAAAACAGCAACTAGACTGCTGCTAATTTGCTCAATAATAAACAGCTCACTTGAGCTTTAAGACCACTGCTGATACCAGTAATTAAAACCCCAATATCAGGAAAAAAGACATTTCTAATGCACCGGTTCTGGCTGGCGGAAACAAGCAAATTAATTGTACATTCCGCTGCCTATCCAGTGGACTGTATGAATAGGAAGCCTAATTAAAATGCATACTGGAGTCCTTGTTTAATAAAGCTGCTGTGTGAAATGTACTGTAGAGTACAGTGATTATTAAGGCACAGAATGTGCAATAATGATAGACTTTTATATTTCAATGTATGTAATTTGTTGGAAAAGTAATACTGATTTACTTCAGATCTTAGCATAATTTCTAAAGCAAATACATATTTTGTAAGCCATTGCATCTGAAGGGCCATGATGCTCTGAAAATGGTTTAGGAGGAAATTTCACTTAACAGCTGAAGTAAAGATGACTAAACTATAATAAGACTATTAAGAAACATCTCCTGGTTTCAGGATTTTACATTTTAAATTGTTTTATATATCCATCCATAGATTCATCTGCCCAGTTTTGTTTCAACCAATACAATTGCAGGGGGATGAAGTCTAACCTAGTGGGATAAGGTACAATAAACTCTATGGGACACCAGTTCATTGTGGAAAATAGGGTTAGATTAGAGGTTTATGATAGGATGGGGTCATCATGTTAGACCTCCATCCCCAGATACCACTTTTACAGTAAAAATAACTCGGGGTAGGGAGAATTCAAAGGACAAATAAAGGAAAGTGAAAACTAACAACATTTGCTGCCACTCTGGGAGGTCTCCCGGGACTCTGACTGTTTGGTGGTGGTGGTGGTTTGCCCCTTTGCCCACCATTGTTACTTTCTCTCTAGATTCTGATGTCACTTGAGTATCTTCCTCAGACTCCTCCCAAGAGTCAGCTTTAAAACCCATTATGAAGTCACTTCTGAATGTTGCGGAAAAAACTTTCCTCTGCCTTCAAAGAAGGAAGGTGGTCTTGGAGCCCAGATGAGAATGCAGAACATTTCTTTGTTTGCAAAAAGTTATGTACAAATGTCTCAGTCCGTGAAGTGAGCAATCAAATAAACAATTCAACTGCTTTTATACTTTTTCAGATTGCATCACCTCATATAATACATTACATTGTCTGACTCTTAATATGCAGAACTTTGTTACGTCCTCCAATCAACCAATGCCACCAGTAATTTCTGATTCATGTCAATTATCCCACTACTCTGAACACTAGTACTAGTACTACTTCATTGAGAGGGGTGTTTTGCAAATTGTCCTGTTGATTTTAACACCAACTTCATAGGAGGGGTGTTGGGGCTTTCCCATCAGTTCATCCCCGCTTTCTGGAGAGGTGTTCTTTACTCATTTACTTCATTCTAACCTTGGAAACTTACACTGGTAGCTTCTCTAAGATGAGGCAGAGATTTCTTGTGCTTTCAGCTTTAAGTTACATTTAGTTAGCCATCAAATTTCATTCAATCCTTTTCTTTATAATTCATTCTGTTACAGCTTCATCTCTCTCTCTCTATATATATATATACTGTATGTATATATATTTAAATCCAACATCTGTCTGTCTGTCCACTTTTTGCGAGAGAACTACTTAATGGATTTAAATCGGGTTTTCTTCTATAATTTGCTGGAACATTTTGTTTGATTTTTTTCTCTCATCGTGCTAAGTATCATAGTTCACTTGCTGTAGCGATTTATTTGTGCGAATCCGAGAGAGAGGCTGCGGTTGGAGGGGAGGGGGAAGTGGGCGAGGTCCTCCTCACTCACGCGCCATCCTCAATTCGAGTTGGTCTGATGTGGCATTGGTGACAGGGATTTAATCCCTTGCATTCCTCTAATTGCAATGGACATGTCCTTTCAATCCAAGAGGTTACAGTTCTTGGTGAAGCTTTACTTTGCAATGTCAATTAACAAGGCCCAGGGACAGACACTCAAGTTGGCAGGGGTTGATCTTAGCTCACCGTGCTTCTCGCATGGTCAGCTTTAAATCGCTTTCTCCTTCTTGGGTTAGTTCCTCAAGAAACCTATATGTTCTTGCTACTGATAACAAAACCAAACATATTGTATATCAAGAGGCGCTCAGATATGAAAGCTATCAATATAAATTCTTCTCAATACAAATTATATATTTTTTCATTTTTTTATTGATTTTTAAAGTTTGTCCTGTTTCACTACTATGTGAACAGAGCTGTGGGGGACAGCTAGTACAGTATATAAATATATACTTGTAAAAAATTTGAAAGATTATTATATATTAACTTAAAATTTATATTAACTAAAAATGTTATTATTTAGACAAAGCATAATTCTTCAGTGTGGTTGTTACTGTTTTCTCTTTGTGCGACTCGCAGTTCATATCATGTGAATGCGAGTGGCACATCAATAATGTATGCAGAAGTTCAGATTTCAATATGGAAGCTCTGCAATATAGTGTTATCCCTTGGTGGATCATTTTCTTCAAATAAAATCTTCTAGTGTAGTTAGTTATCTCTTTGCCTTTGGTTTAGACCTTTGCCTGTCCATCATTACATGCCTGCCTGATATGACATCTCCTGGTTTCCTTTCTTCTCACAATAACTCTATCTCAACACAAGCTGCTTGCACAGTGTCTCTCCTGTCCTGCAACTAACACTTGAATTGAGATCTGCTCTCTCTGAAAGCTACTGAGCCAGCACAAGTGTACACAAACCTAAATGAAATTGTAAAGAACTGTTGGAAAAGGTGTATCTCTTTATATAATCTTCATTTGGATCTTGATCTTTGTTTATCCGCGAATGAATTAGAAGACGAAGCACTAGATGGCAGTAGAGAGACAGCTAAAACATAGGCATTGCATTAAGAATCTCCTCCAGGCTTATACTACTGAAGACTGTAGTACGCCTGTCACACCTCAAAACGCAGACATTCAAACTAAACAAATTGTTGTGCTTTAAATTAACTAAAGAGATCTTCATTTAGATCTTGATCTTTGTTTGTTCATGAATGAATTAGAAAAAGAAGCACTAGATGGCAGTAGAGAGACAGCTAAAACATAGGCATTGCATTAAGAATCTCCTCCAGGCTTATACTACTGAAGACTGTAGTACGCCAGTCACACCTCAAAACACAGACATTCAAACTTAACAAATTGTTGTGCTTTAAATTAACTAAAGAGATCTTCATTTAGATCTTGATCTTTGTTTGTCCGCGAATTCCACGCATGCGTAGACCACCTTCCAGTTTAGTACAGTGTTGTTACTCACGGATGTCAACAATGTGCCGGAATAACGAAAGGGGTGGTGGACAGTGTTACGCTGGTTAGCTCCTGAGGCCTGGTTAGAGAATGAGATTGCCGAAGATAAAAGGTACGTGCCTACGTAACATATGAATGAAAGAAAGACAGTGGGTAAAATGAATGACAACGTAACAGCATGTTTCAGAAATTATTATTGTTACGTTGTAGCCGGCGAGTGCTGCGCGTCTCACAGTTGTACCGTGGCTTGCTCACATGTCAGTGAAGTGATCCCTATTTATGCTTTAAAGAGCCTGGATATCTACGTGTCCCCCCATTGCTCTGTGTATATTGCCTTACTCTTTGGATTGCCACAAAGCAACCTGCGAGATTAGAGAAAAGTTGAGAAGAGATTGTGAGAGGAAACGACAGCGTCGTGAAAACAAGACGGACTGTGAACGGACAGAAGCAGAAATGCTTCTACACCACCACATAATTACGATTCGGACAGTGATTCTGAGTAGGCCGTTCCAATCGAATCAATGTCCAAGGGTTTTCTTTTGTAATTTTGTTTCCCTTATAAAAAATCATAATGCTGGGCAACGAAGGGCCCAGTACACGACTGGCAGCCGCGTTTAAACAGGGAGCCCTTCACAGACAACTTTAACACGCGCAACGTAGTTGGGTGCACATTGCTAGTTTAATGTACTTTAGTATCACCTGTAATTATATTCTATTATCACTATTATTTTTTAATATGACTCACTAATACAAAAATATTTAATGAACAAAAATATGGTAACTGACCCTTTGATGAATTAATTAAAAAAGTTAAAAATGCTCCAACTTTCAAATCAGTTAACTAAATCAGTTAAGCTCCTTGAACATGGGAAAGGCGATATATAAATAAAATGTATTATTATTATTATTATTATTATTAAATCCCTAAACAACCCAGCCACATGGGATGCACAAACCAGTGTGTCTCTGCGTGCCGGTCCCAAGCC
The DNA here is from genome assembly GCF_016835505.1 of Polypterus senegalus. Classification (NCBI taxonomy): domain Eukaryota; kingdom Metazoa; phylum Chordata; class Cladistia; order Polypteriformes; family Polypteridae; genus Polypterus; species Polypterus senegalus. The sequence goes on from NC_053171.1 coordinate 91,943,253, forward strand.
TGGATAAATGGGGAGGATTACGTCAGGAAGGGCATCCGGTGTAAAATTTTGTCAAATCTATATGCGGACAAGATGATCTGCTGTGACAACCCCTAATGGGAGCAGCCGAAAGAAGAAGATTATTAAATCCCTAAACAGTGCAAAACCCTAGACACAACTACCACAGACACAGTCCTGACTTCAAACCAAAGTGTAGCTTGAAAAGATTTTTTTTCCTCACACTGCAGCAAAAGGGGGTCCAAAACCTGACAATGCAGCAAAGCGTTTTCTTCAGTTCTTTATTCCCTGCAACTTCTTCACTCCACCCAGGCGAGTGTTGTCCATCTTCTCTTATGAGCTGAGTGGAGGGCTCTCTTTTAATTAGAAAACCCAGGAGTACTTTTGATGCTTAATCTATTGCCTCTGGGAAGCACTTCCAGGGCAGGCAGGACCACAACAGTCCTTGTACTATCACTATCTGAGAGATCCCAAATGGCAGCCCCAACAGAACCTGACATTGCAGGTCCATGGGACCCCAACTTTCATGCTTCCATGTGGGCATGCATAATGGGGCTTGGCAAACCGGTTGGAGACACTCTGCCCAGCGCTGGCAGTCACCCATCGTGCTGTCATTCCTGATTCACAAGTCCATCCTGGGTGCCACTCAGTGTCTGTTAGGATGTCAGCCCTGATGTAGCCGCTGTAATGTTCTTCCATATCCGTGTCCGGGACAATAAGGAGATATTGTAACTCAATCCCTGACTTCTGTTATCAAGGCCTCCTGGCCCGGTAAGGGGGTGGCTTCAATGCCAGTTGGGATGCCAGTTCAACTTACAACATTTTCTAACTTATGTATATTAAAAGAACAACACAATTTTTAATCAAGCAGTACATGCCAATAGGCCAGGGAATGCTACATGTAAGAAATAAACATCTTAGATTTAAGCAACAATGGGAAGTCTGAAGCTTGAAAGTACTGCTTAATAGAAGGGCCTGGGAGTCATAGTGGACTTGTCACTATCAGCTTCCATGCAGTGTATAGAGGCCATTAAGAAAGCTAATAGAATATTAGGTTATGTAGCACGATGTGTGGACTACAAGTCAAAGGAAGTTCCACTTTACCTAAGCAGTATAACGCACTGCTTAAACTCCATCTGGAGGGCAAAAAAGACATAACAGCACTAGAAAAGGTCAAGAAAAGAGTGACTAGGCCGATTCCAGTTCTGACAGCAATGAGCTATGAGAAAATTTAAACTACCTGAACCTTCTCAGTGGTGACATGATTAAATTGTTTAAAATTATGAAAGGATCTAGCATAGTGGAGCCAGACGGTTACTTTTAAATGAGTTCAACAAAGACACATAGACACACAGGTGCAGTTGGAAACTTGTCAAAGCCAATTTTGCACAAACATTAAGATGTTTTTCTTCACACATAGAACCATCAAAGCATGGAGTACGTTACCAAGTAGTGTGGTAGAGAGTAGAACTTTAGGGACTTTCGAAACTCAACTTGATGTTTCTTTGAAGTAATTAAGTGGTTAGGATGGAGAGCTTTGCTGGACTGAATGGCTTGTGACAAAATGTTTGTGACATTCTAACATAGCCAACTTATAACACAGCCACCATGATTTCACAGATCACCTCGCATGTACAGTATCTCATAATAGTGAATACTCCCTTCACATTTTTGTAAACGTTTTATTATATCTTTTCATGGGATAACACTGAAGATATGACACTTTGATACAATGTACAGTTGTCAGTGTACATCTTGTATCACAGTGTCAATTTGCTGTCCCCTCAAAATAACTCAACACACAGCCATTAATGTCTAAACCGCTGGCAACAAAAGTGAGTACACCCCTAAGTGAAAAATGTCCAAATTGTGCTCAATTAGCCATTTTCCCTCCCCGGTGTCATGTGACTCATTAGTGTTACAAGGTCTCAGGTGTGAATGGGGACCATGTGTGTTAAATTTGGTGTTATCGCTCTCACACTGTCTCATACTGGACACTGGAAGTTCAACATGGCACCTCATGGCAATGAACTCTCTGAGGATCTGAAAAAAAGCTCTACATAAAGATGGCCGAGGCTATAAGAAGACTGGCAACACCCTGAAACTGAGCTGCAGCACGGTGGCCAAAACCATACAGCAGTTTAACAGGACAGGTTCCACTCAGAACAGGCCTCACCATGGTCGACCAAAGAAGTTGAGTGCACGTGCTCAGCATCATATCCAGAGGTTGTCTTTTGGAAATAGACGTATGAGTGCTGCCAGCATTGCTGCAGAGGTCAGCCTGTCAGTGCTCAGACCATATGCCAGCTGCACACTGCATCAAATTGGTCCGCATGGCTGTCGTCCCAGAAGGAAACTACCTTCTAAAGATGATGCAGAAGAAAGACAAGCAAACTAAGGACATGGATTACTGGAACCATGTCTTGTGGTCTGTTGAGACCAAGATAAATTTATTTTGTTCAGATGGTTTCAAACATGTATGGCGGCAACCAGGTGAGGAGTACAAAGACAAGTGTGTCTTGCCTACAGTCAAGCATGGTGGTGGGAGTGTCATTGTTTGGGGCTGCATGAGTACTGCTGGCACTGGGGAACCATGAATTCCAACATGTACTGTGACATACTGAAGCAGAGCATGATCCCCTTCCTGGGCCACAGGGTAGTATTCCAACATGATAACGACCCCAAACACACCTCCAAGACAACCACTGAGGGTAAAGGTGCTGGACTGGCCAAGCATGTCTCCAGAACTAAACCCTATTGAGCATCTGTGGGGCATCCTCAAACGGAAGGTGGAGGAGCGCAAGGTCTCTAACATCCACCAGCTCTGTGATGGAGGAGTGGAGGAGTGGAAGAGGATTCCACTGGCAACCTGTGAAGCTCGTGTGAACTCCATGCCCAAGAGAATTAAGGCAGTGCTGGAAAATAATGGTGGCCACACAAAATATTGACACTTTGGGCACAATTTGGACATTTTTCACCTAGGGGTGTACTCACTTTTGTTGCCAGCGGTTTGGACATTAATGGCTGCGTGTTGAGTTATTTTGAGGTTACAGCAGATTTACACTGTTACTCAAGCTGTACACTGACTACTTCACATTGTATCAAAGTGTCATATCTTCAGTGTTGTCCCATGAAAAGATCTAATTAAATATTTACAAAAATGTGAGGGGTGTACTCACTTTTGTGAGATACTCTATAATGCTTGTTTAAAAACCCTGGTGGATCACATAGGCTATGTGGCTTAAACTATGGGTCCATGAGTTGCGCAAGGATGTGACTAACCATTGTATTCAACAGGAAAGGGTCCTGTACAGTGTGGACGCTGGCCCGGACACACACAGACGGCCATCATAAGTTCACCACACACCCTTTATTTACAACTATTTACAGTCAGTGCACTTCCCAGTGCCTCCAGCACCGTTCCCCCAAATGTCCAGTCCACACTCTTCCAGTGCCTTTCTCCTGGCCACCTCCAGTCCTCCCTCCAGCTCCGTCCTCTTCCACCCGACTTCTGCCGATGACTGGAGGGAGGCGGCCCCTTAAATGGGAGCCCGGATGGGCTCCAGCTGCTTCCCGGCATTCGTTTATAGCCACACCCCAGTGTGGCGAAAGTGCCGGCTGCGCACCCGGAAGCCGTCCAGGTGTCCCCTGTCGTCTTCCCCCCAGCACTTCCTGGTGTGGCGGAAGTGCTGGGCTCCCGGGATATTTAGGCACTGGGGCGCCGCCTGGCGGTGGCCATGGGTCCCTACAGGGCTGGGCTTCCAAGCCCTTTACCCGAGGCCCCCAAAATAACCAGGACGGACGGCCCCTCGCGGTCTGGAGGAGGCACAAGCCCTCCTCCGGTCCTCCTGGGCGTCCCGGCCGGGGACCACAACAGTTTGTGCAGTGTTTCCCAGTATGATTGCTGGAGGCAGTGGCAGCAAGATTGGTTCCCGAGGAAAAAAAGTTTAAGAAATACTATTATAGGCTATATGGACAAAATGGCAGCATCCATGAAAACCAATACATAAAATAACATAATAACCTTAAAAATTATGCTAATGATGCCAATGAAGTAAATAATAAAATAATGAAACAAAACAGAGTATTATTTTCACAGTCTTGACACTCGTAACACTAGTAGACAGTAGTATAGAATTACCTTCCAACTGAGACTAGTTTGGAAAGTACAAATAGAGACTTGCTGAAGCTGTTCAAGAAGTAGGGGTCATTAAGCAAAGGATACATGCGTGTGATACTGATCTTATTTAGCAGCTGATTATCAATACAACGACTCAGAGAGACATCCACTTTCTTACAAAAATATAAAGACTACCACCCACAAGAGACAAGAGAAGGTGATTAAACAGTTTTCCAGTTCCTCCTGAATGAATTTCTCAATTACTTTTGTCTCATTTTTCCACAGAAAATGTTTAGCTAAAAGAGCATCAGGTTATAGCTCAATCAATTGTAACCATGGCGTAGAGGAAATGATAATGCTTTTGTGTTTGCTGAACACACCCTGTTAATCTCTGTAACAGGCCAGGAGTATTTCACACTTCATTTTGGTTGGGACTAACCTGTGAAGCTTTTGTAAACACCACATTAAGCACAGAAAACTCCAGGATGTTATTCCTTCTCATTTCGTTACATTTCTAAAGCCATGGGAGGCCCAAGATAATTGAATTACCAGGACAGAGAAACTCTTCTTTTAATTGATTTACCAAAGCCACCACCTCTCATTCACTTCAGTGTATTTCTGATGAAAAGAATTGGGAGTTTCTGGACTCTGTTGAAGAAACTGGAGCTGTCTCTAAACTTGGTGGTCTTTACACCGCTGCATTAATTTGGATGGATGCACAAAGCTAAGGGTGGGTACACGTGCACAGCCTTTTCTTGACTTCTAGCAGAAGATCTTAGGCCAGAACAGCAGTTCTTTGCTCTTTCAATTAAATTTGGCACAAGTACATTGTGACTACATTTTATATGATTTTGTGTGCTTTTGAAGCATTTAATTCCAGCTACAATCTGCAGCCTTGTGTTTTTGTATTTGTATACTGCATTTTGATTCTTTAGCCTTGTTAATTTTGAGAACACCCCTTTAAATGACTGAGTTCAGGTGTTTCGGCTGCACCCATACAATCAGCATGTAGACACATAATCTCTATTGACAGACATCCATCCATCCATCCATTTTCCAACCCATTGAATCCGAACTACAGGGCCAATCCCAGCCAACACAGGGAGCAAGGCAGGAACCAATCCCGGGCAGGGCGCCAACCCACCGCAGTACTGACAGACATTGGCATTTGAATGGGTCGTACAGAAGAGCACAGTGACTTTGAATGTGGCACTGTCATAAGATCCTGTTTTTGCCACAAGTCAGTACGTGAAAGTTCTGCTCTGCTAGATCTGATGTGGCCAACTGTATGTGCTATTATTATGAATATTATGAATTATGATTAATTACTCGCTGTAATGTATGCATATGTAACAATTCCCATAAAATAAAAATCTGTTTATATTGTACAAACGCATCCCCATATGTGAGCGACAGTACCGCAAAAAGGCTAGAGAGTAGCGCAGGCACAAGGGGTTGGCGAGCGCAGCGAGCAGGGGACAAAGACCCCTAGTATTGTAATAAAGAGAACAAAGGAGATAATACAATTTTGGGGCACCATGAAGGCTAACCTGATATATTCACATAAAAAGCGAGGTATAGCACAATGAAAAAGAAAAGAAGCGTCATGACAACCCGAGTCTCCAAGATAGGCTGATTAAGATTAGTTTTTTAGCAGGAAGAGGTGGGTAAAAGGGGAAGGAAATCTAGAAGTGATGTCAAAGGTGTCAATATTGTCCGGTCTGCAGAGAGAAGAAGATAGAAAGGCATTAGTCAACAGCACCCTCTGGCTTTCTGGGAGAAGATTACAGTTATCTGAGCCCTTAAACTGTCCCCTATGTGCAAGTATGTGACAATATATATAAAGTACATAAAAACTTGAAATTGTTTATCTGGACAAGGACACAGAGAGCAACAACAACTAGTGCTTGGCAGCTTACCACTCAATGTTTAAACACACAAGGACTTTTTCCCCAACTATACAAACTGCACCCTATGTTTAGGCCTTCGGAGGTTGTCTGTCATGTTATAGGACAGTCCGCCTCAAGGTGTACCGCTCACAATGCCTACCTTAAGCTCACCCTTCTGCATTTCTAAAGTGCTCATCCATTGTCAGAGAGATTTTACGTTTACAAACCAGCAAACACTCCATCAGCAGGTGGTATGTGCTGTTCCTTGATAATGCAAAGCGTGTAATAATTGAACAACATAAAGATGACGGCCTGTGAGTTACAGTTTAGAATCTGCAGTTAACATAATGTGACTGCAGAGGGAGCCCTCACAGCCAAAGAAGTTACACGTATGAAAAAGGGCTGTGAAAGGCTGGGAACAAACAATCGCAGACTAACAAGATAAAACCAAACCTGAGATGCCCCTAAAGCTACTCGTATGACAGGTTTTGAAGTCTTGTCTAACATTCACTTTCCCATCTCTCTAGTATTACCAAGCCATTTCTTTTTTTTTACCTCCTGTCTATCAGGCACACACAAGTGGCAGTGTACAGTGAATGACATCAGAATCAGTCTGCCTTAGCAAAAAGTTGAGCTGCTGGACTGTAAAGTAGTAAGCCCCAGTCCATTCTTAATGTTGTCTTTAGCTATTTCTCTTTCATGACACTGGCCTCTTGTCCCCATCAGAGAGCACTTGTCCCAACTCTCCTCCTAATCATACAGTAGACTCTATTCAGTTTTGGCTTGCAGATGGCATTCCTGGGCTGTGCCACTTCTGGCTGCATTACTTTGGCTAAAGTGACACCAGGATATTGGTTCTGGGTTGAGGTCTGCATTCCCCTGGACATCATGTGGGACTTGGCTTACCTTTATCAGGCATAATGCAGGAACACCAGCTGGACAGGGCACTTGTGCATCACAGGGTGAAGACACACACACATGTACACATCCATCCATCCATCCATCCATCCATTATCCAACCTGCTATATCCTAACTACAGGGTCATGGGGGTCTGCCAGAGCCAATCCCCGCCAACACAGGGCACAAGGCAGGAAACAAACCCTGGGCAGGGCGCCAGCCCACCGCAGCACATGCACACACTAGGGCCAATTTAGCAACACCAATCCATCTATCCTTCATGTCTTTGGACTGTGGGAGGAAACTGGAGCACCTGGGGAAACCCACACAGACGCAGGGGGCACCCTGTCTCCTTTTTGTAAGGCTTTAGCTCTACCTTTGGTTCACTGTGCCAACCACATCTTAACATGTAAGGTAGAAATGAAGACAGCTACCAGTATCAAAACCAAGGAGAAGTCCTTATTAATTTTAAAAACATTTTAAAATATAATGAAACTAGCCTCACCAAATAGTCTTCCACTTCTGCTGATGATCTCTCTCCATTAACAGGACATTTTGTGCTTTTTAAGTCACTTTAAGTCACACATGCCAGCTTTCCTGATTACACATTCATCTTCCGACTCATTACATCCTAGTTGAAAACATGGGTGTTCATTTTAAACATTTTTTACTTGTCTGTATATGTGCACTTTTGTTTTTTGGCACCTTTTGTACTCATAAGTGGATGTTGAATGGTAATGTGACTCTTCTTAGTCTTCCTGGATGTCACCTGAGTCAAACTGCCACGTGCGCTTTTCTTTGAACAAACCCTACACCGCACGCAAGCCATACGGTGTGCACTTTTAAACAGGCCCTCCTGTTGCACATGGATCAGATGAAACATGTAGGATTGCTATTTATTTAGCAATGCAGACAAATCCCAGACAATTTTAGAGATTTTGTAAATGCCAGCCAGACTGCTATTTTAGGTCTTGCAAAAAGGGCATTGCCATGAAAAGAGGATGTCTCATCACCTTATATCTATTGTATCCTGCAGGGAGCTCTCCAGCTCCCCAGACCTAACACAGACAGACACGAGACACAAGTCTAGCGCAACACAGGCTTTTTATTACGTGGGAAACTGTTCCCCAAACGTTTCCCACTGCACATTACAGAAGCACAGGAGTAAACACAGTAAAAAGAAGCACAGCACTTTGTCTTCTCTCACGGTGTTCCTTCTCTCTCCGCCTTCTCTTTTCGCCAGCACGCTTCATCCCTCTTCCTCCTGACTTGGACTCCCAGAATGAAGGCAGCCGGCATCGTTTATGCTGCACCCGGGAGTACTTGCGGTGGCCTGTTAGCCTGTCCTGAAGTACTTCTCAGTGAGGCGCAAGTCTGATGAAGTAGGGCTCACTAGTCCCTGTAGCACCTCCTGGCAGTGCCCATGGGACCCAACAGGGCTAAGTTGCAGAACTCCATCTCCCATGAAGCCATGTGGGAATCCATTGCACTGCAGCAACCCAGGGGGGCTTCCATCAAGTGATCCAGGGGAGAAAATGCCCTATGCATGCTCTCTCCCCAGGTCCTTCCAATATATAGGCATCCCAGCTGGGTAAGGGCCCTCCACCACACTATTCATTTATCTATTCATTATTTTTTGAAAACTGCATTAATACAGTGGGATGCAAAAGTTTGGGTAACCTTGTTAATAGTCATTATTTTCCTGTATAAATCGTTGGTTGTTACGATAAAAAATGTCAGTTAAATATATCATATAGGAGACACACAGAGCGATATTTGAGAAGTGAAATGAAGTTTATTGGATTTACAGAAAGAATTGTTCAAACAAAATCAGGCAGGTGCATAAATTTGGGCACCGTTGTCATTTTATTGATTCCAAAACTTTTAGAACTAATTATTGGAACTTCAATTGGCTTGGTAAGCTCAGTGACCCCTGACCTACATACACAGGTGAATCCGAGTATTTAAGGGGGTCAATTGTAAGTTTTCCTCCTCCTTTAATTTTCTCTGAAGAGGAGCAACATGGGGGTCACAAAACAACTCTCAAATGACCTGAAGACAAAGATTGTTCACCATCATGGTTTAGGGGAAGGATACAGAAAGCTGTCCCAGAGATTGAAGCTGTCTGTTTCCACAGTTAGGAACATATTGAGGAAATGGAAGACCACAGGCTCAGTTCAAGTTAAGGCTCGAAGTGGCAGACCAAGAAAGATTTCGGACAGACAGAAGCGACGAATGGTGAGAACAGTCAGAGTCAACCCACAGACCAGCACCAAAGACCTACAACATCATCTTGCAGCAGATGGAGTCACTGTGCATCGTTCAACCATTCGCACACTTTACACAAGGAGATGCTGTATGCGAGAGTGATGCAGAGGAAGCACAAACAGAGCCGCTTGAGGTCTGCTCAAGCACATTTGGACAAGCCAGCTTCATTTTGGAATAAGGTGCTGTGGACTGATGAAACTAAAATGGAGTTATTTGGGCATAACAAGGGGCGTTATGCATGGAGGAAAAAGAACACAGCATTCCAAGAAAACACCTGCTACCTACAGTAAATATGGTGGTGGTTCCATCATGCTGTGGGGCTGTGTGGCCAGTGCAGGGACTGGGAATCTTGTCAAAGTTGAGGGACGCATGGATTCCACTCAGTATCAGCAGATTCTGGAGACCAATGTCCAGGAATCAGTGACAAAGCTGAAGCTGCGCCGGGCTGGATCTTTCAACAAGACAACGACCCGAAACACTGCTCAAAATCCACTAAGGCATTCATGCAGAGGAACAAGTACAACGTTCTGGAATGGCCATCTCAGTCCCCAGACCTGAATAGAATTGAAAATCTGTGGTGTGAGTTAAAGAGAGCTGTCCATGCTCGGAAGCCATCAAACCTGAATGAACTAGAGATGTTTTGTAAAGAGGAATGGTCCAAAATACCTTCAACCACAATCCAGACTCTCATTGGAACCTACAGGAAGCGTTTAGAGGCTGGAATTTCTGCAAAAGGCGGATCTACTAAATATTGATTTCATTTCTTTTTTGTGGTGCCCAAATTTATGCACCTGCCTGATTTTGTTTGAACAATTATTGCACACTTTCTGTAAATCCAATAAACTTCATTTCACTTTTCAAATATCACTGTGTGTGTCTCCTATATGATATATTTAACTGACATTTTTTATCGTAACAACCAACGATTTATACAGGAAAATAATGACTATTAACAAGGTTGCCCAAACTTTTGCATCCCACTGTACAGTAGATCAATTCTGATTGTTTTGTGGAAAGAAAATAACTGATTTTTCTCACTTCTGCATGAACATTTTTTGTTTTAAGAATCCACTTAGGCTAAGTCCTTCATAGTCACCGGGGCCACAGCTATCGCTCGTTTGCAGGATGGAGGCTCTATAGGGCAGTTCCCTGCCCGCCTACCATGCTGCCACAGCTACTGCTCCTGACTGGACGCAGATTGGATGGAGTGGAGGGGGGCGTTTCACTGTGGCAGCTGGTGATGTTGCAAGTGGTGACCCAGTTATGGCTGAACGGAGGCCATTGAGGGTGAACGGGGCAGCGGGTGGTAGCATTGTAGTGTGCCTCGGGCGGCTGCCTGTTGAATGGGGCGGGGGGGGGCGATTCACTACCCGCCTATGCACCGTGTTTGTTCTTGGTGGGTGGACGCTGCAGGCAGCAATACTGTAGTGGAGGTGACTGTGTGGTGGGCTGGTGGTGAACCCCCCCTCGCCCCCCATTCATTCTCAATAGTAAGCCTGCTTGTACTGTTACGCACATAGCAGGAAGTCGTCTCTCGTCAGTACATCAGACGTGTTGACGACAGGTGTCTTCCTTCTGTGATAGCGTGGACAGTTCTGTGCAGAAGAGCTCATCTTAACCTTTTGTCTTCACCCTTCAAGAATGTCTCTGAAACACAAATCTGATACAAGTGCTGGTAATACAGTAAAGAAGAGAAAAACCATCACCATGGAAAATAAGGTAGAAATAAAAAAAGGTCAGAGAGATGTGAACCTCCATCATTCATTGGCAGAACACTTGGTTACAGGCGGTCAACAATAGCATTTATTAAAATAATGTACCTGTTCTGACTTCCATACAAATTCAACTTAAGTACAAACCTACTGTCCCTATCTCGTACGTAACCCAGGGACTGCCTGTATTGTCAGAAGCAGCTAGGAGAAGAACTAAGTGCTCCCACCATCCATCCATTATCCAACCCACTATATCCTAACTACAGGGTCACGGGGGTCTGCTAGAGCCAATCCCAGCCAACACATGGCACAAGGAAGGAAACAAACCTGGGGCAGGACACACACACACTCCCAAATGCACACACTTAGCAACATTTACAGAAGCCAGAGATAACCAATCTCTCCCACAAACCTTTAGCCAAGCACTAATCACTGTCTTTCCAAAACAAAATAAGGACTTATTACAATGTGCATCATACAGACCAATTTCACTTCTGAATAACGACGTTAAAATACTCTCTAAAATCATAGCTAGAAGGATGGAGAAAGTGCTCCCCTCAATAATATCACAAGACCAAACTGGATTTATTAGGGGCCGACACTTATCTTCAAATCTTGACGCCTGTTTAATGTAATATACTCACCAACTAAATCAAACACCCCAGAAATATTATTATCATTGGATGCAGAAAAAGCATTCGACATGATTGAATGGAAATACCTTTTACTATTTTGGAGAAGTTTGGGTTTGGCCCGAACATTTGTGCATGGATTAAATTACTGTATACTAACCCAGAAGCTTCAGTTTGCATCAATAACATTTGCTCAGACTACTTTAAACTAGAGCGTGGCACAAGACAAGGATGCCCTTTGTCACCACTGCTGTTTGCAATTGCCATTGAACCACTGGCAATACATTGTCGAAATACTGATCAGATAAAGGGGATTAGCAGAGAAGGACTGGAACAGAAAATCTCATTATATGCAGATGACATGGTACTGTATATATCGGACCCAGAAAATTCTGTGCCTGCAGTCTTAGCAGCACTCACAGAATTTCAAAAGCTCTCTGGTCTCAGAATTAATCTGAATAAAAGTGTACTCTTTCCGGTGAATTCGCAAGCATATAATATTAGATTAGACACCCTTCCTTTTATCATTGCAGAACAGTTTAAATACCTGTGGGTAAACATCACAAGTAAACATAAAGCTCTTTATCAACAAAATTTAGCGTCTGTATGGAAAAAATTAAACAAGACTTGCATAGATGGTCAACCCTTCATCTCACACTAGCTGGAAGAATTAACACTGTTAAGATGAATATTCTTCCTAAGCTCCTTTTTATTTCAAAACATACCAATATACATTAATAAATCGTTCTTTAAGCAATTAGATTCAACAATAACCTCATTTATTTGGAATTCTAAACATCCACGCATCAAAGAGCGACCCTACAAAGACAAAAGGCAGAAGGCGGCATGGCTCTACCTAACTTCCAGTTTTATTACTGGGCGGCAAATATACAGTCGATAAGAACCTGGACACAAATAGAAGAACATACACAGGCATGGACCGCAATAGAAGTAAAATCCTGCAGTACTTCTTTGTATTCCTTGCTTTGTGCTCCAATAAACACACGTTATCGGCAATACACTAATAACAATTGTGCTCCACTCACTTAGAATCTGGAACCAATGTAGAAAGCATTTTAAGACGGAGAAGCTTCTTTCTGTGGCACCTGCAAAAGAACCACCTCTTTCAACCCTCACAAACATATGCAGTTTTTAATATCTGGAAAAAATTTGGAATTAACTTGCTTAGAGATCTTTATATAGACAGCGTCTTTGCATCCTATGAACAATTACATTCCAAATTTAACATTCCAGCTACAAATTTCTTTCACTATCTTCAAATCAGGAACTTTGTTAAACAGAACCTTCCAGATTTTCCTCATCTTGCACCCTCATCCACGCTGGAAAAATTATTGCTCAATTTCAAGGAGTTAGACTCCATCTCTACAATATATAAAATCCTTTTACAATCCCTTCCTTTCAAAGATCCAAGAGGACACTGGGAAAATGACCTCTCAATTAATATATCAGAAAAGGAGTGGAAAGTAGCAATGCAGAGAATTCACTCAAGCTCCATATGCAAAGCATACAATTATACAACTCAAAATTATATATGAGCACATCTGTCTCGACTAAAACTCTCAAAATGTTTCCAGGGCATGATCCAACCTGCGAACGTTGCAACCAAGCCCCAGCCTCACTAGGTCACATGTTCTGGGCCTGCTCCAAATTAACATTATTCTGGACAAAAATTTTTAATTACCTCTCAGACAGTCTTGGACTCACAATCCCTCCTAACCCATTAACAGCTGTGTTTGGGGTTCTTCCAGAGGGTCTTAAAGTGGAGAAAGACAAACAAACTGTGATTGCACTCACTACACTGTTGCACGCAGACTTATTCTGATAAACTGGAAGAACCCAAACTCTCCTCTTTAAGTCAGTGGGAAACTGATGTGTTATATTATTTAAAATTGGAAAAAATCAAATACTCAGTTAGAGGATCTGTGCAGACTTTTTTCAAAACATGGCAGGATCTAATCAGTAATATTTTGAAATGATTTTATAAAGCACAGAGAATTTGTTGATTTAGGTATTTTTAAAAGCCTTAAATTTTACACCGTTTGGCTTGCTCTCTCTCTCAAGGGTGGGGATCGATCTGTTCTTAGCATAATTCTTTTTTTTTTGTAAAAACTTGATTGCTATGTATTGATTGTAATAAAATTAATAAATAAATAAAAAAAAAAAAAAGAATCCACTTAGGCTAAGTCCTTGATTCAAGAGCCTTTTGCAGGGTGGAAACCTGATGGAATACAGGTAGTCCCCAAGTTACGGACATCCGACCTACGACTTATGAGCAGGGCCGTAGCTGCGACGCATGTGCCTCAGTAAGTGCATCTTCGGCCTGGGGACGCTGCAAACGGAGGCTGGAGGGGGGGGTGATTTCGCTGCTTGCGCAGTGTAGTGTCCCTTGGGAGGCTCCCAGCGGCAAGCGGAGACCCGTCGTCCATAGTCACCGGGGCCACAGCTATCGCTCGTTTGCAGGATGGAGGCTCTATAGGGCAGTTCCCTGCCCGCCTACCATGCTGCCACAGCTACTGCTCCTGACTGGACGCAGATTGGATGGAGTGGAGGGGGGCGTTTCACTGTGGCAGCTGGTGATGTTGCAAGTGGTGACCCAGTTATGGCTGAACGGAGGCCATTGAGGGTGAACGGGGCAGCGGGTGGTAGCATTGTAGTGTGCCTCGGGTGGCTGCCTGTTGAATGGGGCGGTGGTGGGCGATTCACTACCCGCCTATGGCCGCACCGTGTTTGTTCTTGGTGGGTGGACGCTGCAGGCAGCAATACTGTAGTGGAGGTGACTGTGTGGTGGGCTGGTGGTGAACCCCCCCTCGCCGCCCCCATTCATTCTCAATAGTAAGCCTGCTTGTACTGTTACGCACATAGCAGGAAGTCGTCTCTCGTCAGTACATCAGACGTGTTGACGACAGGTGTCTTCCTTCTGTGATAGCGTGGACAGTTCTGTGCAGAAGAGCTCATCTTAACCTTTTGTCTTCACCCTTCAAGAATGTCTCTGAAACACAAATCTGATACAAGTGCTGGTAATACAGTAAAGAAGAGAAAAACCATCACCATGGAAAATAAGGTAGAAATAAAAAAAAGGTCAGAGAGATGTGAACCTCCATCATTCATTGGCAGAACACTTGGTTACAGGCGGTCAACAATAGCATTTATTAAAATAATGTACCTGTTCTGACTTCCATACAAATTCAACTTAAGTACAAACCTACTGTCCCTATCTCGTACGTAACCCAGGGACTGCCTGTATTGTCAGAAGCAGCTAGGAGAAGAACTAAGTGCTCCCACCATCCATCCATTATCCAACCCACTATATCCTAACTACAGGGTCACGGGGGTCTGCTAGAGCCAATCCCAGCCAACACATGGCACAAGGAAGGAAACAAACCTGGGGCAGGACACACACACACTCCCAAATGCACACACCAAGCACACACTAGGGACAACTAAGGATCGCCAATGCACCTAACCTGCATGTCTTTGGACTGTGGGAGGAAACCCACGCAGACACGGGGAGAACATGCAAACTCCACGCAGGGAGGACCTGGGAAGTGAACCCAGGTCTCCTTACTGCGAGGCAACAGGATTACCAATGCGAAATTAGGGAACGTGCGTGATTTGATCAAAGACAGGTAGATATTATCAGTAAAGAATAAGTCAAGTCGTTATTTCTATATGTTTTGGAGGACACTTGCGGACATCCAGACGCTGCGGTTATAAACTTTGGCAGCTTTTCTGAGATGGTTGTGCATTGAGCGGCGCTATCCTTGTAAATGAGGGTGTCTCAAGTCAACGGCTTTCAGGAATATTGCAACATATAATTCTCAAAGCCACTTTTTAACACAACATTCTCAAATTCAAGTTTGGAGTTGGGTGGTAATGGGGAGCACATCCAGTCAGCACTGGGTGCAAGGAAGGAAGCAGTATAGGACAGGGGACCGCTTCATCGTAGGACCCATTCATACATGCGTTCAAACTCACGCAAAGCTGCTTTGCTTTCACTCGTGTAACCTACATGCCCATGCAGACTCAGGGACATGGAAGAGTGAAATCAGGTGACAAAGCTGGCAATTCCCATTTGGGATCAAATGCTTTCTAGTAGCCAGGAGGGTTCTGATCATCTGCTAGAACCTCATGGCAGATGTCCTCCCACTAAGGTGGACCTTAGTTCTAGATTTTACAAGTTAGAATCTATCATTGCGTAGTGGCAAGCAGGCCTTGCAGACTCTTGCCATCTTTCATGGCTCCTCTGCCACTCCAAAAAGAAGGATAAATATCCATGTCCCAGATCTACTTTTTGCATCCCTTTTGGCTGCTGCCTTTCCACGCTGCTATGCAGACTCTCTCCTTTTCTTTCTCCTGAAGGTCTTGCACAGGACTTGCCCTGCCTTCGGTGGTTCCTTAACTCTTTTCCAAAAAACTCAAGTTTTCTGTAAAGCACACAAAGCAATGGTTTCACACATAAATGAAAATAAAACGTTTGTTGCTATGTGCTGTTGTTGGCGCATGTTCGGCATCACAGCAGGAGGGTGACGGTAGTGGTCTCAATGTGACACAATCTGGTTTGTACCATCTTGTCATCATAAGTGGCGGTCCTCCCAGGCAAATGCTGCTGTAGGGGACTGATCAGATGATGTCGGCACTTCACTTTCATTCTTGATATCCATCTCCAGATCACTTGCATCAAAACTCGGAGTCTGATAAGTAAGAGTCCTATTCAACAAAATTACGTAAAACGTCCATGGAGTATTTTGCTTTGCACATTCGCTTTGGACTCTCGCCAGATGTCGATGCCATTTTAGAGGTTGTTTGCTCTTCGCTACTCCTGCACGCGTAGGGAATCAAGGTTAAATCAGCAAAGCTATGTACAGTAACTCTCCTTCTAGCAAAGACAGTTGAGCTAAAATGTAAGGGTGATTTTTTTCATAGTATACAGCTGATTACCATCCTCTACTGCTGAATTTTGACAAAAGTCGACATTAGCCCTGAAAGAGTTAAATTCTAGCAGGCCCCTTCAAATTGTACGCACCTTCATAGAACAATGAGACCAGGTAAGCATCAGGGACTGTAAGTTAAACTAAAAGAAAATGGCGATATGCCAAACAATATGTCCCTGCCCTAAAATTAAAACATGCAGTTCATTTAGCCATTTGAGGTTCTCAATATAGTGTGATGAGCAATAGTTTTGCATTGCAGTCCTTTGAAGTCAGTGGACAGATATGAATTGCTTATATTGATGAGTTCTTTTAATGGCTGAATATCCAATATCAAGTTACACTCATGTCTAGGATCCATTTACAGTCAGCCTGATACGCGACCTCGTTACAAATCTCACAGCTCTCTCTCTCCAATTGCTTAGGGGAAATAAAGTGACGATCCAAGTCAGAGTGGAGATGCAAGAAATACGGGTTGGTCTGATTAGCGTGTGTTTTGTGAGGCATCCTGCAGCTCCTGCCACTCCTGTGTACAGTATAGAACAGTTTTATGTAATAAACAGGTTAGACTGGATTTATCAGCTTTAAACCACTGGGCCAGCCCAGACTGGTGGGAGAAATCTAGCTGTTTCGCCTCTAATATGATCTTGAAATGTGTGTGATACATATGCAAAGTGATAAATCATTTCACATCTCTTGAATAATTAAATTGGGAGGTCACTTAGTATCACTAGCCACACTAACTGTCTTTAGCTCTGAAGTCTGATTCTGGCCTGGTTGACGTTCTGTGTAAAGTGTGCAGTACTTCCTCAGGTTTTCTCCAACAGTTCAAAGATGTCACTGCATTTTAAATGTAAAATGACACTTACAGTATATAACAATCCTGCTGCCAGGTTCTCACTGGGGCTCCGTCCCTAGCCTTAGTATGGTACACCCTTTTCTATTTTGTATTTTCCTCTGTAAATAGCGTGTGTTCCTTCTGTTAATTAACTTGTTCCAATTACGTTCTTTTATCACTTCCTTTTTATCCGTTCATTTTCACTGGTCAACAAAGATTTTGTCATAGAACAAGAAGTGTTTTAAACATGCTTTTTAGATAGATAGATAGATAGATAGATAGATAGATAGATAGATAGATAGATAGATAGATAGATAGATAGATAGATAGATAGATAGATAGATAGATACTTTATTAATCCCAAGGGGAAATTCACATAATCCAGCAGCAGTATACTGATACAAAGAAACAATATTAAATTAAATAATAATAAAAATGAAAAGAATTAAAATAAAATTAATGTTCGCATTTACTCCCCCGGGTGGAATTGAAGAGTCGCATAGTGTGATTTCAGAAATTACTGTTACTCATTTTTTGAACTATGTCTTTTTTAGGCAGTATATTTATTGTCAAGCATGAGAATGAGTCTCCTGGGTGCTGGGCTTACTACTTTTATGAAGAAGGATATGAATGTGACGCCGTGACTAACCCAGTTTCCGTTCATCTTAAAAAGGAGGAGAACCATTCGGAGGACTGAAGACATCACTTCCTACAAGCACAACAACTGCCCTTCTTTTTCCACTACACCATAAATACTCGCTACCAGCAGGAAGAGGTAGTGATTTGAGACCGGATCTTCATTACAGACACTTTGACTGAAAGCTCTCTAACCTGTTGGCACCTTGACATGCGAATGAATAGCACCATCTTTTCTTTATCTACACTGGACATTAGATGGGTGTTATTAAGGTATACAGGCTTTTTAAAATAAAATTTAGGATTAAAATGTTTTTATTACTGCTTGTGAACATTTTATAACTTTCCACATTAAACTACAACTTCCGGAGAATTTTATTAAGGCAATGTATCAAAATGGACTCTGATTCACATATTTAAGTGTGATGGTCTAAGCCAGTGGTGGCGAACCTATGGCACGCGTGCCAAAGGGGGCACTCAGAGCTCTCTCAGTGGGCACGCGCCCCGTCGCCTGAGCGCAGAGTTCGTTACTATAAAGCCAGAGGAATGCGGGGCCGGGCTGCTCCCCTCATCGCTCCCCCTCTTCACGCGCGGAGGACTTTTCTCACATCACCCGCCCCTCTGCCCAGCAGCCCAATGGGAGCGCTTCCTTTCTCTCCTGTCTGGGGTAAGGCGGGCGGCACACATGCTGCTTGAGGGTGCGGCACGGACTGCAGCCTTTTGAGCCTGTGATTCTCGTGGTGGGGTTGGAGGGGATGTGGTATAGTGGGTCCACAGCTCAAAATTGAAAAGGCTAGTTTTAACAGATAATTGCCGCACTCGCGGCTTAAAGAGGGGTTATGGTAGAGTGGCCGGAGTGGTTTCCGGGAGTTTTGTGATGCGGGCAGTCCTCGCTTAAGCACACAGGTGAGGAGTCGTCCGCATCTGTAATTATTGCCGGGAGTTGCTAATCGCCACACCTGATCCACGACCCCGTAATATATAATGGAAGCTTATAGGGAAGACCTGCGTGAAACACTTGAGAGGATCGAAGGGATGACAAAGGACAGCACAGTTAGTTATGAAAATGAAATCCTTAAAGTGTGGAATTCTCTGCCAAATAATCTTAAGTCAATGAAGGCACTTGAGATTGCTTTCCTTACTTTGTTTGGAACATCTTATGCTTGTGCGCAGCTGTTTTCAGCTTTGAATTAAATCAAATCTGACACCAGAAACCGACTAACAGATGACCTGAGTGCTGCATGTGTTGCTCTCAAACTTACAAAGTATGAGCCAAGGTTAGACAAATTATCAGCATGCATACAACAGCAAAAAGCACATTAATTGTTCAAAAGCATACCGAATGCAAACTTTTACCTTTCAACAAAAAGTTGTTTGTATCATTGAAAGCTCCGCTATTATGTTTTTCTTTTAAGACAAAAGATGTTAATGTATGAGTTGCTTTTCTAAACTAAAAGCTCAGTAGATAGATAGACAGACAGAGCATCAGTATTGGCAGTTCCGTCCAATTTATCATCCAGCTGCACTCCCAGGTATTTATAGGTCTGTACCCTCTGCACACACTCACCTCTGATGATCACGGGGTCCATGAGGGGCCTGGGCCTCCTAAAATCCACCACCAGCTCCTTGGTTATGCTGGTGTTCAGTTTTAGGTGGTATTCAGGTTAAATTGCCATGTTGGCACTTTGCGATGAATAAGTGGGTTTTGGATTGCAGTTTGGGCACTTGGCTTCTAAATGGTTCACCATCACTGGTCTAAGCTGTTGATAACATGACCAAGGATGAGATGGGCAAATGACACAAACAGTCAGCAAGAGTACGGTGAAACAGCTTTAGTTCTTTTATTCTAAAACAAGAAACATATCTCTCTATTATAATGATAAAACATCTTGGGTCGAGACATGATCTTCCCAGAAAGAAACTCTGAACACGGCAAATTGGTTAAATGCATATCCATAGACTATGCTGAAGCAGTTGGTGCTGATAGTGCGAAAGATGAAAACATCAACTTACAATATTCCGTCGAATATCTACAAGCGTTAACACTGTCCAGTCTTCTACCGGCTGAATTACTGTTGAAAGAAGGATGTATCGTAATGTTATTGCGTAATTTATGTATGAGTGATGAGCTATGCAATTGGACAAGATTAGTTGTATTCAAAATTGGTCGAACAATTCTCACATGTAAAATTTTAACAGGCAACAAGAAAGGTAATGTAATGCATATTCCGAGAATAACATTAGACACAAAAGGAGATCTTGATATGCCATTCGTATTAAAACATTTACAGTTTCTCGTGAGAATAGCTTTTGCTATGCCAATTAACAAATCACAGGGACAAATATTCAAAAAAGTCGCTTTATTTATTAGAGAGAAAGAAATGATACTCACTCACGTTATCATGATGTAAGACCAAACACGGAATCCAAATTCATTGTGATCTTTAAGAACAGTTAATTACAAATATTGCTTTTACTGAAGCTTTACAGTAAAAGTGAACATAATGTATATGTAACAATTCCCATGAAATAAACAATCTCTTTAAATTGTATTTCCGGAAAAACAAACCCAGGAGTTGGCGAGTGAAGCGAGCAGGGGGCAGAGCCCCCTAGTCCAAATAAATAAAGTGTAGTGTCATTTTCTAATAAATAATTCATAATAAAATCCGATGTTGGTGGATGATAAAATCAGAAATAAATAATCCATCAAGACTAATCATCAAAGCAGGCAGACATCAGGTTCATTTCTCTCTCACTCTCTAAAACCTATCACATCTTTCTCTTCTCATCTCACTAGCTTACCCTTCTCTGTGCTTGGAACCAGTGGAGAGTCCGACAGTTGCAGTCCCACTCCCCAGCTCTCGCCCCATCACCTCCGGCAGTACCCACTGGGGCACTGGACCACCTCTTTCCTGCTGCCTCCGTCAGCATCTGCAGGACGACATCTTGAAACACTTGATTACTCCCCAATCCTCTGGAGAGCACAACAGGAGCGATCCACCCTTAAAGCATTGACTGCTATGCCTCCTCTCCACTGCATTGGCATTCCTACTGCCTTTGGTTCCTTTTTGGTTTTCTGTCTGATCTCCCCTATCCTGCTCAGACCACTCTTTTATTCCTCCGTGGGTTCAGTGTCTCAATTACGACCCGCAGAATGTTAATGAGGCAATTGGAACCAATCATGAACTCACACACTAGTGTGATCAACCCCATCCCAGGGCCGACTGCGCATGCACAACCACAGTACCCTGGCCACCCGTTTTTATTTATTTTTCTACAGATGTGTATCTCCACAGACCTCTCTTATCCCAGTAAGAAATAAATTTCCTAGGATTATTGGTGCCAGAATCAAAGACTGCACTATTGTAGGACCTTAAGTTAAGAATTGACTCAAGATGAGAATTTCAATGACCATTTAAGCCAGGTTGAAAAAGCTGCATGGCAGTCTTTTAAGAGCATTGGTAGGATCTTCTTGGAGAATCATAAGGTAGACAACTACCAAGAAATAGTGTATGATGTTTTAAACCCTTACAAAGTCATGGGATGTAACATGTCTATTAAAATAACTTTCTTGGATTCTCTTCTACAGGGTGGTCCAGATCTAATTATGCAGATCCAAATCGTCTGGATAACTTTGATTTATGCAGGGACGATTCCAGTTCGGTGCAAAGATGATTCTTCATGTCGTCAGATCGCACACTTCTCGATGGTTCGGGATTTTTCAGTTGATTTTCTATGTAATAAACTTAATAAGTTATAGCGTAATGAAAATTGCATGATTAGATCTGGACCACCCTATAGAGCAGTTCAGTGATGAGCTCGGTGAATGGTTTCATCAGGACATTTTTGGAATGGAAAACTGAGACCAAGGCACGAGGAGTCCTATTATACTTGCATATTACTGCTGGACACTCCTATATTTCAGGTGTGACACCTCCAGCATGTACAGTATATACGAGTTGGGTGTAAATATCCGTTTAATGTAAATTTTAATAATGTGTCACTTAAAATCCTTGTGTGATAAAGTCTGAATAGATATTTGAATTCAGTTTGAAAAATAAGATTCACCTATATTGACTCATGTGACAAAAAGGTTTCGTTTTGTTCTCCTCTTTTCTTAATCAGTTTGTAATCACCGTCCTCTTGTTCCGTCGTTCTCGTCACGAGACAGCAAAGGTGCATGGCCTCCTCTCTATGCTGGTGAGCTGCTTACACGTCAGCGTCTGGACCAGGGCCTCTATTTAAGACTTCCTCAAGCCCAGTCTTACTGCTAGAACGTTGTGTTCTAGGCTGTGACACTGGAGCTGTGACAAGGTTTTCCATCTTTCTTGTTAGAAATTAAGGTAAAGGCAATGGGTATATATTTGGCATTTTTGCTGTTAGGAACTTTCTTTTGTTTTAGGCTTTTAGTTTTGTTTGGGGTCTCTCATTTTGGTGTAGCCCTTTTGTTTAGGGTTTTTTAATTATTTTGGAACAGCTTATTCTTTATCAGAATACTGTAACTATTGCTTTAATTGCCTTGCGTCTTGGTTTTCTTTAAGCCTTGTTCACACGGGCGTTAAAATCGAGCGTTTTTTGCGTTAGAAGGCGTCCGGTGAGCGGATCAAGCGCCGAGTGTTTTCTACACGTAGGAGTCAATGAGAGTGTTCACACGGGCTTTGGTGACGTGTGTTTGTCCGGCTGCACGTTTATACGGCATCAAAAAAATGTTGCATGCAGCTTTTTCTTGGCGTTCAAAACCCAACGAATGCAAGGAAACCGCTTTTATTTCGTTTTTTGCGCGTTTATTTTACGCTTTGGAGGAGCATGTGGGATTTTCAGTGCATAACTCCAGTGTAAGCGCACACTCGACTACTGTTTCCTTACCTCAAAGTGACAAGTAGTCTCTCTTCGGGGCTAACACCAAGTCGCATATTGGTTGATCGGCGTGCAATGTGGCATTGCACCAGCTGCAGCAGACAATCAAAAGTGGAAACCGACATCCGACAGTAATTAAAAAACTTGCGTGGAAATTTTCGCATTTCTTCATAAAGCACAAAAAAACTTCCTTTAACACGACGTTGTGCAGTCAGAGCATGAACCCAGTAGCGGCGGCGATTTTTTCTCTCCCTACGCCGTATTACGAGTATTTTTAAAACAAGAAGATTAATATCTAACATAGCAAAATGGTCCATATTGAAAGGAGGCACCTCAAATAAAACGACAAGGGCTTTCATATCCAGCTCCTGACACTGCCTCCACAGGTTAACACACACACTACAATTTGGGCTGCAGGCTGGCGTTAGACAGAGACAAACGAACGCCAGTGTAGAAGTCAATCGATCGCCACCACAAAATGCAACATAAACGTCTAGGACGTTCAGAGCAAGTTCGTTTATCCAAAAACTTAACGCCCGTGTGAATAAGGCCTTAGGTCAGCGGTTCCCAAACTGTGGAATCCTTTTCAGGTGGTACGCATCGCGGTCCCTAAAATTTAATTGATCTGGGCAAAACCCTTTATGACAAGCCTGTTGTGAGCAAAAACCAATGAAACTGTTTAAATACAATAAATAATACGTGGATTCCCAAATTTAGTGTGGTGTGAAATTTCATTATCTGAATAAATAAAACCTATTATTCGAATCAGTATTTAGTTCATTTAACGCTACCATAATTCCGTTTCGTGGGAGTCAACTTCTACTTCTTCACTGTTTGAGCTTTTGATCACTAGATGAAAGCACAACGCCGACACTATTTAGTCTTCGGTAACTCTGCCTCACAGAAACCGCTCGCGTTTGTTGTTATGCGTGCACTGCCGCTGTATCGCATCGTAGTCACTAGATCTAAGCACAAAGCCGATACCATTTCGTCTTCGGTAACTGCGTCACATACAGGCCGAAAGCAGGATTTAGTTTCGGGGTGGAATTTATCGATTTATGTACATGCACAAATTTTTTCATTCATTTTATGCATAATTTCTTCCAATTCTTTAACTTTTATTCAGATTTCAGGGCGGTTTAGACCCGAACTCCCCCCCTTATAGCTCTCCCTCCCTTTTAACAAGGTGTGAGTGGTACGCAACGCAACTCACTTAACCTCAGGTGGTACTTGACGTCCAAAAGTTTGGGAACCTCTACATTAGGTGGTCATTATAATCGTTGAATTTTTAAATTCCTTTACATTTTGTGAGAGATTTGACTTATCTTTTCTCTTTTATTCTTTATGTACTAACTGATTAACCCATTTAATCCTGAACAGGGTCATGGAGGTCTTCTGGAACTTATCTCAGCTAGCATAGGGCACAAGGCAGGAACAGACCCTGGACAGGATGCCAGTCCATTGCACGGGAAACACACACACACCTCAACCACACACTGGGGCCAATTTAGGATCGGAAATTCTCCTAACCTGCAAGTCTTTGGGAGGAACCCACACAGACACAAGGAGAGCATGCAAACTGCTGTTATTATTAACATTGCTGTTTATTATGATAAATTTTGAGGGTAAGTCAATAATTATCCACACTATTGTTGTAATTTTGTTTTGTTTGGTTTGGATGCACAGCTTTTCCCATGCACATGTGGAAACGTGGAGTGTCTGTGGTTACAGTTTCAACCTTCATCAGTCAGTTTTTCTAGGAGCAAACATGGTGTCTCTGTTCTCCATTTGCACCAAAGAAGAGCAGTTAACAGTAATCCACTTTTTATGGGCCAAATCTAGGCCCAGGCAAAGTTGGGCCATACAAAACCATAATTTAGATAAGAAACACCTTATTTTGTTTTCACTTGAAGGTGCACAAGTGTACTAGGGAAGACAGCCACTCCAGCACTCATCACTACACCTCTAAGGTGGGTGAACATGTAAAGATTTTTGTTTCCGAATGGGACCCCAAAAGTAATTCCTACAGGGTTCCCAGAAAGTCCATGATTTAGAAGGATTCCTTCCTTGCCCATGGGCAGATGAACTTAGAAGTGAGAAGTATTTAATGTCAACAACTCAGCTGGAGAAAGGGCAGAAAAAGACCAGTATGGGTGGAGAGGATGTTTTTCAATCAAGGTGTCCAGGGATAGTTAATTGTACTTGTGTATAGTGATGACACCAGGGTGTGCTCCAGCTTCCCAAACACCCAACACAAGCAGGCTCTGGACACAAAAGCAGAAAGAGTCTTTTATTGTGGGAAAACTCTTCTTACAAGCGTTTCCCACCACCACAGCCACAAGTACAATAAAGCACTGTGTAGCACAACTCTTTTGTTCTTCTCTCACTGCTCACTGCCTCTTCCACTCCTCCTCACAAACTTCAACCTTCTTCCACCCAACCCTGGCTTGTTTGTCTGAAGAAGGCAGCTCATTTTATCTTCCATCCGGGAGTACTTCTGGTCTTCCACACACGTGGTCCGAAAGCACTTCCAGGTGAGATGGAAATCCCATGAAATAGGACTCCCCAGTCTCTGCAGCATCTCCTGGTAGCACCCACGCAATCCAACAGGGCTGAGTTGAAGAACTCCATGTCCCATGCTGCACTGTGGGAATCTGAGGCACCTCTGCAACCCAGAGGAGGCTGACAGTTAGCACTGTGGGAAAAGTAACACCCTGTGGACGCTCTGTCGCCCGTTCCATCTCACGGGCATCCCATGATGCCTGTCCCTTAAAATAGCCAGGGGTTATATGTGTATAGATAGGTTTTGGAGGAATTAGGTATCAATTATGTAACCCAGTATTTGTACTTAAATCATTCTGTGCCATAACTGTTTCTTCCATTGTTATTAAACTCCATTCTTTTTGCTACTTTGGCCTCCAGGGTCTGTTTTTTGGTTTTGAGTCTGCTCATGAGTGAATAGGTTGCTGAAATCTCCACTTCATTACTGAAAACCTACATATATCATGTGGCATTCAAACCTTTCTATAATAGTATCAAGGCATCTAAAGTTTTCCATAGAAACACACTTCACATCATTATGTAACCACGAACCTACATTGGTGACATGCAGCAGGAAGAATCCATGGGTTTTGCTGTGGCCTGGTCCTCCAATCAATGTAAATAGGCAAGAATTATTAGCTGCTAGACTTGATGTTATTTTGGAAGAATTAGGTGAATAGGATTGGCGAGCTTTGTTGGGCTGAATGGCCAGTTCTTGGCCAGATTGTCCTAATGTTCTAAACTATCAAGGCTAGCATTTTGCATCATTTTCCTTCTACTGTAACCTTAACATCCAATCATTTGTTGTTCAGAGTGGAGCAGGATGGGTTATTGGTTGGCACACCTCTTCCAAGACAAGAGTATAATGAGTTGTGTTGTACTCCGCTATACGATGATTAAAATAAGCCTGTCGTTTTCTTGGCACAAGCCGCATCAGCCAGTGACGGCTCCTTCATTAAGGCTTTGATTTCAGTTACTGGGCTGAAACTTAGTTGAATATTTTTGAGTGTTTACCACTTGCCTACAGTACATCCCTGAAAGAGGACTTGTGACTAATACACTCATGTTTATGTGTTTTGACAGTCACTTTCAAGCTGTGTTTAATGCCCTTAAATCTTTACTGATCATTTACAACGTGAAACAAACCCAGCCCAGGAATTTCAGATGAAGCATTGGCAACCTGTAATCAACCAGCCATTTTCATCATTACAGGGTCTTCAAGATCCAGAGCCCCATCAAACCAGAATGGGCAGACTTGACCATCCCAGGCCACACTCACTTACCAAATTACGCTTATTAATAAAGTATTAATTTAGTGTTAATTTAGACCTGGTACATCTTTGCATCTGCACTTTTTGGAATATGCATCTATACTTATAAAATATTATCTGTGCAGTAACTGTCATTTGTACTTGCTGCTCATTCAACTCATATTGCTCTATAATTTCTTTTAAAATGTACACATTTTATTTTATATAGCTAGTCTATTTTTAACTTGTAATTTTTTATTTTTTTTAAAAAAATTTTTATTATTATTTTTTAGCTTTATTGGATCTAGGCTGAGTGACTTGTTTCTCTCGTCATACACATTTCATTGTATGTTGACCCTGTGTTAACCTATATATGACAAATAAACCTAAGCCTAAACCTAACCTAAACCTAAACCTTTGGAATATGAGAGGAATGGAGGACATCCAGCAAAATCTCACACAGACATGAAGAGAAGCTACAAATATAGAAACAAGACATTTGGAGCCATAAGGCAAACATGCTCAGTTCAGTGCCACAGATCTGGATGCTTTCATTTACAGCATTGTCATTTTTGTACTGTACTTTGAAAAGATACTCAAGTTGGTCAGCTCAAGTTGGATGGTTGGGAGACAAAGTCAGAGAGGCGAGATTCGTTGGTTTGGACAAGTGCCTAGGAAAGATGTTGGGTATATTGGGAGAAGAGTGTTAAGGATAGAGCTGTCAGGTGAGAAGAGAAGAGGAAGGCCTAAGAGAAGGTTTATGGATGTGGTGAGAGAGGACATGCAGGTGATGGGTGTAACAGAAAGATATGGAAGAAGATCATTCACTGTGGTGACCCCTAACGGGAGCAGCCGAAAGAAGAAGACGACGACTTTGAAAAGATACTTAACTACAAAAGGTACAATATGCAATAAATATACCAAGCAGATATTTTTAATATCAGATGATGTTATGGTGGCACAGTGGTGCAGTGGGTAGCGCTGTTGCCTCGCAGTTAGGAGCCCCAGGTTCGCTTCCCAGGTCCTCCCTGCGTGGAGTTTGCATATTCTCTCCGTGTCTACGTGGGTTTCCTCCCACAGTCCAAAGACATGCAGGTTAGGTGCATTGGCGATCCTAAATTGTCCCTGGTGCGTGTGTGTGTGTGCCTTGCGGTGGGCTGGCACCCTGCCCGGGGTTTGTTTCCTGCCTTGCACCCTTTGTTGACTGGGATTGGCTCCAGCAGACCCCTGTGACCCTGTAGTTAGGATTCAGCAGGTTGGAAAATGGATGGTAATGCTATCTTATGCATTTCTGTGTCGAATTTGTGTTCGATAGAATGGGGCTTTTCTTGACATGATGTAATAGAAATACTTCATTTTTGTATAAAGTAACACTTAAAAAGGACAAGAAGCCTCTTGTAACATGTTTGCATTAGAGTGCCTTGCTAATCCACACCACTCAAGTCTTGAGCAAGGATGCATATTTTTGCTTGCTTTAATGCATGTGCATTTTCGGGAGTTTTTGTGTGTTAATGTGTGTTGTTGGTTTTATGTGTTTCCATGTACTAATCAACATGCATCTACCTGTCATGTATGTTAAAATACATTTGCCTTTAGATGAAAATTTTGCCCAGAGGGGACTGGGTGGTCTCTTGGTCTGGAACCCCTACAGATTTTATTTTTTTCTCCAGCCTTTTGGAGTTTTTTTTTTTGTTTTTACTGCCCACCCTGGCCATCAGACCTTACTCTTATTCTATGTTAATTAATGTTGACTTATGTTTATCATTTATTGTGTCTTCTATTTTTCTATTCATTTTGTAAAGCACTTTGTGCTACATTTTTTGTATGAATATGTGCTATATAAATAAATGTTGATTGATTGATTGATTGAAAAATAAAACACTGCAGACATTTTGTTGAGTTGTGTTGTGGCAAGCGTATTCTGCTAGTGTGATGCCTGCTTTGCCAATTACTGCATGATGACATTCATGGAGACTGAAATCCAGAAAGTGTGTTGGAAAAAGAGACTACACTGGGTACATTCCATGTTACGTTGATGTAAAGACATTAGATAGTTCCAGGCCCTATGCTAATACACTCACATGTCCCTGGAGTGCAGGAAACAGGAAAGGTGGTTGCTAAAGAAGAGCAAGGGGCAAGCTTCCTGTGCTGTGTGTTTTCCTGCTGAAGTAAACATGTCAAAATGCATGATAGGTGTGTTTTCAGGCTTTTACATTCATTTCAATGGGCCCTTACCATGTGTGGAATTGCAGGAAATATGCAGCATGCTACATTCTTTTAAACCAGTGCCTCTCCACAGGAACATGAATGGGCGCCATAGAATGGAATTGACTTTACTGGTTTGCTGTGGACTCCCAGTGGTATGCAGATGCTAAATACCACAACAAACTGCAGAACAGTGAATGCAGCCCGAATGATCAGGCACTGCCATGCCTAACGGAAGGGCTGAACATCTGATTGATTCTTGGATATTTGGTTGCCTGTTGTTTTATTGTATTATAAGATGAACCTAAGATGAAAGGTATCAGCTAGTTTCTTAGACCGTTTTCTTAAGGGGGATAGCAAGAAATGTCAAAACCAACAACAATACACCTGCTACCTTTAACCTCTTAACGATCTCACTGTCCGTATTGTACCCTGCATATTCCAGCCTAGGGACCCCTGTGGCACTGGGGTTGTCTTTACTTCCAAGCCTTTACTTTAACCCGGTTTTACCACCAACAGAGGGGCTTCACAAGAGTGTCTTTTCGCCCCCACAGCTAAACAAGGAATGGACACTATAGCTTCTCAAGACACTATATATATATTGTCACGTGCCTGTGCATAGGGGAAAGCTGAAGGACTCTAGTGACTGTAATTCTACTTCTGTTCCAGGGGTCGGCTCTGTATCCTAATGTCTTTCTCTCTTACACCCGATGCTGACAGGATGATTGAAGGTAATAACACCTCTGATGTCACTTCTGGTGCCTGTCCACCTGGTTCTGCCTTTTCCTGCCAGACATGAACATCCTGCCATCTTGAACTCGTATCTCAAAAGACGTCTCCACAATTTGGAAAGCTTTTTTCTTTATTTTGCAATTTAATTATATCTAGTTACCAGGCTGGTACCCCAACTCTTTATTGTTGTCATCTCGTTTCTCTTATATATTGTGAGACACAAAAATAACTGGATTGGTAAAAAATATATATATCTTGATGAATTACAGCATTCTAAACATTGTCACCTCCTCTATACTCCCCTTCCCGATCTCTACACCGCTCCATACGTATCTTCCATTGATTGAAACAGTGCTGGAAGTCTTCTTGCTTAAGGCTCTTCAACAGGCTTGTCATTGCTGTCTTCTGTTTTCACTTCACCCATTGAAGAAAAATGTGTTCTCTTCAGGTCACTTTTTGATTTTCGGGAACAAGTAACAATCAGAATGAGATAAATAGGGTGAATAGGGAGGATGATTGAGGACAGGAATGTTTTTGTCAGTCAAAAAATGGAGCTGGACAGTTTAACATCTGTGGCAGAGCGACGGGCGCTGAGCAGACTCCTGTCAATCATGGAGAATCCACTGCATCCACTGAACAGGATCATCTCCAGACAGAGGAGCAGCTTCAGCGACAGACTGCTGTCACCGTCCTGCTCCACTGACAGACTGAGGAGACCCCACACTATGCGACTCTTCAGTTCCTCCCGGGGGGTAAACGTTAACATTATACAAAGTTATTGTCTATTATACCTGCATTGTTATCACTCTTTAATTTAATATTGTTTTTTACCAGTATGCTGCTGCTGGAGTATGGGAATTTCCCCTTGGGATTAATAAAGTATCTATCTATCTATCTATCTATCTATCTATCTATCTATCTATCTATCTATCTATCTATCTATCTATCTATCTATCTACCTATCTATCTATCTATCTATCTATCTATCTATCTATCTATCTATCTATCTATCTATCTATCTATCTATCTATCTATCTTATATAGTGCCTTTCTATCTATCTATCTATCTAAAAACTGCTTTGCGGAAAAAGCATTGTGCACTGGAGCGTTGTCTTGGTGAAGCAAACACACCCAACCTGGGTGTTAAACATCTTCCATATTTTCTTGTCCTTCCTTGAAATGTTAGTGCCACTCAAAAACTTGTGTGCGAGACAAACTGTTATCGCCGTACACTGTTTTTATCATTTGATAAGTTTCTCTGGCCATTTTGTTCAATTTCGTGAGAAATTTGATGTTGACTCACTGCTCGATTTTTTTCATCTGACATTATAGTGCCAACTCGTGTAGCGATTGTTGTGCAAATACTGACTGGGCTATTCACAGGATATACCTTAGCTGGTCAGAGAATTTAGATCGTTTTTTTTTTCTATAATTTGCTTGAACATTCCGGTTTATTTTGCAACTTCTCTCATTGCACTATATATCATAGTTCGCTTGTGGTACAGATTTATTTGTGCAAATCCGAGAGACACACACAGTGGGCCAAGGGGAGGGTGGGCAGGTACCTCCTCACTCACGTGCCAGCCTCAGGGCGTAACCTAATCTCTGCTTAGCTAGCGAACAAGAGAACTACTTAATGGATTTAGATCGTGCTTTTTTCAATAATTTGCTTGAACATTACGGTTGATTTTACGACTTCTCTCATCACACTAAGAATCATAATTCGCTTGCAGGAGCGATTTATTCGTGTTAATTCGAGACAGAGGCTGCGGGACAAGGGGAGGAGGAAGTGTGACGTCAGGAGTGGGGAACTGGGCAGGGTTGTCCTCACTGTCCTGTTTCACTACTACGTGAGCTGCGGAGAATGCCTAATTATATATACGAGGAGGGACCCAAAAATAACCGGAAATATTTTTAAAACGTATTTAATTTAATTTTCTGTACAAACTACAATTAGCTCCTTCAAAGTACTCTCCATTGGCGAAAATACACTTCTCTAACTGTTTTTTCCATTGTTCGAAACATTTTGTAAATTCGTCTGAAGCAATACCCATTAATGCTCTGGTCGTTTCTTGTTTTACCTCTTCGACGTCAGCAGAACGCCTTCCTATCAAGTCTTTTTTCATCCGAGGGAACAAAAAGAAATCACACGGAGCTAAATCCGGTGAGTAGGGTGGGTGGTTCAGGGTTGTCATACCGTTTCAATAACAATAGTTTCTGCAACACTTTTTTCAAGAAGAAAACAAAATTTCACTGCCGCGCGTTGCTCACGATAATCGGCCATCGTAAAAAAACGACGCTTGCACAAAACTACTTTTACAAAATTCACTGAACACAAGCACAACCTTCCAGACTGATGGCACTTGGCAGACTGACTTGTGAGGAGTGTAACTAGATCGCCCTAGCGGCCCAACCACGTACTACAAGTACCAACCTAACAACAAAATTCCGTTTATTTTTGGGTCCCCCCTCGTACAAATATTATGTAAGATATAGATATACATATATATATATATATATATATATGTACACATATACATATACATTATATATATAAATATGGTAAACGACAGAGCACCAGACCATAATATTTTACTGTAATCATATAATTTGGTGCAGTTGTGGGTTCAGTATGTGGCGTACAATTTCACAGGAGGCCTCGGAGGGACCGTGGAGCCAGGTGGCCTAGTCCAGTCAATCTCTGATGGCTTCTTCCTAAAGACTGGACTGTGCACTCACCGAGAGGCTGGTTTTCTTCAGAAAGGAATTTAACAGGAATTTCCGTTTTCCTTTCCCCAGGTGTCAGTTACCTACTTTTTTTTTTTTTTTTGTACGATCACATGGCTGGATATACATTTTAAACAAATGTATTTACTCCTGATATATTTATGCACGTAACAAGCTTTCCTTTTGTCATATTATTATATTATTATTATTTTGTCATACTATTATTTGAGTCTATAGAATGAACTGAATAAATGAGGTATACATTTACACTTTAAAAATTATGGAGGTTTTAGGAATTGTAATGCACATTTCTATGTGTACTGAATTACTCTGCCTGCGGTGGGCTGACACCCTGCCCGGGGTTTGTTTCCTGCCTTGCGCCCTGTGTTGGCTGGGATTGGCTCCAGCAGACCCCCGTGACCCTGTAGTTAGGATATAGTGGCTTCGATAATGGATGGATGGATGAATTACTCTACTAAACCTTTGGTAGACTTTTTTTTATTTTGCATTTTATTCACTCCAACCTGCCCATTCAAACCTGGACAAATTGCTTCTCCATCACAGGAAATGCATAGTAGATGAATTTAAAGTTTTTGATTAACCTAACCACATTTTTGTGATGTGGGAGAAAAAGCAGAATGAAAACATGCAAAGAGAGCGATTAGCATTTATTTGGAAGACTAATGAAATGTGAAGAAGCCATGCTAGCCATTGGACTTATGGAAAATGCAAAGGCAAAACCTGAGGGGTTACACTGTACTGTATTATTATTGTGCAATACTGAGACAATTACAGAGATTAAAGAACTATTGGTTAAATATGATCAATTAAAACGTACAACAATAAGTAAGCATGAAAGATATCTGAAGGAACAGTATAGACTGGGTTTTACTGATTACTTATCATTCCTGATGTCCAACATGCATTCTTAATAGTTACATTTTTATAACTTCACAATCATTGGCTAATCTATTGCTCAAAAACTGTGTCTTTACTGCTATTTTTATATAATTTGTAATGTTTCATGAACTTGTAATAATTGTAAATAATCTTTTCATCCACTAGTTGTTCTTTGAAACAGTTCCAGTTTTTTTGTATCTTCTCTTGTAATGGCTTTTCTTTTTCGTTTTTCAGTCCTATTTGAGGAGATTCCTTTTCGAGTTCTTTGGGTTTTCTTGTTTTCTTTCCTTGGTTTGTAGATTCCTTGGGTTTTTTTGTTTTTTTCCCTTGCCGAGGTGGTCCCTTTACAGGTTCATTCAGTTCGCTTTTCATAGGCCTATCATTCTCAGATTCAAGCTGTTCAATTTCCATTTTCATCAATACCGCACAGGGTCCCAGAGGCAATGAACTCTCTTGCTGCCATTCTGAGACAGCAGTAAATTTTGCTGATATTTCTTCTGCCACTTCCTTTTCTGTGTAAGTGGCAGTGGTAATAAGTTCTTTATCTTCTTTTTCTATTGGACCTTGAACTGTTGTCTTTACATTCAGCTCAGAAGTACTGGGAGTTGTTGCCTTTTCCTCATCCTCAAATATAATGGCACTTGGAAACAGTCTCTCTAAGCTAACAGAGGTGTCTTTTTCCATGTAAACTTCATCATATTTGCCCACAGACTCTTGAATTGTCTTTGTAGAAAATAGTCTGTTGACCACAGCAACCCATTGGTCAAACACCATCTGTTCTAGTTCAACTGGTACATAAAGTTTTATGTAAAATGTTTGGCCATCGGCGAACGTTATTTTGAGTATACATCTCTCCATGTCGTGAACAGTCAACATTACTTCTGCAACCAAAAGAAGCAACCACTTCAATTCCACCTTATTGGATTTCACTGCTCTCCTGTCTCTATATTTTCTGATGCCAGTCTTGCCTCCTTCCACACCAATGGCCAACAGCATAATATTAGGCCATGAGCACTTTGGATCTGTGGATGTTATCCCCACAGTTATTGTATCAAGCTTTCTGGACAAGTTGCACATCTTTCCATTTTCATTGACTTCTACAAAGTCACTCTCAAATATAAAACTGTTCCAGAAAGGATGGATCTTCTCTTTCCTGACATATTTCCACAGCTTCCCCTGGCAAGTCAGATTAATAGTGGCCTGCCACACTGCAAAAAAGCCACCATGATATTATGATAAAAAATATTGACCGTGAAGATTAGGTTCAGAATCATGGAATAATTTATATCCATTCACGTCAAATCAATAACAATATCCTCCTATAATTGCATTTTTGTTACTCTGAATGATGCTTTGATGAAGTTCTTCAAAATAATTTTGGGGAATATCAGTTCACAATAACTATATCCAGGGGTCCCTTCTTATTTATTTTAGTCTTAAACAGCTGTATTCTTGGTTTTGAATTGCTCCTAATTAGCAAAAGAGACCAGCATTTCTCCATTGAGCTTGTTACCATTTACACCAGTGTGTATTTATCGTGCACTATTTGGTTTAATTAAATACTTGGAAGGGAAGTGAAGAGAAAAAAGTGAAGGACTGAGAATTACTCCTCCATTTTATCCTTCATATCATTTGGATGATATCCTTAGAAACGGGAAGAAAATCTAGGATGTGAGAATGAGCTGCCATAGTGGAGTTAAAGCAACTAACAAGCCATGAATTTAAATTATTGGCAAGAATTGCTTTCTAATTAAGCAACCGGGTTAGAACAAAAACCTGCAGCCACTGCGGCCCTCCAGGATTGGGATTGAGGACCCCTGACTAAATGTATTCTATGCCTTATTCTGTATGTTACTGACGCTTTATTTTTAAAAATACAAAGATTAAGGAAAAATACAAGCCTGTTTCATAGAGCAAAATTACTTATGAGAATTACACTTCATAATATGTTTAGAATATTCAGGTGTTTATATGTTTCTGTTAATTACTGCCAGCTTTAATAAGGATTCAAAATCAAGGTCTGCAGAGGATAAAAGCTGCAAATGCTGGCCTTTTGCTAGGAATTTTCTTTTCCCCGGTTATAACACAACCCTGAATGTTTACTTTCCCAAGATAACTGATACAATTCAAACAGCGAGTTAGGTGTTGCTACCATTTTAATTAAGAGTATAATTTCAGATAAAGACTTCATATCAAAATGACAGATATTATTATTAAAGGTAACATGGCAGATACAAGTGCAGACTATATGAGAACTATGTGTACCTATATAAGGGTTCTCTGATATTCTATATGGGACAGAAGAATTACCTTTATGGTTCTTATTGTCACCGGAAATACTGGAATTTAGTATGAATATTATTTTGTAGCAGAATAATACATTGTACTGGTCAGTCAGTCAGTGTCAGTCATTGTCCAACCCGCTATATCCTAACACAGGGTCACGGGGGTCTGCTGGAGCCAATCCCAGCCAACACAGGGCGCAAGGCAGGAACAAACCCCAGGCAGAGCGCCAGCCCACCGTAGGGCACACACACCCACATACCAAGCACACACTAGGGACAATTTAGAATCGCCAATCACCTAACCTGCATGTCTTTGGACCGTGGGAGGAAACCCACGTAGACACGGGGCGAACATGCAAACTCCACGTAGAAGGGTCCCAGGACCCGGCAGTAGTGCTACCACTGTGCCACCGTGTCGCTCTTGTACTGGTTTATTATAATTTTTATTATGATTGCAGAACGTTTTTAAAAAATAATTCAAATTCTTCTTTATTTCCACTGCTTGTTAATAAGCATTACAAATAATTTACTCAAAGTGATAAGGTGAGTTGAGAGCTGAAATGGATCATTGGGAGAGGAGAAAGATTTTGTTGCAGAGATTCTAGTGAGTTTGCAAGGAGAAAAATACTTCATCAAAATGGACTCACAGCTAATACATCTTTATAGATTGGTGTATTTATTCACCTTAATAAAACGATAAGTGTCTGTGTGTCCAACCAGTTGCTCTGTCTCTATTCTTCCGAAAGGTGGGGCATCACAAACATTTTAGTAACACAATGCATTGCATTTTCCATTCCAACAGATGGTGCATCACAAGCATTAACACTGCTTTTATGAATCCCATACCAAATGGCGTATAACAGAGACCAATGCAATGCATTGTGCACTGCCAATGTCAACGCTGAAGTCTACACTAGTTACTTAAGATTTCAACCTGTCTTTAATATTTTATTTGAAAATATTAATATGAGGATTGCCCATACACCCATTTACAAACTGGTATTGTTCTGTTTGGTATGCAAAAGTGTTTTAGCCCAAAGACCACTTTGTTAAAGTCAAAACAAACAGCTGACCACTTGAGGCAGATAGTAAAATGCTTGGTTACATTTCCCAAAGTATTTTAGTAAAAGTGTTTATGCGAAACATACTAAGATAGCATTTCAAAGTCCCAGATTTAAGCCAGTGATCCATAATAACCTCTTAGCCATGAAGATCAATTAACATCAGGCAGCCTGTCAGCTCTGATGTGTGCATCACTGGTGGCATGGAGTAAAAGGATTACTTTGACCAGATATGGGCTCTCCAGACTGACATCAAAGTAAGTTTCATAGAAAGACCTCCTCAGTGACTGAGATTGGCTAGACTGGAAAGATAGACTGAGATGGAAGAAGTGTTACATGTAAGAGAGAGAGAGAGGAACACAACAAGCAAACAAGAGTGAAGCAGGAAAGTGTGGAATTGAAGCAAAAGTCGTTAGTATCTACAAGAATGTTAGACAGCGTGCTCTGTAGTTTTAGAGCAATTACTCATTTATCTTAGACTAGCAGGAGTACCCAGCGTTGCCTGGAAATCTATAACTGGTGAATTTCCCAAATGAAAGAAACAGAACATAGAGCGAGAACAAACAGTTTTCTGATTGACATTTATTGTAAGTCCCTCCACTCTGGATTCTGCCTGCTGTGGCGTTTCAGACGCCATTGAAATAGAATTTCTTGTGGTATCTGAAGTGGACCTTCCAACTCTATGTCTTTTTTTCGGTGGCATGGGTATATTAGTGAAAAGCAGGACAATTATAATGTGTTACATGGTATTACGCAGAGAATAAGCATTTACGTTATTTACAATACGTAGGAAAACAAGCAAATAGCACCACAAATACGGAAAGCCAGTGAGAAAGAGTAGCACTGAAACCGTACTGGGAAAAATGGTGGGGAGGGGTGCTCTGTTTCTAAGGAGCGTCTGTGTTGAACCGTGATGCCATCTAATGGATGTTGGCGATGGTAACTACAGAGAGAAGTGACATACAACCGGTGCTGCATTTGGGGAAAATGGTGGGGGAAGGATGCTGTCTTTTTAAGGTGAGTCTCTGTTCAAACGTGCTTGCATATAACGGACATTGGCATATGAAACACAGCACTACCAGTGTGTGTGGGAGTGTGACGCGTGGAAACACGGGTGTGTCAGCCGGTCACGCACACTAGGTTGTTCACGTTTTACATCCATACAGCAGTTCCCCTTCACCCGATCAAAGCAGGCGGCCTTCTCATACTTGGACACTTCCGATATCTCTTGGCAATTTAAAGAAACATAGGTAAAGAGCGACGCACAGGAACAAAACGTGCCGTTAGATGGCGCCGCTATTAACGTCTGTTGCAACGTGCGGAGATCTTGTCGATGCTAAGTACGGGGACGTGTGCCGAATGTTGTGTCGGTGAAAAGGTGCCCTATACTTCACCACAAATATTTTTCCCACCCAAACATACTCCATGACCTCCTCCTGGTCACAAAGGAGCCCCATCCCCAGTTTGGTGGCGATTGGATGCCCGGTGCGGATTTGTATGGCGGACAAACAAACATACATACATACACACATACATACATCGACTCTGCTTTATATATTAGATTAGCCAAGATTGTTACAAATTGATACATAAGTAAGAAACAGACAAACATATCGGAGTGATTTAAAAGTCAGTTCGGCCTCATTACTGTCAGCTCGTGGACCACTTGAAGGCCACTGGTGGTCCATGGACCACACTTTGAGAACTACTGGCATAGTCAATCTGATTTCTCAAGTTTTCTTTTATCCTTGGAGTTAATCAAAGTTGTCTTTCTAGGGTTGTCTTGTCCTTTCAATAAACTAATGAGATTTAAAGTTTGCCTCTGAATTTATAAAGTAGGGGCTGTAAGTGCAAAGGCACACCATTTCAAATTTTATGCCTACCTGTGGAATTTGAATGCCAGATATTTTTTTTTCCTGTGGAGTTTGGAAGATTTTTCAAATAATTTCATAAATGAAGAGAGTTGTGGTGTGAAATTTTGTATATAAGTTGATAAATGTTTTGTATGTCACTATTTGTAACTTAGACAGAGCAATGTAATATTAGTGTTATGTCACTGATAAGAACAGCAATGGTTTGATGTTTAAGAACCCCCCCCACCCCAGTCATCAGGACTGAGTGAGGATTTTTATGAAGTGATTCTCTGCAGGACTCTCTCAATCAGCCCCCACAGGAAAGCCAGACTACCTAGCTGGCAAGCATCAGCTCCACCAATGATTTCGGGGGCAGGTGTGCCCCCATTGGTCTGAAGTATGGCTGTTTGGGATTGGTTTGAATCACAGGCCATTCTGTAGCACAACGCCCTATTGGTGTAAGGATTTGGACAAAGAATGCATAGATTTGGTTGATTTACCCCTCCCTATCTCTCTCTCTCACTGTCAGGATGAAGGAGCATCTCACACACCATGAACTGAAAAGAAGTCTACACTAAGAAGCACAACTTGGCAGCCATATTGAGACAGGCATGCGGCCTGTCCTGAAGAACGCCATAAAATGATGACTTAACTAGAGACATTTTAAATAACTAACAAGTCTGTGTGCTGCCTGAAACTACACATCAGCATTTATCAGGTTGTATGGTTGCCAATGTTCAAATATACTTGGTTTTTGTTGTTTTATGAATATTATCAATATTATTTAAGTTGTAACTTAACTCCTGTTTGTCCTTTTACTCGATGTAATTACCTGAGGTCAGAGATGTAGAAGGGAAGGTGGAGAGAAGTTATGAAGTGCAGTACCTGATAAACAGTAGTAAGTCTATGGGATCTGAAGCATTCTGACAAAGGCTACTCATTAAAGAATACGACAGGGTAAAGTACAGTAATATTGGGACAAAACAATAAGGGACATTTTGTTTTCTTCCATTTGAGTATTTTTGCTGTCTGAGTAGTCCCTTCTTTACGATGTGAAAAAGGAAAACCCTGCATTCCAGCATAAGAACCTTATCCCATCTGTGAAATATGGTGGTGGTAGTATCATGGTTTGGGCCTGTTTTGCTGCATCTGGGCCAGGACGGCTTGCCTTCATTGATGGAACAATGAATTCTGAATTATATCAGAGAATTCTGAAGGAAAATGTCAGGACATCTGTCCATGAACTGAATCTCAAGAGAAGGTGGGTCATGCAGCAAGACAGCGACTCTAAGCACACAAGTCGTTCTACCAAAGAATGGTTAAAGAAGAATAAAGTTAACGTTTTGGAATGGCCAAGTCAAAGTCCTGACCTTAATCCAATCGAAATGTTGTGGAAGGACCTGAAGCGAGCAGTTCATGTGAGGAAACCCACCAACATCCCAGAGTTGAAGCTGTTCTGTACCGAGGAATGGGCTAAAATTCCTCCAAGCCGGTGTGCAGGAATGATCAGAAGTTACCGGAAACGTTTAGTTGTAGTTATTGCTGCAAAGGGGGGTCACACCAGATACTGAAAGCAAAGGTTCACATACATTTGCCACTCACAAATATGTAATATTTAATAATTTTCCTTAATAAATAAATGACCGAGTATAATATTTTTGTCTCATTTGTTTAACTGGTTTCTCTTTATCTACTTTTAGGACTTGAGTGAAAATCTGATGATGTTTTAGGTCATATTTATGCAGAAATATAGAAAATTCTAAAGGGTTCACAAACTTTCAAGCACAACTGTAAGTAGGATGTGTCTTGCAAGAATCTCATGTTCTATATCCCGCTCCGTGGCCATTCTCTTTCATCTCGTGGGTCTTTTATTTGTCTTCTGTGATCGTAACATGAAAATCACGTATCGTCTCCTAGTCATTCCCTCCCACAGAATTTTTTTTAATAATAGAGAGTCAGTGTATTCTAAATTGTTATAAAAATGAATTAGTTACTTTTAATTTAAACAAATAAAGACATTGATTATTTGAGTAAGCTTAAATTGAAATGAAAGACACTGGTTTTTATGCTTGGTTACATTTAAGGACTCAGTTTTCTATCTTTTCCAGTATTTACAGTAACATTTACAATGCTTGTTGAAGCTGCATAAACTAATCTTAAAAAAGAGGAAGGAAGTATTGATCCTTGTTCTTATGTTTAGCCAATATAATACAGTATATATATATATATATATATATATATATATATATATATATATATATATATATATATATATATATATATATATACTCAAAAAGAAACGTCCCTTTTCAGGACTGTGTATTTCAACAATAATGTTTTAAAAATCCAAATAACTTTACAGATCTTCATTGTAAAGGGTTTAAACAATGTTTTCCATGCATGTTCAATTAACCCTAATCAATTAATTAACATGCACCTGTGGAATGGTCGTTAAGACCTTAACAGCTTACAGAAAGTAGGCATTTAAGGTCACAGTTCTAAAAACGCAGGACACTAAAGAGACTTGTCTACCGACTGTGAAAGATGCCCAGGGTCCCTGCTCATCTGCGTGAACGTGCATTAGGCATGCTGCAGGGAGGCATGAGGACGGCTGATGTGGCTAGC
The DNA here is from genome assembly GCF_016835505.1 of Polypterus senegalus. NCBI lineage: Eukaryota > Metazoa > Chordata > Cladistia > Polypteriformes > Polypteridae > Polypterus > Polypterus senegalus. The sequence goes on from NC_053171.1 coordinate 91,984,228, forward strand.
TAGGGCAATAAATTGCCATGTCCGCACTGTGAGACGCCTAAGACAGCGCTACAGGGAGACAGGAAGGACAGCTGATCATCCTCGCAGTGGAAGACCACGTGTAACAACACCTGCACAGGATCGGTACATCTGAATATCACACCTGCGTGACAGGTACAGGATGGCCACAACAACTGCCCGAGTCACACCAGGAACACACAATCCCTCCATCAGTGCTCAGACTGTCCGCAATTGGCTGAGAGAGGCTGGACTGAGGGCTTGTAGGCCTGTTGTAAGGCAGGTCCTTACCAGGCATCACCAGCAACAACGCCGCCTATGGGCACAAACCCACCTTCGCTGGACCATACAGGAGTGGCAAAAAGTGCTCTTCACTGATGAGTCACGGTTTTGTCTCACCAGGGGTGATGGACGGATTCGTGTTTATCGTCGAAGGAATTGAGCACGTCTGGGACCTGTTGGATCGCAGGGTGAGGGCTAGGGCCATTCCCCCCAGAAATGTCCAGGAACTTGCAGGTGCCTTGGTGGAAGAGTGGGGTAACATCTCACAGCAAGAACTGACAAATCTGGTCCAGTCCATGAGGAGGAGATGCACTGCAGTACTTCAAGCAGCTGGTGGCCACACCACATACTGACTGGTACTTTTGATTTTGAGCCTCCCTTCATTCAGGGACACATTGTGAAACATTTTTAGTTTATGTCTTATGGTGTTGACTCTTTTACTGTTCATACAAATATTTACACATTAAGTTTACTGAAAGTAAAAACATTTGAAAGTCAAAGGACGTTTCTTTTTTTGCTGAGTATATATATATATATATATATATATATATATATATATATATATATATTTAAAAAATCCAAAGTATCTAGTGCAAAAGTCAAAATCAAATGGAAACCCTCTTCGGTAATTTGCAGCATCTCTGAATGTAGACCTTATTCAGAATTCCAGATTTTGAGTCCTCTGTACAATTAATCTAACACAAAAACAAAATAAGTTCAGTGATTTGTATGCAGTCTCCTCCAAACCTGTGATATTTGAGGATTCACCGTTTTCCTTCTCTGTTTTGTCCTCATATGCAATGCCACTTGAATGTGCACTCATGACTTAATTTTTGGAGACTATGGTACTAATAGAAACTCTGTCCTTCTCCTCCTCATCATACACAATGGCAGCTGAAGCAGATCTGTCACCATTCTGCTCATCATGAAAGGGAAAGCAGGTGCTTGAGGTTGCTCGGTCTTCACCCTTCTTTTTTAAACTTGCTCTCTCTTCATTCATCTTAAAGGCCATGACTTCTGAATCCGGTACGTCCTCATCATTCTTGCTGGCTGATGACCTTGATACCTTTTCTTTTTTCTCCTCAAAGAATGTTTTGCTTGAAATTGAAATCTCTTTTTTGTCTTTTGTTTGCTGTTTATTCTCATTCTCATAGACCAAGGCATTATAATAGTATTTTTTCTTTCATATTGACCTCCGTTTCCTTAGGGAACTTTGAAGAAGTAAGTTTATTGATTAAGACAATCCACTGATCAAACACCACTTTTTCCAATTCCACTGGTACACATAGCTGCAGGTAGAATATCTGACCAGTCTCGAGCTGTACTTTGAGCTCACGACGTTCCAGGTTATGCACTGAAATCCCGGCCTCTCCAATCAAAATAAACGCCCTTTTCAGCTCCAGCTGGGTGACCTTAATCTTGTTTGTGTGTTTCTCGCCACCTGGGCCCTCACTGGCAGCCCTCTTGTATCTGTTCACAGCTTTAGCTAGAAGCAAGGTATCTGGTTGTGACAGCTCTGGATCAGTAGATGTAACTCCAACAGTGATGGACTGAAACCCACCAGATAAACTGGACACTTGCCCGGTTTCAGTGACCTCTACAAAATCACTCTCAAATACGAAACTGTCAGAAAAAGGCAGAATGTTTTCTTTCTTGATGATATGCCACAGTTTCCCTTGACATGTCAAATTAAAACTGGCCAACCACACTGCACAAAAAAAATGTAATTTTCATTTTCCTGATTTGTAAGTATTGCCAGAATTAAATTGTTACCCGCAAACAAAAAACAACCTACATTGTCATTTATTAATGAATAGCTAACTTAAATACTATTGAGAAAATTATGAATATTGTTTTGCAGTGCTTACTGTTGTCATTTTATTTCTTTCATGAAAGAATGGTGTATTCAATCAATGACTAGTATAACACCTCTCTATAAGCAGGTAAACGTTCATTCTAACCATCCATCTTAAATGTATTAATACTAGAATTACCAGAGCCTATGAAAAAACTCGTAGCTCCATCCCACCTTAAATCGCTTCGCACCTCTCCGTCAGCGTCTTTTGTTCTTTAAATGTGTTGATAAGCAGCAAACAGCAAGCAGCCTGCTATGACATCCCCCCACCCTGCACAGTTTTCTCAGCTCAAGTCTGTTTACCTGCGTGTCACTTGCTTAGAGTTGTATAGAATAAGAAGTCAAGCAAAATCACACCTTTAATAAATACTATATCGTTATTTGGAGCACTTGCACTTCATGTGTGTTCCGTGTCTACAACGATCTATGTAAAGACATCATTAAAACAGAAATGTTTTTCATGTTTTAGTAATAATTGACAAAATGTAGACATTTTGAAGTGTATAATAAGTCCAAATATCAAAAAAACACTTTCACAAAAGGTACAAATATAACAGAACAAGTGTACTTTTATTCAAAAATACAGCTGCAGAAAAAAAAGCCGCGTTAGCATGCGACATTGACACACATTTGCTATGACTGCCTTGGTGGCATAATGGTATCAACTGCTGACTGGTAATCAAAAGGTCACAAGTTCAATCCTGCATGATTCCATTTTGAGAAGCGAACTGCTGTTATTCTTACAATTTTAGAATGAAAACATACATTTGATTTCAGTCTGTAACAGCCCGTGTGATTTATGATACTTGTAAAGGTTAGCTTTGTTTTTGGTTTTTTTATTCAGTTTCATTCTCTGCTCTTTTCACATAAAGACGCACTATAGCTCTGCAGTGTACTTGTGACTGCATTCTCGTACCAATGCTTGCGAACTGAAGTGTCTGTGTGCACTTTTCGTGGCATTACACATGTATTTTTTGAGCATGCCCGTGTCGCTCAAACACAGGAAGCTCTGCAGTGTACTTGTGACTTGACGCTGTAGGAAGTAAGTAACTAAACCCAAATAAATAACATATGGCACAGAGCGGAAATCAGCAGTTCTTAGCAATGTAACCACGCAAGCTGTCGTATCAACCGCCTACTTTAACTTGCTTTCTTTTTTCTTCGGTTATAGTCTTGAATAAAATCGCACTTGTTCTGTTATATTTGTACCTTTTGTGAAAGTGTTTCTTTGATATTTGGACTTCAGGCTTCACACATTATACACTTCATGTCTACATTTTGTCAATTATAACTAAAACATGAAAAACGTTTCTGTTTTAACGATGTCTTTACATAGATCGTTGTAGACACGGAACACACATGAAATGCAAGTGTTCCAGATAATAAAGTATTTATAAAAGGTGTCATTTTGCTTGACTTCTCACTCTATACAACTCTAAGCAACTGACACGCAGGTAAACAGACTTGAGCTGAGAAAACTGTGCAGGGTGGGGGGATGTGATAGCAGGCTGCTGGCTGTTTGTTGCTTATCAACACATTTAAAGGACAAAAGACGCTGACGGAGAGGTGAGAAGCGATTTAAGGTGGGATGGATCTATGAGTTTTTTCATAGGCTCTGGCAATTCTAGTGTTAATTCTAAAGAACCGTTGGTTGTGAACTACAATAATCAAGGTCATTCATTTGAAAATATGAATTCATGGGGTGCTATATGGGTTTTTTTCACATATTAATTACTTTTTATTCTTACATGAGTTTCTTTTTGAATATGGTAAGATCACAACAAAAGGAATTATCCTACTCATCAAGAGTAATTCAACGCAATCCATCTATACATTTTGTTAAACTAATTATAGGGTCATAGGGAGAGTGGGTCTGTCCTAGTGGCACAGTGCATAAGATACGGGCTGATTCTGGACAGGAATTAGTTAGGCCCCACTGACTACCACCCAAATAGGATCGATTTAGAGTAACCAAGTAATGTAACCAGCATGTTTTTGAGATGTGGGAGGAAAACCTGTGCAGACCTGCGGTGAACGCGTAGATCTCACATAGACAGTGATCAAGATGGGATTCCAACCAAGACTTACAATAGAATACTGTATGTAAATAAAAGCTTTTAAACATCGTTTTTCACTTTATATACAAATTAAAATGGAACTGGAGTTTTCCTTTGCATTCTCTATTTAATGCTAAAAAAGCACAATTGGTTGAATTGTATCTTTTTGGTTTTCCTGAATATTGTGAAATATAATACAGCCAATAACGGCACACTGTATGATAACGTGCAGTGAATACACCTGACTTGAGCATTGCTAGTTTTCCACCTCTTTCTCTGTATGTTTAGTATTCGTTTCCTCAGAGGTTGATGCGCTTGCTGCTTCCTGAGCAGCTCTTCTTTTCTCCACCCTAGCGGCCTGCTTCTTTTCTTCTTCCATCTGCATCTTTTCGCAATAAAACTGATTAAGTCAGAGGTTGTGTTGCAATTACTTAGTACGTTTTCCTTAATTTTTCACTTAAGCTGGGACTTAAGTCTTCAATCTGCCTCAGGAATGATTTAAAATATGAAGAGGTAGGGGAAGTGACGACGAAAGTAGTAGGGAATGAGAACGCCGCATGGCCGCCCAGCTGGCCACTGCTAAGAGTTGATTCTACAATAACATAAAATAAAAATAAAAAGAGAAATAACCTTGGAGGTCGATCATCACCCACGAAAGGGGATAGTAGATGTCATGTAGTACATGTGTACCAAATTTCAGGTCAATAGTTCAAATGGTTTGTGAGCTACAGGTGATTTAAAATCCTGGACAGAAAAACGGGCAGCCACGGTAACGTATTTTATAAGAAGATAATCATAAAAATCTATTACTGACATTAGCAAGACGTCAAGCAAAATGACACCTTTTATTGGCTAACTAAAAAGATTTCAATGTGTAAGCTTTCAAGGCAACTCAGGTCCCTTCTTCAGGCAAGATGAAATGATAGTCTCCTGATATAAAACCTTTTAAGAGGAATGGATTCATCAATGTTTGTGTCCTGGCAGTGTTCAAGAGTGATAAAGAAGGCTAATAGGATGTAGGATTACACAGCAGGCTGAGATGAGCTCATACCAAGACAAAGTTATGCTTAAGCTGCACAACACACTTGTGATGCGTCATCTGAAATATCAGGTGATGTTCTGGTTTCCTTATTCTTAGAAAAAAAGACCTAAAAGCACTGGAGGCAAAATAATAGCCAGATTCCAGGGCTGCGGAGCATGAGCTATGAGGAATGACTGAGGGAGTTCAATCTTTTCAGTCCAAGCAATCCAAAATTATTCAGGGGTAAGACAGAAGTGAGAGTAATGATGGCATAATGGGCAGCACTGCCACCACACAAATCTAGCATCTTGGGTTAAATTAGCACACTCAATATTTGTCCGTGTGAAGCGTGCATATTATCTCTTTGTCTTTGTAGGTTTCCACCTGGGTACTCTGGTTGTTGTCCTACCACATCTCAAAGATGTGTGCCATGCTGTAGATGTTTTTTACATTTCCAAATTAGCTCTGCGTGTGTTGTGGGTATGTGCGTCGGGATTCCCTGTGATGGACTGGCTTCCTGTCCAGGGCTGTTTCCATTCTTGAAGCTAAAATGGTGCTGAAATAAGTTCTGGTACTCCACAATTATAAATTGTATTGTGGATTTGAGAAAGTTTTGTTTTGTTATAAAATGATAGAAGTATTTAAAATTAAGAAGGAAATTACTTTGTAGTATGTGACTATCACTCTACAAAGAGTGCCTCAAAAAGAACAGCACAGATGGATTTTGGTTAAAGGTAAATTTTGGCAAACATTAAAAAAGTATTTATTCACATACCGGCAAATAAATACATGGTATAAGTTACCAATAAGAGTAGCAGACAATAGTTCTGCAGAGAATTTAAATCTTGATTTATCAGTGTTTAAAGAGCTTTAGGTGAATAGAGATTAATAAGCAAGTCTGGACTGAATGGCATGATATTGTCAAAAGTGATTTTTTTTTTGTTTCATCCATCCATTCATCCGTATATCCTAACTATAGGGTCTGCTGGAGCCAATCCCAGCCAACACAGGGTGCAAGGCAGGAAACAAACCCCAGGCAGGGTGCCAACCCACCACAGGGCACACATATACACACCCTATGGCCAATTTAGGATCGCCAATGCACCTAACCTGCATGTCTTAGGACTGTGGGAGGAAACCGGAGTGCCCACAGGAAACCCACGTAGACACGGGGTGAACATGCAAACTCTACGCAGGGAGGACCCGAGAAGCAAACCCAGATCTCCTAACTGCGAGGCGGCAGTGCTACCCACTGTGCCACCATGCCACCTTTTTTGTTTCAGGTGATTCTTAAAGAATAATACAATGAATCTCCCCAGCAATTGCAGCATTTACTGTATATGATTAGTTATAACCATCTGACTTTAATATTTTCTTTAATCAGGTATTTAGCATTCTACGAAAGTAGCTTAGGTGATGTTTGAGAAAAAATGTCTTGAGCACTGAAAAACATTTTGTACTGCAGATCAGGCCAAAAATAGTACGGCAAATAAATTTTACAGATTAGAAAAAGATAAGAATATATCACACACGTACATAAATGCTTGTCTCATTTGCCTGTGTATAAAGCTCCATATCTGTCTGACATGAAATTTTTGCCTACTTGCAGACAGCCTAAGGAAAAACATCTTTTACTAATGGATATAATAAGCCAATTGCGGTGGGTTGGCACCCTGCCCAGGATTGGTTCCTGCCTTGTGCCCTGTGTTGGCTGGGATTGGCTCCAGCGGACCCCCGTGACCCTGTACTCGGATTCAGCGGGTTAGAAGATGGATGGATGGATATAATAAGCCAAACCTGCACAAATATTGTGAAAGAATTGGAGAAAACCAAGAAACTATTTCACATTTAGTAGTTGGACCAGGTGGCACGGTGCAGTTAGGAGACCCGTTTTCGCTTCCCGGGTCCTCCCTGTGTGGAGTTTGCATGTTCTCCCTGTGTTTCCTCCGGGCGCTCCGGTTTCCTCCCACAATCCAAAGACATGTGGGTTAGGTGGATTGGTGATTCTAAATTGGCCCGTGTGTGTGTCCTGTGGTGGGTTGGCACCCTACCCAGGATTGGTTCCTGCCTTGTGCCCTGTGTTGGCTGGGATTGGCTCCAGCAGACCCCCGTGACCCTGTCTTCGGATTCAGCGGGTTGGAAAATGGATGGATAGTCGGACCAAGCCTGCAGTGGGATGATGCCCTGCCCAGGGTTTGTTTCCTGTGTTGGCTGGGATTGGCTCCAGCAGACCCCCCCGTGACCCTGTAGTTAGGATATAGCGGATTGGATAATGGATGGATGGAAAGTCGGAGCGAGCAATCTTAGTGCAAGTCTGCAGCAGCAGCCCAAGAGTGGAGATGGTAACAGGTCAGCAGAATTGTAATTACCGTAATCTTCTTCTTTTTTTTTTACTTTGTTCTGATATAAAATCTCATATAAAATAAAAATAACAATCAGCATTATGTGACAAAAAAATGTTCATTACTATAAAAAGATATTGTTCCAAAATGTACAATATTCACACCTTTCAGTCAAAAGTCTTGTTCTGTGTGTACTGGGATGTGCATTTGTTTTATATTACTTTATTGTCCAGAAGCATATTAACATTTTTGATTTTCTTTGAATTTTCTATTTCCATCTTCTGTATTTTGTAGTTTAAACTGATTACAATACCAAACCCTCAGAAGAAATCAGAACTGTCACCGTTTTTGTCTATTCTTCCTTGTTCTTTATTAGTCCAAATGTCTGACTTGATCCTGCACATTTATTTAGCTAAGAATTTAAAATCATCACTCCAGTACACAAGTACATTGTTAGTATTTTATAAATTTCTCTGCTCCTATATGAACTGTAATGATAAATGTGTCATGCATTCCATAAGAAAAATATGTTGGCTTGAAGAATACAAGCCTGATCTACTACTACTATGCTTCTAAACACACAAACTTGATTTGTTCCACTGAGCATTAGATTTCTCCAGGGATTTCATTTTCCTTCCCATCCCAAACACATGCTTGTTCAGTTAATTAGTAACCCAAAATTGTCCCTTTATCAATAAGGGTTAGCTGATCTTTTGAATTTGATGTTCAATTACTGTGTTATGAGAAAAGCTGTTTAAAAAATAGAATGATGGATTAAGAAGGCGTAATAAAAAACATTTCATTCACTATATGCAAAAAATTTGGATTCAGACATTGCTTAACTTGTACCAATTGCAAAATTAGGATTTTTTTTGTTTGTTTATAAATTGCTATTAAGAACCTAGAAAGACCAAGGAAGTAAGACGTGCGAAAAGCTCTTTATCCTAACTGATCCAGTTCTTTATGGCTGGTAAAAGGAGCCAGTAACTTTATTCTTCTTTATCAAGCAGCAACTAAATGTTTGCCCACTAATATACTAATATACTGTACCTGTTGTATCAATTGTGCTAAGGAATCCTATACAAGACTAACACACATTATGAATAGTATGAACAAGACTTTGCTACCGAATTAAAAAAAGACATCCCAAACATCCAACCTGCTATATCCTAACCACAGGGTCACGGGGGTCTGCTGGAGCCAATCCCAGCCAACACAGGAAACAAACCCCAGGCATGGTGCCAGCCCACCGCAGGGTGCACACACACACACAGCAAGCACACACTAGGGACAATTTTAGGGTCGCCAATGCACCCAACCTGCATGTCTTTGGACTGTGGGAGAAAACCCACGCAGACACGGGGAGAACATGCAAACTCCACGCAGGGAGGACCCAGAAAGCGAACCTACCTACTACACCACCGTGTCGCCCATTCCAAACATTAAACCCATTGACTTAAATAGGAAGTGCTGATAGTATTAGCCTTCCTTTCACTCTAGTTTTGCAGTGAGCACCAATACAATGGTGCCTATGGGCTTAACATAAATGAAAGTTGCTACTGAACTAACAGAGTGTCTACACTGTATGCACATGCCCATAATTATCAAGAACATACAGGAGGAGTTCTTAAAAGCAAGAGACAATCGGTTACTTTGTCTTCATTCATAAGTACTAGGGTGGTGTTGTACCGTGTTGGCCATTATGAATGTAGGGAGAAGTCAAGCAAAATGACACCTTTTATTGGCTAACTAAAAAGATTACAATATGCAAGCTATTGAGGCAACTCAGGCCCCTTCTTCAGGCAAGATGTATCTATGTGAGATTTATCAGTGACTAGCCAAGCCTCACCTCGGACTGCGCTATCCCTAACATCTTGGATTGATTACATGTTGCCTGAAGAAGAGGCCTTGAACGCTTGTAATCCTTTTAGTTAGCCAATAAAAGGGGTCATTTTGCTTGACTCTTCCTTCATAAGAAAGACTACAATTCTCAAACCTGCTGAATTCAAAGTTCCAGAGGACCGAAGTCTAACATGGAAGCACTGGGCACAAGACAGGAAATGTTTCTGTAAAGGATAGAAGTCAACGGGGTGCACTCATGAACTCATTCTATTCATAAACTTGGATAGCCAAGAAGTTATTGAACTGACATGTATACCCTCTGACCTATAACCACACGAGTTGCAACCTCCAGTAGCAACGTGGCTATCAACAGTACATAACTAAGCCCAAAATGGTGGTGGTCACAGAAAAGTCTTGTAAAAGACATTCAAATATTTAACATCTTTAAATATGTATTCTTTCACAGTTAAATTTAGAAGTCTTCAAAACCCTTGAAATAACCAAAATGTCCATGAGAAATTAAATACAAAGTATAGTACGAAAATAAATCATAAACACACACACACACACTAAAAGCTGCACACCTCCATTTTAAATTTGCGGGATGTGATAAAGTCACACATAACATGACTCCCTCTTTTCATTACTATCATCGAATGTTGTTGCTGTAAACAACAGGAATCGATTAGCAAGTGCCAGTTTAACTATCTATGAATGTGAGAATAAAATCAGAGTTCTGGAGGAAAACCCACATAGACACAGGAAGAATGAACAAAATCTGCATGGTCAGTGTCTGGGCATGTGAGAAACTCTGTGATGGCAATCTTTTTCTTTTTAGCTTTTATATGAACAGTTTATTTGATAAAATGATTAATGTAAACCCATACACACCTTAATTAGATTAAGTTTGTTGGATAATATTATGCTATATTATAAATAACTCTGCCATGGACAGTCCCAAACCTGGCTGCGAAAGGCGGAGGGTTGGGTGCATCATTAGCTCCCCTGCACTGTAAAAAGCCACTTGCTATGGAAACAGTACGCAGAAATCAATGAATTCACGATAAACAGTGAAGGAGTGACAACCATGTAATGATGTGGTTGGAAGAAACTCAATCAGGTGTCTAGTGCCTGATGCGGTTAAACATCTTCAGAGCCACAACACTACCCCAAAGGGCACTTGGAACGCATGGACTTTATACCAGTGTAGCAACTTACCACAGGTTTTATGTGAAATGGAGAATTATCAACTAGACATCTTGGGTATCAGTGAATTCCGATGGATTGGAAATGGAAAGATGAGCAGCAAAGGAAAAACAATTTTGTACATTGGAAACGAAAAGCAACATGTATGTGAAGTTAGTTTGATCCTTGGCAAAGAAGTGAAGAGTGCACTTGATTGAAAGGTGATTAGTGAGCGCATTAACACCTGGGGCCTCATGTATAAACGGTGCGTACGCACAGAAATGTTGCGTAAGAACTTTTCCACGTTCAAATCGCGATGTATAAAACCTACACTTGCCGTAAATCCACGCACTTTTCCACGGTACCTCATACCTTGTCGTACGCAAGTTCTCCGCTCGGTTTTGCAAACTGGCGGCACCCAGCGTCAAAGTGCTACTGTTCTTGTGTGATTACTCATTATTTTCCTGACGCGGCTTTATAAATACACTGAAACTAACCTCATATTGTTTATTAGTGTAATGCATCTGATTGTAATTAACTTGTAACAATATAATGATCCAGGGAATAGCCATAGTATTCCAAATACCATAACTGTCCTAGCGTTGTTACTCTAACTGCACCTCCTTCTTCTTTCAGCTGCTCCCGTTAGGAGTTGCCACAGTGGATCATCTTTTTCCATATTTCTCTCACTGCACCACTCGGAGTATTTATATCACTGTATCTGAGTGTGAATCACAGCAGCAGCTGATTGGAAAGAGAATTATCGGTATACAGCTTCAAGAACATGCTACCTCAGCCATGAGAAAACGTTTCAAAGCCTTTCCTGTACGGACCTTGCGGTTCAGAAACAGTTTTATCCCAAGAACTATAAACGCACTCAATCAAGTGCTCCTTGTAGAACAGTTAGTACTTATAAGTACAATCACCTCACTGTAAACTTGCACTACAGTTATAATATTACACAACATGTGCCACTTTATAAAGCGCGTATTTACATATGATGACGATATTATTTTTAAGACGAAATGCAGCAAAATATGTTTATTATATTATACAGATAAAACTTTAACTTCATTTAAATAATCTATATTCTTCACTGGGACTGGCGTGAAGGATAGAATAATTAAACATGTAGTACGAAGATATTTCAATGATCCTTAAACGTTTTGAAGAATCGGCGCTCTAAGCTTACAGATGGCTTAACATCTATTACTGAGCTGATTGTGTGGCGATCCACCGTGCATAAGATACCATATTGACATTGGACTTTCTCTATTGGACATAGAGTCCATGAGTACTGCTGCAATAAATAATTTCATCGAAGGTCGCACACAATCACTGCGCCGTGAAACCCATGTTTAATAACATGCTTTAACTATCATCATGAAAATGATATCACGTATACATCTCAGGATTTTAGTTATTCAGAGAGCTGTAATATGAATGTAATGGATTCTCTTTTCTGCTGGAGGAAGAGAGCCGGTTTAAGAAGCAAGTAGTGATTCACACACATAGAGCATATAGTAGATCACATGCAAAACAAAGCATTTAACGTGCTATACTTTAATTACGATGTGATTTGAGAAACTGGTTAATTAAACGATTTTAAGATGAAGATTATGATGTTCTACTTTAATGACAAAATAAACTACGTGATTAAAGTGGAAATGTCGAGATTGAAGTTGACATTTCATACTTTTTCCCCACTGTGCCTTTTTTTCTCTGTACCCTAATAAGCTTTCATATGACACTCAGACAGTGGGCTACAACTCGGCTTTTCACGGTGACTTTGATATGTGACTTCTTTTTTATTTCCGGCACTGTGCAATTTTGTGAACGTGAGCTTTCAAGTTTCTCCAACACGCTATGTCACTCGATCAACTTCCTTTTGTTGATTATACCACGGTTTAATTAAACAAATACTATGTTTTTCCTTTGCCTCCACTTGGTATTCGCTGAAATTCTTATATTTTCCCCCGTGCTTTTCCCATTGTCTTTTCACAGAAGGCTGCGCTTAAGGGCGATTTATATTGATTTGCATATTCAAAGAGGCGTAATTCTGGGAGGAGTTGGGGCATTACATAAAGCGCGTGCACGAGCGTTACTTTTCACGCTGATTGGGATTTATGTAGCAGAAGAACGTGGAAGTTGGAGTACGCACAGATTCCTGCATCTGGATTTTTCTGTGCGTAAGCACATTTCGGCTTTTGTGCTTACGCCATGTTATAGTGCGAGTTCTACGCATGGCGTTATACATGAGGCCCCAGAAGATTTCAATCCAAGCATTTGAAAGTGATGAATATCCAATATACAGGGCGAGTCAAACTTATGTTAACATTTGCATGGCGGAAACAATTCATTTCACAAAACATACTTCATATGTGCAAGATGATTTACAGGAATGTCTCAACTTGTTCGCCATCATGTTCAACACATGTACCATACATGGCCATACATTGTGTTAAAAAAATACTTCAGTTGCCTCACATTTTTATGCAATCTTTTTGTTCAACCCACTGAATTAAAGCTGAAAGTCTGCACTTCAACTGCATCGGAGTTGTTTCATTTAAAATTCATTGTGGTAATGTACAGAACAAAAATTAGAAAAAAGTTGTCTCTGTCCAAGTATTTATGGACCTAACTGTATGTGGCAAATAAATTATCTACAAAAATTGCATATATGTATATGGTGGCTCTGAGGCTAAGGATTTACGCCGGTATCCTGAAGGTTGCCGATTCGAATCCCCATCACTGCTAAAAGAGATCCTACTCTGCTGGGCCCTTAACCTTCAATTGCTCCAGGGGTGCTGTACAATGGCTGACCCTGTGCTCTGACCCCAAGGGGTATGCGAAAAACCAAGTAATTTCCTTCGGGATTAATAAAGTATAATAAAATAAAAAAAAATAATTAAAAATACATAGCAGTACCATTAGTGTTAACATAATTTTGACTCACCCTGTATATATACTGATTGAAAATGCAGATGATGCAGAAAAAGGCACGTTCTGCAATGAACAACAATGTGTCCTCATGAATATCCTAAACCATGACATTGTACTGCTCATTGGTGATCCTCATGCACAGATTTGTGGTGATCAGAGTGGATTGGAAAATGTGGTGGGACCACACATATTGGCAATGAAGACCACCAACAATAAAAGACAATTATTTCTGTGCAGTACAAACAACCTATGCGTTGGCAACATTCATTTCTGTCACAAGACCATCCATTAGAGGACCTGACAATCACCAGATGCCAAGACCCAAAACAAAATTGACTACATCTGCATCAGCAAGTGGTGGAGGTCAGTGCCACAAGATGTCAGTACACAAAGAGTTGCATTCGTTGGGTCTGACCATTACCTACTCAGAGCAAATCTTCAACTTTAACTCAAGAAATATTGCAAGAAGAGTGAAATGTGTCGCCCCTTTCTATGCGATGGGGGAACAGTATCAAATATAGCTGTGAAATCACTTCAAGCTGCTGCAAGACCCCAATGTCGTGGATGTAGACATTAATGGGAGTTGGGAACAGTTCTGTGACACAGTCAGAGAGAGCGCTGAGAGAGTGGTAGGTCATCAAATAGGAAAAAACTAAAGAACAGTGGGTACAAGATCATTCGTTGAAACTCCTCGAAACGCAGAAAGCAGACAGAGCGAAAAAAGACCAAGCAGGCACACAGGATGAAAGAGAAGAAGCTGACAGAAAGTACTATGAATTGAACCATCAAGTGAGGTGCAGCTGTCAAGACGACCAAAGAGATTTGCTGGAGAAGAAAAAAGATTGTAGAATAAAACTACCCTACATTCACTTTTGATACCTTGTTAAAAGTTTGATGATTCTTGATGTGATTAATCTTATGCCTAACAGAATGATTCCCTTAGAAGCAGTAAAAATATACAATATATAATTTACTTACACTTCTCATTGCTGCAAATACCTGTGCGATCTGAGAGTTGAAACAAATCATCGGGAGAAGAGAATGCTTTCATTGCAGAGAATCTAATGCTTCTGTGGAGAGAGGAACATTCTTCAAATAAGCAGTTGTGTCCATAGTTGGTCTTCATTGAGTCACTGTTTCCATGTATTGTTTGTTTTTTTTTTTTCCTAACCAGAAGCATAAAACATCCAAGTACAGTAATTTCCAAGTTTAGCCCTGGTGGACCCCATGTGCCTGCAGGTTTTTTCACAATCAGTGAGTCATTTCACCTCTGACTGATTGTTTAATAAGCTGATCTTTTATAAACGTAGAAGAAGACAGACTAAACCACTAACGTCCGAATTTCATTGATAAGAAATTCAAATATATACTTATTTTAGCCATAGCTTTAAGTCTCTTTTGTTATTTAACTGTGAATTCACCTCTTTCTATGGAGTTCACTCCCTTAATAATGACAAATAATAATTAGCATCGTAGACACTGCAGGGCAAATGACACAAAATGCTGAGGGTGTCAGACCCACTAGCCTGGTCACAAGGAAATAACGGCTTAAATAATAAGAACATCTGGAAAAACAATAAAAATCATAAGGGTGATGATTTAAAAATGAGGACAAAAAAATGAAATGATATCCATTTAACATATGTAAATATTTGATGCTAACTCTGATTTGAACTTTCTGTTGACAAACCTTTCATCACTCAGTGCCATTTGCCATGGTGTCTCCTCTGCTTACTGTTAATTATCCTTATTAGGATATGACTAAGAGAGCAAGCTCCACAGGAAAAAGGTGAATTAATAGGAAAATTAGGATTTAGGAGTCATAGTGGACCTAAAGTTATCAACTTCTTGACAATGTGCAGAAGCCATTAAGAAGGCTAACAGAATGTCAGGTTATATAACACGGTGTGTGGAGTACAAGTCCAAGGAAGTTCTGCTCAACCTTTACAACACACTGGTGTGGCCTCCAAAAGGGACATAGCAGCACAAGAAAAAGGTCCAGAGAAGAGCGACTAGGCTGATTCAGGGGCTACAGAGGTTGAATTATGAGGAAAGATTCAAAGAGCTGAGCCTTTACAGTTTAAGCAAAAGAAGATTAAGAGGTGACATGATTGAAGTGTTTAAAATTATGAAGGGAATTAGTACAGTGGATCGAGACTATTATTTTAAAATGAGTTCATCAAGAAACACAGTTGGAAATTTGTGAAGGGTAAATTTCGCACAAACATTAGGAAGTTTTTCATTACACAAAGAACGATAAAACACTTGGAATAAAATGGCAGTTAAAAACATAGAACTATGGCAAGAATACAAACATTGTAAAATGTCTTATGAGTGCAATTCTTACATTTCCATCCTTTTCTAAATGCAGAAAACAGACCAGCTAATTAAATCATGAGGCCAATCAAAGGTAAAATGACTCACTCATTGGCTGAGAAACTAGTTCAGTCAAAAATCTGCAGCGACAGGGGTCCCTAGGACTGAATTTGGAAAACAGTGTCTTAGTATATTTAATGTACAAAAAACTCCTTTATTCACCTTAAATTAGAAAGCTACAATATACAGTATGAGAAAATATGCTTGCTAGACCTGCTAAAATGATATGCGGTTTGAGGGTTTGTACGGCTCACAGGTCATTGAGCTTCGTTCTCATGGAGAATCCCTAATCATGAGGATCAGTTGTCCAGTTACACGTGCCTAACTTTTCAATCACATAATCTACTATCCTTTTGTATAATTAGAATTTGTGTCCTCTGAGATTAAGCTACTGATGCGTCAGAATGGGTTTTCCTCCGGGAATTCTAGCATGCCTCTTGTATCCTACAATCTTAAAAAATATTGAGTTCTTTAATGCATTTTATGGTTCTTTACTGGATTGTATGGTTCCTCGTAGCACGATTGCTTGACAAAGCCCAATTTCATTCTGGAAAGTGTTTTTATAAAATCTCTACAGATTTTATTTTTTTATTTATTTTTTCTCTCCACCCGTCTGGAGTTTTTTTTGTGTTTTTTCTGACCCCCTGGCCATCGGACCTTACTCTTATTCTATGTCAATTAATGTTGACTTATTTTATTTTCTTACTGTGTCTTTTATTTTTCTATTCTTCATTATGTAAAGCACTTTGAGCTACTTTTTGTACGAAAACGTGCTATAGAAATAAATGTTGTTGTTGTTTATGTGTAGGAATGTGGCTCTTTATGCCTTGAAAAATGTCAGAAGAAAAACTGAAATCTTTAGGGTGTGGTAGGCTGCAGGGCAGGAAAATAGCAGATTAAGAAAATCTGGACACATTTACAGGACGTGTCTTTTTAAAATAATGAACCATTGCTATTTCAGAAATCTGTTACCATCTATTCAAGGTTATTCACTTTATCTGGCCTGTTACAGATCCAAATAAATAAATGGTTCTTTCAGGGCCTTTCATGTGGATGGACCTATTGGGAGCCAAAAATGGTTTCCCTATGGCCTCACTCTGACGAACCACTCTGGAACCATTATTTTTAATTAAGATTGTACATATATGTGTGTGATTATGTATCTGTCAAGTTCAATTGCAGCTCTAAACTGTATCAGATTTTGTATCAGTAAGTACAGACGTGTGTGTGTGTGAGTGAAGGAAGCTCTGCCAAACCTGCAGATGATTGCTGCCTTGTGTCTGATGATTCTGGGAGAGACTCTAGCGTCCAATGACCTTTACATTAAGTCAGTCAGTTGAGGAAGTAGATGGGTGGAATTATATAATTATATAAAAACTTTACACAAACACTTCACCTGGAAAATGTTCAAAATTGTAGTACCCACTGAATTAGATTAGCTGGACTTGAAAATGGATAGATGGATGAATATTCATGACTGGCTAGAATTCAGCACTGGTATCTTAATAAATGTTCAAACTAAGCACTTGCTTCAGAGTCAGTCTAAATTTACTAAGCTGCTTATTCCTATTGTTAGCCTTCTTATCTTCTAGTGCTGGATTATGAAGTTACATTTAGGTGGAGATTTCTTTGTCACTGCAAGTATGCTTCTTGTTTTTGTGCTGGCAAGCACCAGGATGCTGAAGGGGAAATTCTGTGTTGACATGCAGGCAGTTCAAAATATGAATCAAATTCAATTAAGAATCTGCTTGTTTAATATCAGGCATTGTATTAACATCAGATATTGAATATTATACCGGATATTAGCACTTGTACTAGCTCACGAAGCACACTTAAGCCTAAAACTAATATCTACAGGTTGTTTCTGTAGACTTTGAAAAGGAGATTTTAAAAGGGATGATATTAAAATGCTAGCTTTTCTATACTCTGCACATATTTTTGAATT
Source organism: Polypterus senegalus (assembly GCF_016835505.1). Lineage (NCBI taxonomy): Eukaryota > Metazoa > Chordata > Cladistia > Polypteriformes > Polypteridae > Polypterus > Polypterus senegalus. The sequence continues at coordinate 92,002,073 of NC_053171.1, forward strand.
TTATGTTAAATACAGTTTAGGTGTTAAAACTGAAGTGTGAATGTAATTTTTAAAATTTTAACGACTAAGGATGTTACAAAATGAAAGGCAGGCTAAAAAAAAAAAAACACAGAAAAAGAAATTTATTAAACTATAACGCCCTGTGTGTCATAACCTTGTTTTCCCTGGTTAATGATTAGCAAAATCCAGTTTAGCGATGAGTCAGTCTGTTTTTTCTGCACTGTGGGTCATTGCTTTGAGTAAATTGTACTGTATTTACTGTATATCTATGGATTCCAGCTTCTCCACAGCAAAAATGGAAGGGTGGATGGATTCTTCTTCTCTTTTAGATTCCAGTCTAATTGACGTTTGCTTTGTGTCTACGTACTGTAAAAAGGAATTCAAGCCGATTAAAATCAGGTTATTGGTCAAAGTGACACTTAGTTTGGCAAATGTCTTGTAGGCTGACAATTTGCTCTGTATTTGATGTTAAAAAGTCATTTGTGTCTTTATTATTTCAGAAGCATTGTTGTTTTCAGGTGGTGCTGTATGGCAACAGACTTAAAGAAGCTACTTACTCACGCGAATCTAATCGTACCTAATTGCCTTGACACTTACAAATCCAGACCTAATCATGTATGTTTGCTTGGACACTCCCATGTTTTCCTTTGAATTTTTTCTTTCTCTCTAGTCCCTAAAGCTGACATTAGCTTGTGTGTGGTTTATTTTGGACTGAGATGATAAATTATGAAAATGAACTAAAAAGCAAGATCTTCATGTAGACTAAAATGTCATTAAAAATGTTTTGGTTCTGTCAAATGTCTGAATTTCAAACATGTCCCAAGATACAAAAAACAATAAAATGGCTAACAGCCTAGCTGCGTGTAATGTTATCATTTTGTCCTTTGGAATATTTAGAAGTGCAAACTTCTTGTGCAACGTTAATCACTGACATCAATTCCTCTAATTAAAAATACATAACTCATTTGAAACTGTTTGAATAACTGAGTCTAAGCAATGGTAAGCAGTGAGTGCAAGGTTAGTCCGTACTTGGCACAAATAAACGTGCCAGTGTTTTACTTCTAGAATTTTACCATTTAGTATCACAGAAAACATGGGGAGAAAGTGTTTGGAGTTGTCAGTATTGGCATTGTGAAAACATGAAGTTTCTAAATCTCAAGATGGACTTCGACAACTCTTAAGAACTATGAGGCAGCTGTACCCATCCATCCATGTACAGTATTTGTTCAGTCACTCAGTCATTGTACAACCCGCTATATCCTAACACAGGGTCATGGGGGTCTGCTGGAGCTAATCCCAGCCAAGACAGGGCGCAAGGCAGGAACAAATCCCCGGGCAGGATGCCAGCCCACCGCAGTGTATTTGTTCATTTTAGTAAATAAGTTAACTGTTGCTGCACAAACAGCCAATAAAATGTACCACATAATGATCCATCCATCCATTATCCAAACCGCTAGATGCCAACTACAGGGTTCAGAAGGAGGTCTGCTGGAGCAAATCCCAGGGCACAAGACAGGAAACAAACCCTGGGCAGGGCGCCAACCCACCGCAGGGCATACACACACACACACACACCCACTAGGATCGCCAATGCACCTCACCTGCATGTCTTAGGACTGTGGGAGGAAACCCACGCAGACATGAGAAGAACATGCAAACTCCACGCAGGTAGGACTCGGGAAGCGAACCCAGGTCTCCTTACTGTGAGGCAGCAGCGCTATCACTGTGCCGCCGTGCCACCCACCAAATAACTAAATTACTAAATAACTAAAACTAAGTGGCTTGGTGAACTGGCAATGAGTTTTCCAAGAATGTTAGCAAAATTCAGTTCTCTCTATACAGTATATGTTTCTCATTGTAAAATAATTATTCTATTTGTATACATTTTAATTCTGGGATTATTAATTACATTCTAAATACTGTACACATAATTATTTTCCCAGCAGCATATGCATTCCCTGAAAGCAGTCAATCCACAGAAATACACTAATATGGATGCATACATTGCTGAAGTTTTGTAAATAATACTTTGCAGCATAAGTTGCTATCATATCAGATATGCTAAAGAGAATTTAAGCTGAGTGATTATTTTGCAAATGGCTTTCACTCTGGTGAAAGTAGCAAAACAAGTCGGTCTACTTATAAATAAAGCAGCAGTCTGTAATGTAAATAGGATGTTTACACGTCTGTTTGTGTCTGTTTATGCACAGTCGTTTAACGACTCGTCTGCTTTTCACACATTTTCAAACATGGTGTTCTGCCAGATGATTTAGTGTCAGTTATTGAAATAAATACAAAAAAAAATGAATTTCCTGATTTTCTTAATTATTATCTTATGTGACACATTTTCTGAAAAAATAATAGGCATTACGTTCTTATTATTGATACAGTTTCAGAAAGCGCTGCTTGTTAAACCAGATGGATGTATAAGGAAACGTGAACAACAAATTAAACACACAGGCCTGCCATCATCAATCAATTGATTTTCTGTTTTCTCTTCATGGCTAATTTAAAATGATTTGTAGAATTTGGGGAGGCAGTGAGGGTAAAGATTGTATTTGCCTCCTCGGACGACGCCTTTTGTGTGGGGTTTGCACATTTTTACCCGTGTTCAAAATGGCTCCCTGTATTCTCTGATTTCCACGTATGGTTCTAAGGCTATCAGTTAATCTTACTATTCAATTAATCATATTAATCAGTTAATCTAAACTTGACAGACATACATAATAGAGAACTGTTGCACTCTACAATGCACTGGTAAATTATAGACAGTTGGATTTCACTCAGTAATGCGGGACTAGGTTCTGGCACACAAGGTATGTTGTGGCTCCGGAAAATGAATGGATGTGGATTTTTTTTTCAATAAGCTTTTGTGCTGATAAATGGCAAATGACATTAAAATGATGCTTTTGTTAGTTTCAAGTAGGTTTTATGTTAATGTGACTGAATCACAAAATAAGCAAACATCCAGATTGATCCAAAAGGGTCCAAGGGTCTGGAAAGCTGTTGAAGCATTTAACAGAGTGGAACAGGACATAAAAGGCAAATATGACTCCCAGCCTACTAAACAGAGGCATTAGACAGTCTGTCAGCTCAACTGTAGGTAAACATTCTTTAGTGTTTCAACTTAAAATTGTATCAAGAGGTCCATTACAGGGAGACAAACAGACATGGCAATCACAGTAAGTGGTTCTTGCATTATATAAAATGCTCCAGACCAATGGGGCAAATGGTGGTGAAAAATGCTGAACAATTTTATTTACACTGTTTAACTGATTAACCCGATATACAATTTTAAGAGATTGTTATTTTCATGGGAATTGTTACGTATGCATTATTTTCACTTTTACTTTAAAACTTTAGTAAAAAAGCAATATTTGTAATTAACTTTTCTTCAAGATCGCATTGAATTTTGATTCCGTGTTTGAACTTACATCATGACAATACAACGTATAACTGCCTGTGAGTGAATATCATTTCTATCTCTATAATAAATATAATGACTTTTTCGAATGTTTGTCCATGCTCTTTCTTCTTTGCTTAGTCGTTGACGTGTCATCTAGAATGTATAAAATTATGGTCTTGATAAAATCCAGCAGACCCCCGTGACCCTGTAGTTAGGATATAGCGAGTTGGATAATGGATGGATGGATGGATGATAAAATTTATAAGAGCTGAGAGCGCAGGACGTGTGTCTGCCAAAAGCGTTCACATGACTGAGGTTAGATGACCATCGTCTTGTTTGAAAATAGTTGTAAGTAGGGCGTGACTTGAAAGAATCTCATGTTAAAAGTCTCTTGTCTCACGGGACTTAGTACCGCGGCAACATTTTTGGAATCTTTTGATTCCCACTGGCAACACGAATTAGACGATCTACAAGTCTCCGACTTAAAGTTTAAATCTGAACAATATATTCGATCTCTTTTCGATGTTCCTTTATTTCACTGAGTAATAATTTCCATTTGTTTGCGCTAATGCAATCTTTACTATCCTTTTTTTGAGACTTTCGAATTTTCATACTTCCATTATCTCTAACCTGCTCTGCATGTGTACCACGCCAACGTTTTTGGAACCTTTTAATTCTTGCACACACGCCTCTTCACTGGGAAGAAACACTACTTTTTTTTTTCCCTGATGGCAACACGAATCAGACTTTAAGTCTCTGACTTAAAGTTTAAATCCGAACAACATATCTGATCTCTTTTTGCTGTTCTGTTATTTCACAGAGTAATAATGCTATCATTAATTTTATTTTAATTTTTTTCATTTTTATTACTATTTAATTTAATATTGTTTCTTTGTATCAATATACTGCTGCTGGATTATGTGAATTTCCCCTTGGGATTAATAAAGTATCTATCTATCTATCTATCTATCTATCTATCTATCTATCTATCTATCTATCTATCTATCTATCTATCTATCTATCTATCTAATTTCTGTCTGTTTGCACTAATGCGATCTTTTCCATCCTTTTTTTGAGACTTTCGAATTTTCGTACTTCCATTAACTCAAATCTGCTCTGCATGTGTACCACGTCAACATTTTGAATTCTTTACGATGTTCTACTTTGTCATCTACTCTTTGTCCTTTATTTCCGGCCCTGGGCGTGGACTCATTTCATGGAACGTATAGATATCTCTCCGAGAAAATCACGTCTCGTCTCTTTCCAAGATTTGTTTTTATAATAGAGAGAAGAGATATTGTATAAAGATATACAAATATATAAAGAACCAAAAACAAAACTTAAAACTTATTTTGGGATAAGTGATTATTTCAGAGTGAAAGATACTTTACACCAAGGGTCAGTACTGAGTATTCTGTTATTTATTTCAATTAAGGATACATAAGTAGAACGGTCAAGGTGAAGTGAAGTGCACAGGTACTATTTGTAGAAGAAATTGCATTAATGAGTGAAATTGCTGTAGAAAGGAAGATGCAGGACTGGAGTCAAGTGCTAGAGTCCCATGGACTGTGCAAATGTAGGGACAACAAAGAGGTTTGGATGGTAACCGTTGATGTAAATCAAAAGAAAGTAAAGGTGGAAGTAGATGGAAAAGGATTAAGGCAGATGAAATATTTTAAATATCTTGGGAAGTTGGATTAAAGAAGATGGGGAGCTAAAAAGATAAATATAAGTTAGGGTGAAAGCGTATGCAAAGCATGAAGTCACAGGAGTGCTGTGGGACAAATGGAACTCACTTAAAAGGAAAACACTCCTCTACAGACCTGCTGTAAAGAATGGCGAAGATGAAAGTGCTGTGAAAGAGCAACAGATCTGAGAACTGGAGATTGCCTGAGAGCAATACATCACATTAAACTTGCAGACAGAAGGCGTAATGAAGAAATGAAACAGGAGGTGAAATTAAGGACTATTAGAAACAAAAGATGATATGGTATGGCCGTATGCTAAAATGGACAGTGTAGCAAAAAGAGGGAGGATAAAGTGCAAGAGAAAAAATAAGGAGGGGATGGATGGAATGGATCAAGGATGGCAGTGAAGAGAAAACCCTGAATTTAGCAAAAAACAGAGAGATGTGGACAGCAGCAAAAAGACAATCTGATCCAACACTTAACAAGAGAAGAGAAGGAAGAAGAATGTAAATATATATACACATACAGAGAGTACATTTTGCACAGGGGCAGCTGAATATATTTAGCAGTGGTCTGAATCACTTTAATTAATGTCAGGTGAAGGCAGATGACCTTTGTGCATGCTATGGAAATTAATTAGTTAAATATGACCAGCACTGACCTAAGTGAACAACATATGCAAATTAACATTGTCATTACTATTTTATTATTTTTACTGAAAAATTATCAGCTTTGACACTGTTGGTTATTATTATTTAATAATAATTATCATTATTTAAGTGAAAAATGAGTTGATGTGATTTGTCTGGATTTCAGCCTTTACAGAAATCAAAGCAGGAATTTAAATAAAGGTTGTTGACATCTGATATTTAATAATGAATATTTATGCTCACCAGCCACTTTATTAGGTACCCCTGTTCAACTGCTTGTTAATGCAGATATCTAATCAGCCAATCACATGACAGCAACTCAATGCATTTAGGCAGACATTGTCTTGATGACCTGTTGAAGTTCAAACCAAGCATCAGAATGGGGAAATGGATTTGCAAGTGGCATGGTTGTTGGTGCCAGACGGGCTGGTCTGAGTATTTCAGAACCTGCCAATGTACTCTCTAGGGTTTACAAAGAATGATCCAAGAAAGGGAAAATATCCAGTAAGTGGCAATTCTCTGAGCGAAAATGCCTTTGTCAGTGTCAGAGGAGAATGGCCAGACTGGTTCGAGCTGACAGAAAGGCAAACAGTAACTCAAATAACCACTCGTTACAACCGAGGCATGCAGAAGAGCATCTCTGAATGCACATCGAACCTTGAGCCAGATGGGCTACAGCAGAATGAGACCACACTGGGTGCCACTCTTGTCAGCTAAGGACAGGCACCTGAGGCTACAATTTACACAGGTTCACCAAACGTGTACAACAGAAGACTGGATACCCCTGGTCTGATAAGTCTCGATTTCTGCTGTGACATTCAGATGGTAGGGTCAGACCTTGGTGTCAACCATATGAAAGCATGGATCCATCCTGCCTTGTATCAACAGTTTGGGCTCATGGTGGTGGTGGTGGTGTAATGGTGTGGGGGATATTCTCTTATTGGGATCCTTAGTACAAAATGAGCATCGTTTGAATGCCACATCCTTTTATGAGCACGGTGTACCCATTTTCTGATAGCTACTTCCAGCAGGATAACGTGCCATGTCACAAAGCTGAAGTCATTGCAAACTGGTTTAGTTAACATAACAATGAGTTCACTATATTCAAATGGCCTCCACAGTCACCAGATTTCAAGCACCTTTGGGAGGTGGCGGAACGGGAAATAACCATCTTGGATGTGAAGCCAACAAATCAGAAGCAACTGTGTTATGCTCTCATGTCAATATTGACAAAATCCACTAGGAATGTTTCCAGCACCTTGTTGAATCTATGCCATGAAAACTTACAGCAGTTCTGAAGACAAAACGGGGTTCAGTCCGATACTACCAAAGTGTACCTAATAAAGTGGCCAGTGAGTGTATGTGTACATATAACAGGCCCGCACCTGGGGGTGGGGGACAACCATGACACTTGTCAGGGGCCCGAGCTAGATAGGGGCTCGCCCTTTAAGTGGCGTTTTAAAATATACGCACATATTTGAAACACAAAAGGGGCCTGAACTCTGTCAGCTGCCTGGGGCCCAGAATTTCCTAGGTGCAGGCCTGCATTTAAGAGTCAGAAAGACCAGCAGTAGTTCTCAAATGCCACCTTTTTATGCTTATGTAATTTCTTCTATGACACTTTTACTTATTAAAAAAAACTTTCTTCAAAATTAAAATCACTGTACTCATTTGTAAATAAAATCAATTAATAAATGATAAATATACAAATAAAAATTTAACAACAAAAATGGCTTAATAAGTCATGCAATAAATTGATTGGGCTTTTTCAGTAAGTAATAAAACAGAACAACAAAATTTTACAATAAAAATAATTTTACCGTAGAAGTACTAATGGTCAGGTGCTGAACATAAAGGGAAAATTTACAAAAATGGAGATTACAAAGTCTGCCTTCTGTGCCAAAGCCAATTTTGAAATTTAAGATGTACAACACCGTATAGGCCACTATGATCAAATACTTTTGTTGCTCCCTCAAAAATCCTAGCATATTAGAGAATCTTTGTTGACTGGTCATTAATGCATGTGCAATGAAGGTGGTATTTCTCTATGCTGTTTTACTAATATGTGTAAACTATACTGCTCAAAAGAATTAAAGGAACACTTTTTAATCAGAGTATAGCATAAAGTCAATGAAACTTCTGGGATATTAATCTGGTCAGTTAAGTAGCAGAGGGGGTTGTTAATCAGTTTCAGCTGCTGTGGTGTTAATGAAATTAACAACAGATGCACTAGAGGGGCAACAATGAGATGACCCCCAAAACAGGAATGGTTTAACAGGTGGAGGCCACTGACATTTTTCCCTCCTCATCTTTTCTGACTGTTTCTTCACTAGTTTTGCATTTGGCTACAGTCAGTGTCACTACTGGTAGCATGAGGCGATACCTGGACCCTACAGAGGTTGCACAGGTAGTCCAACTTCTCCAGGATGGCACATCAATACGTGTCATTGCCAGAAGGTTTGCTGTGTCTCCCTGCACAGTCTCAAGGGCATGGAGGAGATTCTAGGAGACAAGCAGTTACTCTAGGAGAGCTGGAGAGGGCCATAGAAGGCCCATAACCCATCAGCAGAACCAGTATCTGCTCCTTTGGGCAAGGAGGAACAGGATGAGCACTGCCAGAGCCCTACAAAATGACCTCCAGCAGGCCACTGGTGTGGATGTCTCTGACCAAACAACCAGAAAGACTTCATGAGGGTGACCCAAGGGCCCCATGTCCTCTAATGGGCCATGAGCTCACTGCCCAGCAGCATGCAGCTCGATTGGCATTCGCCATAGAATACCAGAATTGGCAGATGCACCACTGGTGCCCTGTGCTTTACAGATGAGAGCAGGTTCACCCTGAGCACGTGACAGAAGTGAAAGGGTCTGGAGAAGCCATGGAGAACATTATGCTGCCTGTAACATCATTCAGCATGAGCAGTTTGGTGGTGGGTTAATGATTGTCTGGGGAGGCATATCCATGGAGGGTCACACAGACCGCTACAGGCTTGACAAAGGCACCTTGGCTGCCATTAGGTATCAGGATGAAATCCTTGGACCCATTGTCAGACCCTATGCTGGTACAGTGGCTCCTGGTGCACGACAATTCCTGGCCTCATGTGGTGAGAGTATGCAGGCAGTTCCTGGAGGATGAAGGAATTGATACCATTGACTGGCCACCACACTTTCCTGACCTAAATCCAATAGAACACCTCTGGGACATTATGTTTTGGTCCATCCAATGCCACCAGGTTGCATCTCAGACTGTCCAGGAGCTCAGTGATGCCCTGGTCCAGATCTGGGAGGAGATCCCCACAACACCATCTGTCATCTCATTAGAAGCATGCACCGATGTTGTCAGGCATGTATACAAGAACACAGGGGCCATACAAAGTGCTGCGTACAATTTTGAGTTGCTGCAATTTAATTTTGGCAAAATGGACTAGCCTGCCACATAATTTTTTCACTCTGATTTTTGGGGCGTCTTTGAATTCAGGGCTCTGTAGGTTGATCATTTTCATTTCCATCGAACGATGTGGCATCCTTTCGTTCCTAACACATTACCCAGTCTATATCAGTATAGATATCCAGGAGGATTTCTTTTTCCCATTGAGATCTGATGTGTTTTCAAAGTGTTCCTTTAATTTTTTTGAGCAGTTTATATACTGTATATGTTGTGACGGATGGCCGGGCCAATGCCCGGCTAGGACACCCCCTTCTGCATATAACAGTCATGGGTTGCACAATATCTATCCCGGGTCACTACATGGCAGCAGTGGTGCCTCAGATTCCTGCAGGGCTCAATGGGAGATTGTGTCCTCCACAGCCCTGTTGGGACCCGGAGTGCTGCAAGGGTTCCTGAGCCTGTCTGGGCGGTTCTTCAGCCACACCCGGAAGTGCAACCAGAAACAGGTGATCAAGCACCTGGAGCACTTCCGGGGGGTCTATAAAAGGAACCAGCAGCCACTACTCTGAGAGACAGAGCTTGCGATGGGAGGAGTAGAGGAGGCAGAAGAAAAGAAATACAAAAGGGACTGTGAGTTATATTGTGGTGTGCACTGTGCGTGTTGTGTGCAATAAACGGGTCTGCTTCCGACATCTGGAGTCCGTGTCTGTCTGTGTCGAGGCTGATCTTTCACAATGCGTTTCTCAACTGAAGGCATAGAACTGTATATGCATCATTTCAAAATGTAATTTTTAAATAGAAAAAAATTTAACTTCTTAACTGATGAAAATCTAGAAAAATATGAACTAAGGTGATTAGTTTCCACGTCCCAAGAGCCAGTTTCGAGAGGAGTCAGATGAGGTGGCTCGGGCATCTGATCAGGATGCCTCCTGGACGCCTCCCTGGTGAGGTGTTCCGGGCACGTCCAACCGGGAGGAGGCCCCGGGAACGACCCAGGACATGCTGGAGGGACTATGTCTCCCGGCTGGCCTGGGAACGCCTTGGGATTCTCCCGGAAGAGCTGGAAGAAGTGGTCGGGGAGAGGGAAGTCTGGGCCTCTCTGCTTAAGCTGCTACCCCCGCGACCCGACCCCGGATAAGCGGAAAAGGATGGATGGATGGATGGATGGTGATTAGATTCCAAATAATGGCCAGGCTGCTGTTGGTATGGGTTTTCTATTGACACTTGGTTTTCTTCCCACATCCCCAAATGTCAATTTTGCAGTAGTATGAATCTCTAAATGAAGTAAGTGATTGTGATTGAGTGATGTCCTGTCCAGGTTTAACAGCTCTTATAGACAACTTTAAGAAGATTAGCTTTAATCTTAATGAAAATAAAGCAGGCTTTCAAAATATCACTGTGAAAAACAGTGAAACACTCTAAATAAATGGATGTAATTTTTGCAAGACTGGTATAACAGTACTGATTGATAAATACATTTTAAAATTTAAAAACGTTACTCTACAGTGTTGTGGTTATACAACTGATATATCATATCTAATGAGCAAATAATACAAAAAAAACACTAAATGATATTAAAATAATTGGGTCACCATCCTAAATCTTCATTCATGAGAATAAGCACAAGCAAGATATGGATCAACCTTAAACCAAAATAGATCAAAAAATATATTAAAAGATTAGAGCAGGAATTTTATTTTCCCACATGAATCTATTTTTCAGAATTTCCTTAAAGTTTTACTATACTTTTGCAAGATACTGACAATATTCCTGTGAGATGTTCGATTTAGAATGCAGTATTAATAATAGCATGTACTATACATGTGCATTTGCAGAACATGTTCAAAAATAAATACATTATCATAAGTGGTGATAAAGGATAGTAATGCTTTGAAAATATATTAGGACATGCAAAGGTTAGTCTGCAGATTGGATTTGACAAAAGGGGTACAAGCTCGTAAAAAATGAGACCTTCCACAAGAACGTGCAATTCCATCTGATAGAGCTTACTGCATGGACCTGGTTTAAAACACTTTAATGATTATGAAGTTACTGGAATTAATTAATGGATGTATCCTTTCAAAATAAAAGTCAACCTGCAAAACCCTCACTCTTTTGGAATTCTCCATTTTCGCATTCAAGTAAAGCCCCCATATTGCTTGGCCTTAAAACAGTTGTGTGAATGAATCATATGAACTGTGGGTCTTTTTGCTTTTTATCCCTTAAATTTCAAGATAAAAAGAGACAGTCTGCATAAAAAGTATCCCCCGAATAGTCAGAAATGTGGTAAATGATGTGGTCTACCTATCCAAATAAAATGGTTTGTTCGACCTTATAAATCGTTGCTAGAAACAGCAAGCTTAACTTGTGAATTAACTATAACAGAAAAACATATTACCATAACAAAGGCATAAACAATACTGTAATTGGCTGGTAGAAGGCATCTTCACTGTCCATCTGTTCTAGGTGTGATGTCTGTATTTTTAAAACCATCTCATTCACAGCCCATTGAGACTTTTTTCCTCATATGTCACAATTTGACCTTGCTTTCATTAGACTTCCAACTAATTACAGTATGGCTACGTTTTTTTCCCTTTGTTCTAGAATGCAAAGATTTTTTTCCCCAGGTGTAATCGTCAAGATTTATTTGTTTATCTTATGGCTTGGTCACTTAGGTTCCATGATTCCCCTTATTGTTCTTTCTTCATTTCCATGTTTTAAATACTTCTATTTTGTTTTTTCTTCTTTACTCAGCACCCATTTTCCTGAAAGCTAAACGGTCCTGTTGTCCTAATAACACATGTATTTACAGTATCAGTTCTGTTTTATTAGATAATTGATCTTTTTGCATTGTGATTTTGGACTCAGCCCATTGATTAGAATGTGGATTACTCAAACAAAGCTAATCTAATCAACAAATTTGCTTTGATTGTGCAAAATCTCTCAGTCTACTGGGATGCCTGGTTTGTTTAATATTGACAACTTTCTCCTTCTTCAAAATGGACTTTAAACCTATACATACATTTTATTCTCAATACTTACTACAAAGGGCGGCACTGTGGCGCAGTGGTAGTGCTGCTGCCTCGTAGTTAGGAGACCCGGGTTCGCTTCCCGGGTCCTCCCTGCGTGGAGTTTGCATGTTCTCCCCGTGTCTGCGTGGGTTTCCTCCCACAATCCAAAGACATGGTGGATTGGTGATTCTAAATTGGCCTTGGTGGGTTGGCACCCTGCCCAGGATTGGTTCCTGCTTTGTGCCCGGTGTTGGCTGGGATTGGCTCCAGCAGACCTACGTGACCCTGTATTTGGATTCAGCGGGTTAGAAAATGGATGGATACTTACTACAAATGTCATTTTCATCACAGGCACACATGCAGTGTGACCTAGCAGCTGATGCATGGCATTCTAAACTACAATAGTCTTTCATCCATCCTTTTTCACAAAGTGACAAACTGCAGTTACAGGTGTGAAGTAATGAAAGCCTATCCATACAGCATTATATTAAAGACAGGAACCATCTGGAAAGGAAATTACAAGATATACTTAGGCCTACATCAAATATTCACACATTAACATGCATCTTTAGTATGTGGGAAGAAAGACGATGCACACAAAAATGGGAAGAACAAGCAAATTCACAGGAAGGCAACAAGAAGTTCACTTAACTCATCTGTGGTTCAACTACACAAATTCATTAACAAAAGTGTTATAAGCTTGTGATATTTAAGTTACTTTGCATAAGAGCTAAAAACATCCACCCACTATATCTTAACTACAGGGTCACGGGGGTCTGCTGGAGCCAATCCCAGCCAACAAGGCAGGAAACAAACCCCAGGCAGGGTGCCAGCCCACCGCAGGGTGTGCCACACCACCCCAAGCACACACTAGGGACAATTTAGAATCGCCAATGCAGACACGGGGAGAACATGCAAACTCCACACAGGGAGGACCCAGGAAGCGAACTGCGAGGCAGCAGCACTACCCACTGCGCCACCCGAGCTAAAAACAAGTAAATGTAATTCTTTCTCAGAGTTTACCAGAGTGACTTGATCTTCTGGAAAGATCAAGTCATTTTGTAGTTTATAACTCAGCTCACCTCATATTTTGGTATTATTATTGTATTATATTTATTCTTATACAGTATAACACTTTTAATACATTCTTCTTTGCCATGGCACTTGAAAGTTGTAATATTTAGCATGTTGGTTTAGATATGCAAATAAGAAAGTGACATTATTACTACTACTACTATCATTACCGTTAATTTTGCTTGATATGCTGTGCATTTTTAGACAGTATCTTCTCTGGGTTTATCAAGCCCAAAACAAAGTTAAAAGTTTTAATTATTTATTACATATTTATGGAGCCTGGCCCATATAAAATTTGTTTTAAAAATAAAAAAACTATGGGGCAATGCCCCTGCTTGCTTCACTCGACCAACACGCGCCTGCGCTAAGCACCAACCACTTTGTGTCTCTGCCAATCGCGTTGTGAAGAGGGGGGCTGAACGCACCCCAAGCAGATGCGGTTGCTCCTCCGTCACCCCCTCTTAAACGGTGATATAATGGGAAACACATATAGTTTTTTTTACCTTCTCTTTGCTCGACTGGCTTGTTGCTGCTACTGTGCCGCCTGTGCGCGGCACACTTCTGTCATATCACCTATGTCCATTGTGGAAAGCAGCCCGGGACACAGACAGGCAGACACGTTTAAATCACTCAACACACAATTATTGTCCATACTCATACTTACAAGGTGCAACATACAACCCCAAAGTCCCCAAAAGTCCAGGCCAACAACACAATGCCTCTCTCTTCAGGCTGCCTCTTTGCCTCTCCACCGACCTCGGAGGGAGGCAGCCCCTTTTGTAATCAACCGGATGTGCTCCAGGTGCCTCCTGACATTCTTCCACCGGCACTCCCCAGTGTGGCTGAAGTGCCGGCTGCACACCCGGAAGCACTCCGGATGTCCCCGATCCTCTTCACCCCAGCACTTCTGGGTGTGGCGTAAGTGCTGAGGTCTAGGGCTCCATAGGCATTGGGGCGCCCCCTGGCGATGATCACGGGCCCCTACAGGGTTGAACTTCAAAGCTCTGTACCCGTGGTCCCCATAACCACCAGGGCGGTCACCCCAACGTGGTCTGGGGGATGCGAAAACCCTCCTCCGGGGCATCCCGGCTGGGTTGCCCCCCCACCCCCCTGTGATACTATATATTCAATCTCTTTTTGCTATTACCTTTTCATCAATATCGCATTGAATTTTGATTACGTGTTTGGAATTACATCGTGACAACGCAACATATAACTGGCCGTGAGTGAATATCATTTCTTTCTCTGTTTGACATAACCATGCAGGACTTTTCCAAATCTCTTTGCATAAGCTCTTGTTTCGCAGGACTTCCGGCCCTGGACTCATCTCGCGGGAGACGTGAAAGTCTCTCTGAGAAAATCACATCTTGTCTCCTTCCAAGATTTTTTTTTATAATAGAGAGATTAGCCTTCCTTGGGCCACCACCATTATCAGTGACTGCCAGGCCAGGCCAGGGATAGGTATCAGACTCCTACAGAAAGGTACTCTAATAGTTAATGGTGTAGTTTTTCCCCTGCTGCACTATGACACAACTTTTCCCGTCAAGTACCACTTTGAGGGTCATTTATGCTATGGAATTTATTTTCCTTGTGGGCAATTTGATTCCCTAATTTTCACCCTGTCCCCAACACTAGCAGCACCCACAGGTGCATATCATAGGTCCTAGTGTTAAGTGTCATGAGACTGGAACCCCACTTTGATCCTCACGTAATCTGCTGCTGAATGTATTTTTTCCATGAAAATCTCATATCAGAGATAATCAAATGGCTTCTTGAGTCGTAATATCCAGCATTATTATATTAATCCAGAAACAATCAACAGACTATGCTTACCTTTGAGGACATTAGCTCTTTGTGTATAATAAAATTGAAAGGCAATAATTGAGTTAGGAAGTGAACTTGTTATATCACGGTTAACAGAATAACAAGGTTAACTGGTGAATGTGAACTGGCCCTGTGTGAGGACTCATTATGCTTTGCACTGAATGTTGCCTGGAAGGGCTTTGGCTACTTGTGACCCTATATTAGAATACATGTGCAGAAAAATTGATCATTTGTTTTGAAAGTCTTGCCTGTTTACACTTTGTGGTCATTTTCTTAGTTATTTAAGCTGTCATTTATGAGCATACAAGTAGAAATGAAATTAAATCAGCATATTTGTCTTATACTTTATAAGCCATGTTTTACTAGATAACATAAACCACAAATCTACTCATACACCTGGCACAAAATTGATAGGCTTCTGGAACTTCAATGTAAATAACTATGCAAAATTTAATATAGATTGATTGAATGATTCATAACTTAAATATTGTGTTCATATCCTAACAGACAGGATACACACATACAGACATCACTCTGAAAGTGGTCTAATTATCTTCAGGGATGCTTCCTTAATTTAGCATCCTGGCAATTAAAGCTATGTCTGGACTTGATCTGTGTGAAGTTTGCATGATCTACCCCTAGGATATGCTCCGGGGCGACCTCTTTAACCGATTTAAGAAACAAGATTATATTGTGTTTATAATACTTTTCATATTGTATATCCAAGTTAGACATGCAAGAATTTCTATGTACAGTACGCTACATATGTGTCTACGGTTAGGAAAAGTGAAATGGTACACACATGAGAAGCAAATGATTAAGTAGTATTGTTTAGAAGATGCTATCATAAAATATAAAACCATCAGTTTTTAGTACCTGCTTATCCAACGTATGGAGATGAAAGCTGACACCTACTCGGCAGCACAGACTGACAATATACCCATCATTCAAGGTTCCTCTACCACTTATCCTAAGCAGTACTACTTTTTATTACAGGGACATTGGACTGGGAACAACAGATGAATACCTTCATAATATTCTCACGCACGAATTCCGTAGGTTTTATTTCAGACTACACTGTAGAGCAGAAAATGACGGGTAACTCTAATGTGCCAATTAAAAACAGATTCGGTTTGGCGAAGAATGTATTCTTTAATTATGAAATGTACTGAAAACAAAACTTACACAATGAAGGGCGGCCCCACAATCTATACTGGAAAGCACAGTATTACAGGACATTTTGCTGGAGATTTTTTAAAAAGTCCTTTAGCAGATAAAAAGACACAAAAGCAGTTGTTTTTCCACTACAGAAATCGCTGAACATAACAGCCGGATATCAACATATACAATCGTTTAGATGGAATGGACACAACAAATTTAACAACCGAAAAATAAACCTTCAATCCCATTAGCTCGCGTTTATGTTTACAGAAAGACAGCTCATTACGACACCAATAGCGATTCCGATGCTTAAACACATTACGGAAAGTGATTGGCAAACAAATCTTCCCTAAGCGATCCAGCAGTACAGAATCAGCAGCATTGTTAAACTTCAAAGTTGTGAAAAAAAGACGGATTTGGGTAAATGATCCAGACTGGAATGGTTTTGCCCACTTTGGGAAGGTTAAAGTAGTCATGTGTGACGTCATCGACGGCCTCGCCTTCTACGGGCTGACGCGCCCACCAGACCCCGCCTTCCGAGTGAAACTGAACCTTCTGTGCCTGTAGTGGGTGAACTCAGGGATCGGATTGGCTGTTCTGAGTTTCTAGGGGCGGGTATTTCCGGGATTCTGCGCGCAAGTTCTTCGGTGTAGCGGGTTTCCTGTTTTTTTTTGGTGGGAGGGAAACATTAGGAACGGGCTCTGAAGTACACATTCGCGATTTAATAAATCTAAGAAACCCCCTATCATAGAAGGATCTCTATACACTTTTTTTAAATTGCTTTCATGGTATTAAATATGACTGAAGGACCGGTGAAGAAACCGGTGAACGGTAATGGTTGTTGCCGTACTTCTAACGGGGTGAAACCGGGGATGAATGGCTGTGTGAAGAACCATCTGTATCAGCAGCACTCGTACTGTTCTTCAGACGAAAAGGTGAGGCAAGCAGTTAATGTCTTTATACTTATGTCGTTAAAAATGCTGGATACTGCCAGTTGGAGGGTTTGCGCTTCGCAGGACTTGTTTCAATAAACTACTGGTTTAATATTTTTACAATATTCAAGTCGCTGGCAACACTTTTATCTCCCAACCTTTCTGTCCCTCATACTTTATGGGAATACAGTAATTAAAGGCGTATGCTTGATGTGCACGAGGCTGTCCGATTGCAGATGGAAGGCTGCCCTCGCCTATGTTACGTTTCATTTACCTGGGTGTGGCAGTTAACAGCGTGACCAGCTGCTGATGAAGATTAAAATGTTACTTCTGACAGTGAAAGAGCTGAAATTCTTTCAGGGTTGTTAAAACTTTTGTACTGAAATGTGATTGGCATTTAAAGACCTACTGGAAGGAGGTGTACGTGATTGCTATGTGTGTGAATCTGCAATATGTGGATTTTGTTAAAATTATGAAGTTTGGGCAGCGCATCTTCGAAGGAAACTGAAGGCTTTCCTCTCACGTGCGAAGCAGCGAGATTGCAATGCCATGAATTTGACAGATGAAATTGTTGTACAAGTCTTCGCCCTATATGGGAGAATTGTAACTTTGACTTTCGAAAATTGATTTCAGTTTCCATTGTAGTTAAATCACATTACTAGTTAGTAGCAAGCCGTGTTACAACATAAGGAAATTACGTTTTTACTTAGTCGCTCTGTTTTTATTCCCGTGTTGAGTGTACTTCGATATGCGATGGTCCGATCTTACTTATGCTGGGACAAGCACCGTTACTCCTTAGCCATGTAATAGAATGGCAGTTTGGAAGATGGATCGATATAATGCTAATTTATATTCCTTAAACGTTTTGAGTGTATCTTTCTTTCCATGATAAGTTCAAGTGGTAGAGGGAACACGGATAACTCATCCGGATTTAGCTACACTGTTTTCACTAGCTTTAAAGGTTCTTTTTGCTTATTTTTAGATTTGTTGGAAATTCTTGGCATTATTCGCTTATCAACTTTGTCATGTTTGTTTTGGACATATAGTCTCTGTTTGGCTTTAAAAATCTATTGTCCAATATGATGATGAAGGATTTATTTACTTTTAGAAGCAACAAATCGTTACTTGTTTTTAAACTGCACAGTATAATTAATAAATATATCCCACTTTCTGCCCACTGCTGAAAGTATAGGCTTCATCTCCCTGTGACCCCCTCCACCAATTGGATTATGAAAGTTTGAGAATATGTTGTCATACATACATACATAGCTATTGCACCTTTTAGTAAGCTGCAAATTAGTATATGTGTGGTGTAATTTTTTTCTGTAACAGATACACCAGCAGACTATCCATCCATCTATCCATTATCCAACCCGCTATATCCTAACTACAGGGTCATGGGGGTCTGCTGGAGCCAATCCCAGCTAACACCGGGCGCAAGGCAGGAAACAAACCCCGGGCAGGGCACACACACACCATGCACACACAAGGGACAATTTAGAATCGCCAATGCACCTAACCTGCATGTCTTTGGACTGTGGATTGCTGAAATAATTCTTTAGTACTTACAGTATAAGAAATACCTAGATTGACTCGTTAGTATTTTTCTTTCTTTCTCCTTACACATTTCCAGTGCCTTTTAGAAATCTAGCCCTGAAGTTTTCATTTATAGTTCCCATTAATTTTATGTTTCATTTATTCAGCTATCCATTTGTGTACCCACATTAATCCAATTCAAGGCTGTGGAAGACTGCAGTCCATTCTGGCAGCACACAAGTTCAACACCACAGGAACTGATCCCTGGATTCCCAATGCAGTGCATACTCCTGCTTATACCTGGCCAATTTAGAGTTGTCAATTGACCTGCAATTAAGTTAATATATCAGACTTCCAAGCACAACATTTGACAGTTAATTTGGCACAGATAGTGACTTTAACTGACTGCTATTTGTTTTCAGGTCATGTTTAATATTTGCATTTTTCATATATGGATGAAGTATTATTTTAATTAAAAAAAAAAAAAATCAACTTCAGGTTTTTAGCAGAAAAATGATCTTTGAAATTTCAAAAATGTTTTGTGCTTTTATAAAAGGATGTTACAGAAGCTCCAAACTGCACATACAGTACAGGCCAAAAGTTTTAATGGTTTTATTTCAGGTGACTACCTGTTGAAGCTCATCGAGAGAATGCCAAGAGTTTGCAAAGCAGTAATCGGAGCAAAGGGTGGCTATTTTGAAGACACTAGAATATAAAACATGTTTTCAGTTATTTCACCTTTTTTTGTTAAGTACATAACTCCACATGTGTTCATTCATAGTTTTGATTTCTTCAGTGAGAATCTACCAATGTAAATGGTCATGAAGATAAAGAAAACACATTGAATGAGAAGGTGTGTCCAAACTTTTGGCCTGTACTGTACGTCAAAGTATCTTGGATGTATGGGATACTTTAACGTATGTGCAAGATGCTTTTACGTACATCTAAGATAATTTCAATTACGTACAGTGGATAAAGTTAGACTAAAACAATTACAAAAGGGTGCTTCGGGTATCCCGTACATACGTGAAAACATCTTATACATACATAAAAGTATCCCATATGTATGAGATATTTTCATGTATGTACAGAGCAGGGGTTATCCCATAATTTTTTTTATTGTGCATTTCAGAGTTTCTGTACGATGTGTCTAACTAATTGTCAAAACTCTTCTGCACACTAATTCTCAAATAAGTGTAATGATTTTTAAGAAATCTTTATGGACAATTTGCACTTGAAAATTTTAAGATTTGATTAAGCTTTGTGTGTCCTGTTCTATTCCAACTGTTTAACTTCACTAATTTTCAAAGCTTGTAAAGCCAATACTAACTATAACCAAACCTCTGCTTAGAAGTTCGCAAAATTTAGGATAAACATTTAGGAATGCGGAGTGTAAAAAAAAAAAAAAAATGTCAGTCCTGCATTCTCTTCATTTATATTAATTTTTAGCCTTTAAAATTAAAATAAATAAATTGAGTGCAGCTGTCATGACAGCTAAACTCTAATGTCAAAGAAGCGTAAGATTGCATTTTATGCCTTTATTAAATTACTACAATAGGCTTGCCTTTAAGGTACAATAAAATGTGAAATAGTCTGAAATAACATAAGCCACCCTAATTTGGGGTGTTAAATTTAACTTAATGAGGTAGAAATTATATAATAAACAAGAAGAGTTGCATCCATTATTTGAAATAAATGAAATGTGTGCTCCGGTTAAAATGTTTAGAGACTAAATAGTCTCAGCTGTAATTAACATTTGTAATTTTTTACCCTCTCAGAGAAGTCCATAAAGGGCTAGCTAGAATTAAAAATCAAAAATAACGTATTTGTAATCACTGACCATAAAGTAGTCTAAAATGATACCCTCTAAGAGGGCTTGGACCACTGGTAAAGAATTGCACATAAGAATATCATATTCATGATTAGCAACCTCAAAATAGCATAAAATGGCATTCCACATGCCTATATTCCTGATCCCAATTTTTTTTGTTAAAAACAAAAAAAAGCAACTTTGACCCCTCATATCCCATTATAGGGGTGAATCCCTAGGGTTAATTGATGTGGTATGCAAAATGTTATGTCGTTTTATCATTTTTGCTGAAGACACTTAAAAGTTTACTCTTTATCATAAGAGTGTAATTTCATAAATTACATAAAATATGGCCCAACAATTGACTACAGTTTTTTTTTTTGTATCTAGAGGGCCAAAACTGTTTGTGGGGGGGACCCAAAAAAAGGTTGAAGTCTTGCATACCTGGACAAAGAGACCAGTCAAATGATATATTGTATGTGGGAGTGTTTTCATACAAGTGAGTCCAGTGGTGCAGGTCAAAAAAAAAAAAAACTGAAGAGATTTCAAAGCGTTAATATTTCTTACAAAAAAAAAAAAAATACATATATCAGTGGTATTGCAAGTTGTATATGTTTTGGTAAATACATTCTTTATACTGTGCTCAAGATGTTAATATGATGTAAGTTATTTGATTGCTTTAGGTGTGACAGCCACTGTATTAATTTAAATATTTTTGAAGCTCTGCCTAAATTGTATGCAACTGGTTTTGGGCATCAGAATGAAAGTTCCATTGAGGTAAAGTTAATAAGAAAAGTTTTTCAATGTAGAAGGAACCTGTTTTCATTCATTTGTGCAGTGATATTTGTGTTGGGATTAAGGACGTTATGTATAGTCTTTGCACTGTTCTTATTACTTATGGAATTTTTTCCGAATTAATTTAAGTGCAATTGTATGATAATGAACCTACTAAAATAAAGCCTGTTTCAGCAACAGTTTATTTGATGTTCCTTCTTTTCAGTGATTGCACTGTAATTACACAGTGGTTGTATATGTTGCAATAGTGTAACTACACTCTATTACTCAATACCAAACTGTTGTAACAGTATACTGTACCTTGCTCATTTTTATACCATGCCTGTTTGTGTACTTTCTTATGCTATTGCTCATGATCCGTAAGTACTATGTAATGTAGCGTATTGCCCTTTTTATATTCAGAGTTATGTTGTTGCTGAAGTAACGTATTTATTATCATGATTAAGTGGGCTTAGTAAATGGTATGGAATGGTTTTATTAAGTGCTTGCACCACACAGGGTGTCACAGAGCACTCCCAGGTGTTTACATTTTCTTTCCATGTCTGTGTGAGAGTTCCTGAAGGTCCTCTGTTTTTTTCCAGCTCCCACAAACGTCATGCATCTTAGTGTGGGTCCCTGAAGACTGACACCCTGTTCAGGGTTGGTACCCACCTTGTGTCTGATGTAGCAAGGATAATCCGTAGGCCTCTGTCATCCTGGATTGAATTAAGTGTGTTTGATAGTGCTATTTTAATGTTTGGCTATCATAGGGGTAGTTAGTGCTAATTGAGTTTATATAGTGGCTTCTTTAGTAAATGCAGTCATATGAAAAAGTTTTGGAACCCCTCACAGCCTGCAAAATAATTGACTGTACTTTCAACAAAAAAGATAACAGTGGTATGTCTTTCATTTCCTAGGAACATCTCAGTACTGGGGTGTTTTTCGAACAAAGATTTTTAGTGAAGTAGTATTCAGTTGTATGAAATTAAATCAAATGTGAAAAACTGGCTGTGCAAAAATTTGCGTCCCCTTGTCATTTTGCGGATTTGAATGCCTGTCACTGCTCAATACTGATTATTGCAGCACCAAATTGTTTGGTCGTTAAGCCTTGAACTTCATAGACAGGTGTGTCCAATCATGAGACAAGGTATTTAAGGTGGTCAATTTGAAGTTGTGCTTTCTTTTGACTCTCCTCTGAAGAGTGGCAGGCAGCATGGGAATCCTCAAAGCAACTCTCCAAAGATCTGAAAACAAATATTGTTCAGTCTCATGGTTTAGTTGAAGGATACAAAAAGCCATCTCAGAGGTTTAAAGTGTCAGTGTCAACTGTAAGGAATGGAATCAGGAAATGGAAGGCCACAGGCACAGTTGCTGTTAAACCTCCGGTCCGGCAGGCCAAGAAAAATAAAGGAGTGACATATGATCAGGATTGTGAGAATGGTGACAGACAACACACAGATCACCTCCAAAGACCTGCAAGAACATCTCGCTGCAGATAGTGTATCTGTAAATCGTTCTACAATTCAGCACAATTTGCACAAAGAACATCTGTATGGCAGGGTGATGAGGAAGAAGCCTTTTCTGCACTCACGCCACAAAGAGAGTCGCTTGTTGTATGTCAATGCTCATTTAGACAAGCCAGATTCATTTTATAACAAAGTGCTTTGGACTGATGAGATACAAATGGTGTTATTTGGTCATAACAAAAAGTGCTTTGCATGGCAGAAGAAGAACACCGCATTCCAAGAAAAACACCTGCTACCTCCTGTCAAATTTGGTGGAGGTTCCATCCTGCTGTGGGTCTGTGTGGCTAGTTCAGGGACTGGGGCCCTTGTTAAAGTCGAGGGTCAGATGAATTCATCCCAGTATCAACAAATTCTTCAGGATAATGTTCAACCATCAGTCACAAAGTTGAAGTTACGCAGGGGTTGGATATTCCAACAAGACAATGACCCAAAACACAGTTCGAAATCTACAAAGGCATTCATGCATAGGGAGAAGTACAATGTTCTGGAACAATAACCTGACTTGAATATCATCGAAAATCTATGGGATGATTTGAAGCAGGCTGTCCATGCTCGGCAGCAATCAAATTGAACTGAACTGGAGAGATTTTGTATGGAAGAATGGTCAGAAATACCTCCATCCAGAATCCAGACACTCATCAGAGGCTACAGGAGGACGGTGAGCAAAAGGAGGCTCAACTAAGTATTGATGTCATATCTCTGTTGGGGTGCCCAAATTTATGCAATGTCTAATTTTGTTATGATGCATATTGCATATTTTCTGTTAATCCAATAAACTTAATGTCACTGCTGAAATGCTACTGTGTCCATAAGGCATGTCAGATATTAAAAAGAAGTTGCTACTTTGAAAGCTCAGCCAATGAAAAACAAAAATCCAAAGAATTAAGAAGGTTTCCCAAACATTTTCATATGGCTGTATATAAGTTAATTTCTACAATGTGTGTGGTTCTCCTCCTCTTGTTTGTATTACTGTGCCTGGTTTTTGATAAGGTTTAAATAAATCAGTTAAAGGTTTTAACACGTCATGGCTAATCATTTTTTAAGGTAATGGTTTCCTGTCTATTGTAATCAATAGTTGGTTTGGCCTATGTTTGTGATACTCTGAGCAAATACATGATAGACCTGGCTGAGCCTCAGTGACCGGTAGATCAATATTAATTTTATTCACTTTAATTTTGCATTCAAATTATGGTTAATAATTTCATAAATGATCACTCTGTCATTTTCACTTAAACTGGTATTGTTGAGCAGTCCGTTGTTTTCACATTTTGCGTACATCTAGTGGAAATGCTACTGATTATTCCAGAGAAACAATTGTGGCGAGCGGCTGGGGGTGGTACCCAGCCGGGACGGCCAGGAGGATCGGAGGGGGGCTTGCACCTCCTCCAGACCATGAGGGGGTGGCCACCCTGGTTGTTTTGGGGGCCATGGGTACAGAGCATTAAAGCTCAACCCTGTAGGGGCCCGTGGTCACCGCCAGGGGACGCCCCGCTGCCTTTGGAACCCTGGACCTCAGCACTTCCGCCACACCCAGAAGTGCTGGCGGGGAAGAGGACCGGGGACACCCGGAGTGCTTCCAGGTGCGCAGCCGGCACTTCCGCCACACAGGGGAGTGCTGGCGGAAGAGTGTCGGGAAGCACCTGGAGCACATCCGGGCATGTATATAAGGGACCGCCTCCCTTCATACAATGGCTGGAGTCGGGAGAGGAGAAAGACAGAGCTCGGAGGAGAGGAGTGGAGGCGGTCAGAAGAAGAGAAGACATTGTGGAAAGGCCAGGACTTAAGGGGTGATTGGTGCTGTGGCACTGGGGTGTGCGTGTTCAACACTTGTAAATATTGTAAATAAACGTGTGGTGGTGCAAATCATCATGTCTACCTGCCTGAGTCTGGGCTGTTCCCCACACAATTTATAGATTTTCTGACTTTATTTTATTGAAATGGTTCATTTATGCTTTGATTATGTATTTTCAATTTAGATTGTTCAACTGGACCTTCTTGGTTAAATTATTAGTTGGAATGCAGTAAATAACAATGGCAGTGCTGGAACAATTGTAGAGATGGAAGATGTCTTTCCATACAATCAATCAATCAACATTTATTTATATAGCACGTATTCATACAAAAAAATACACTCTCCTGTTACTGGGGAATTGTAATTTTTTTTTCTTCCCTAAGGCTGTTGACATGTGTACTGTTTTGAGAGCAGGCTGTGCACCCCAAAATGCTCCAAGATTTGTATCATTGGTGTCTTCATTTGGTTACAAAACATTGAGTCACTGAGATGCTATTTAAATGTTTAGGGTTTCTTTACATTGCCACGTTACAGTTCAGGACAAATCTGAAGTATATGATGACATTGTTATTTGTAAGAACTGAGTAAACACTGGAGTTCAGACCTTTTCATTTTTAACACTCTTGAACACTAGATAAATGCTGATTAGTAATATTTTTCATATTGTCAAGTTACGGCATGCCTAATTTATTCCTACATTTAGACTGAGAAACCGGAGGATTGTTTTTAAAAAATCCCTTTTATTTCTACATAAAGAGGCACCTCCATCTATCCATTTTTTCCACATCCACTATTTCCTTTTTAAAGTTATGGGAGGAGGAAGACACAGGTATCAATCTGTCTGTACAGGTTCTGGTACTGTTAAATAACAAAACTGGCAGTTGTTCTGCTCATTCTTAAGCTTCCTGAAAACTGACCTTCCTTTTCAGTTTATGGTGTCTTGGCTACACTGCCTCATAGCAGAAGAGTTGGTATTCCAACTTCTGAACTCGGAGCTTCTGGACCAGTGGCAAACAACAAAGCCCAGTGAGTGAATCTCTTCATTTTTAGCCATGTCTAAACTTCAATAACCACCGTTAGTGCATTATGGAACTTTCTGAGCATCCTGTTTTATTGGGTAATGTGTCGAAAAGTGGAGCCATTTAGATTCACTTCTGTTCTGTCTGCCTTTTCTTGTTCTTTGCTCTGCACAGCTTTTAGGATTTTAACTCGACTGTCGGAATAGCACAAGGGCTTTCCCCCTTTCAACATACCATGGCTGTGCTTCTGTACGTCGGTCGTGCAGCTGAATGGTTTCTACTCGGCACCTATGGCAGTAGAAACAGGCAACATCTGTTAACATATTGCAGCTAAAAAGGAGCATATAATGTGTATGTTTGTTTCCCACAAAATCTCATATTTTAAGTTTCATTTTCAGCACTTGGATACTTGATTTTTTTTATGGTGGAACAAATTGAATTGGTTTGTGAGAATTTGAAGTGTTTGCTGAAGTGATTTCCATATTTGTTTAGCTTCATCTGTTGAACAAATGCTATTCAAACAAATCTGTACCTTTTGATTACCAGAATGGTTCTAATTGAAAAAATCATTAGACGCTTATTCTGTTCACATTTTTTTTTCTGTAATCTGATGCTCCTGTAACATTTGTTCTTTAAGAGTATTTAAAAAAAGTCAGGACACTAATTTATAAAAAAAAAGTGACCTGATTCAGCAAAAGTTCCTGTTGTTTCTAGCTTATTCATAGTGCATGTGTACTTGTATACATAATGGTTTGCACTTTGGGAGATCTGAATACAGGTTCTTGTATTTGACTGAAATGCTAAAAGAAATAGTACATACAGTGAAACAAAAAAGAATTTTCTGGCCTTTGTTTCTAAAATATTTTAAACTTTGTTCCATTCTGAAATACTGATAAAGGTTGTGTGAAAGTTTTAGCACGTTGTAAAGATGATCCGTACACAGTCAGGACATAAGTAAACGCCACAGATAAATGTTTTAGTTAAAGTTTCTGCTACTTAAAATTCTCATGGGTCTTGCTTTATGACATGAAGAGGGAGACCTGTGATGCATAGTGGAGACTTTATCCTTCAAGTACTTCTGGCGGCCAGAGGCAAAAAATATTCCTAGTTTGTAGCATGCCAGGCTATTTGTTTTTTAACTGACAATGTCTATAAATCGCACATGTTGTATCAAGCTTTTTCTAAGAAATCATTGACTAAAATTTGGACAGATCATTTTGTAATATTTTCAACAGTACTAACATTAGCAAAAACAATGTCACTGGAATTGTTGAGGTAATTGATTTTGTTAGCTTGGTGCCATTTTTGGGATTGTAGAAGCAAAGCAATACATTTTGATAGCACTTTGTCCTCTGTGAGAATGCCAACG
This sequence comes from Polypterus senegalus, assembly GCF_016835505.1. Taxonomy (NCBI): domain Eukaryota; kingdom Metazoa; phylum Chordata; class Cladistia; order Polypteriformes; family Polypteridae; genus Polypterus; species Polypterus senegalus. The sequence goes on from NC_053171.1 coordinate 92,029,030, forward strand.
CAGTGTATTTTATACCAATACAATGAATTGCTTCCAAATTTCCACTGATGGTGAAAAAATATCAGAGTGATTGTTCTCATCAATAAATGCTTTGTTTTTGTAAAATTGTTAGTGCCTTCTTGTGTTTATGCCATGGCAGTTTATATGAAATGCTGGTACACTGTAGGTATTATTATTATTATTATTATTATTGGTTTGTTTTTGTGAGACAGAGAAGCCATGAAAGTTTGCATGCTGTGCTGGATCATAATTAGCCTCTGCTGTTATACTGCCATCTGAGACAAACCAAATGTTGACATGTCAGACTGTTATGAAGCTGTGCTCCCTTGTGAAAAGAAGCGTTTTTATTTGAGTCACGAGTGTTTACTTCCAGACCCTTGTAGTCCAATGTCTTACTTTTTACATATTTTGCAGCTTGTTCTGCTGGACTTTTGCAAAATATGTTACAATTTATTAAAATATTTCATAAGATTTATCTTTTTTTTTTTTAGTTCAAGAAGCACCATTCTTGCATCAGTTTCTTTCGTTTTCAGTTGAGTGGTATTTGTTAATGAGGTATGATTTGTCACATGCTTATATGAATAGATTGTGTTTGTGTGTTAGTAATCACATGAAAGGAGGGAAGTTTTTTAGCATTCATAAGTTAAACTTGCTTTTTAGCCCATGTTTCAAATTTTACTAAATTTATAATATATTAAAAGTTTACATGGGTTTGAATTTTACCATTTTAACAGTGTCATGTAATTTTATAACCCACTTAATCCAGGCCAGGGTTGCAACCCAGCTAGCATAGGGGACAAGGCAGGAAGAAACCCTGGACAGGGCACGTTTTAAAAAATGTTAAGCTTAATAGCGCATAAAATGTGGATTTAATTATTGAGTACCATGCTTGAGGGCAGAACAACACACATCTTGCACAGTAGTTAAAACCTAAAATTGTTAACATTACTTTAGAAATTAAACATAAATGTATCTCAGGCTGTTTACTTTTAAGAGCCAAAAGTACAAGAGGTGTGAAAGTTACACTCCAATACTGGGCACTACTTCAACATAAGAGCGTGATAGTTTCTGCTTTCAACAGTTACTTGATACAGCATACACTCACCTACAGACTTTTAACTAACTAAAGTTAATACTTCAGCCGGTCGTGCCAATTTCCCCTAATACCTTTTTGTTTCTAGTCATGTTTCAATTGCTTTCTTGTCATTTAGCTTCTTGAATGTATAATGTTTGTTTGTTTTTAGTGCAACAGCAAACTTGTCCAAGTGGGCTAATTGCAACTTGTTTCTGTAATTTTACCTATTTCTGACTTATTTTTCACATTTCTAATAATTACGTTTATGCTTTCTTCTGATCCGTGTCAACATGAAAAATCAGTTACAGTAAGGTTTAATATATCCTACTAAACCCATCTTTCAATCCATTCAAGCCAGTAAATAATCAATCTTTATTTTGTGCCTGTCACAGAGTATACCATCAGAAAATATGTCTTCAGTGTGATAAAGTCAATCGTAAGGCAAACCTTTGGTTTTGTATGTTTTTTTTATTGTTATCACTAAAACAAAAAGGCTATAGCCATACTGTTTAGTTAGCCTAGTAAACAGTATGTTTTTTGAAGACACATGTGGGGAGCCCACACACAGTCAATCCACTGCTTAATCTCTTCTTCCTGTTTGGATTAAAGGGATACACTTGGGCTATGCAAAAATAGTAAAATGGACACGGCTGTGATTTTTGTAGGCTACTGTCTTTTAAAGTGTAATTAATAGCAGCATATAGAATAATGTTTTTTTTTTACCTTCAGCAACATGCTTTTAAAGAAATATTAGTCAACTATTTCTCCCACCCCTCCCATCTCTTCCATCAGTGGGTATTCGTCTCGTACCCGAGTACTTAGGGCTGCCCCTTTTGTTTCACAGTTTACAATGAATATTACCAAATTAAAATCTAATAGGTTCATAACATTTGTTTATTTGACCTGAAGAAGCTCTAACAAATATTGTCTGGTTAATAAAATAATCCATTAGTGGTATCTGTTTTGAATTTAATGTATGTGTTTTATTTTTATTTAGGACAGGCAAGTTTTTATTTTAATTTTGTTTGTCAGGTCATGTGCAATCTAATGTCTGAAAGCATTGGCGTTGATATTTTTCAGCTTAAACATTTAAAATTGTAATTCATGAGGAATGGAATTAAAGAGAATCTTATTTAACAAACATTTTATGATATTTAGGTTCATTACTAGCTAAATGCGGCCTTGTTTTGCTATTTACTATTGATATATTTTTTATTTTAGTCTTCACATATCTGTCATAATGGAGGAATATATAAGCGACCGTTTAAAGAATCGTTTGAAGAGACTCCTATGTTGGTTGCCGTTCTCACGTACATGGGCTATGGTATTCTGACACTCTTCGGATATCTTCGGGACTTTTTAAGACAGTGGAAGATTGAGAAATGCCACAATGCAACAGAACGGGAGGAACAGAAGGTATGATTTATGCTTTTTTATTATTCATTATATGGCTTTAATTGCCCTGTGCTGGAGTTGTTTTTACAGAATTTTAGTATATTATTTTGTTTTTTGCAGGTAGTTTAGTTTCTTTAAGTTAGGCAGTAGCTTTAAGTTTGCTATATAAAACTTATTTTACTTTTATAATTTACCATCAGTATTATAGTAAATACTGTTTCATTGTAAATGTGCACACAGTCAGAAAAGATATGCACATATTGATGATGTGCGGGTGTGTGGTGTCTTGTTTCTTTTATTTTTTTATCAGTTTTCAAATGAGTTGTTGCAGGGATTGTGGTTCATATGCATAGCATATTATAAGGCATTTTTTCCTTTCCTTTTTATTTGCATCGAATTCTCATTGTCTGGACAAGGTCAGCAGCATGTTTGGCTGCTCTAGGGCTGGCTCATATCTTGACTGATGCATGCATGAATAACATGTACAGTATTTTAAATGCTTGTCTTAGTGGCATCATTGCCAAAGCAAGCATATTTATCTGTCTATTATTAAAGCCTTACAATATCTACATACTTCTGATATATCACCTTTGTCCATATATTCAATCTCTTTTTGCTGTTCCATTATTTGACTGAGTAATAATTTCCGTTTGTGCTAATGAGATCTTTACCTCCTTTTTTTTTATTTGCTACTTTCGAATTTTACTACTTTAATATTCTTTAACTTGCTCTGCATGTGTATCGCGCCAACATTTTTTTTGAACCTTTCGAATTCCACTGCTTTCATAATCTCTGACCTGCTCTGCATGTGTATCGTGCCAACGTTTTTGAACGTCTTTATGAAGTCTTTTATTTCTGATCCCGATTGAACCTACGTGGTTTTCAATACCTCTTGGTCCGGGCTGATTGTTACTTTCCTAGTTTTCACAATTTGCACATAGATTATTATTGTTCTTTTTTGTTTTTGTTTTTTTTTTTTTTTGCCTTCTTTCCTCTCCAATGCTTTTGGGTCTCTTTTCGACGTGATGCTCTTTCTTCTTGGCTTAGTCGTTGACGTGCCATCTAGAACTTCTTTAAGAGCTGAGAGCACATGAAGTGTGTCTGCCAAAAACATTCCAACAACTGAGAGGTTAGAAGTCCATGAGCTTGTTTTAAATTGGTTGATCTCACGGGACATCAAAGTGTCTTTCCGAGAAGGTCACGTCTCGATCCAAGATTTTTTTTATATAATAGAAAGATATTCAGCTACTGGTTACAGTTTCTCTTCCATAATAACAAAAAAGAAAAATATATAAACATACTTTTTTTTTTTATTTTATTTATACTGCACTGGTGTCTTAACATGTAAGGCAGAAATTAAGACACCTTCAAGCATTATAACACAGGATATCTTCACTGGTTTCGAAAGTAATCAGTTATTTTGGAACATTTTCAAACATAATTAAACTAGTTTCACTAAACAGTCTGTCACTTTTGATGATAGTCCCTCTTCCTTAAAAGCAGTTTTGTACTCTTTGGAGTGAACATGAATACTAAGATGCACATGCCAGCTGTCCTGATCACAGATCTGGCTTCCTACTAGTAATGTCCTAGTTGAAAAGCTGGGTGGTTATTAAAAAAAATATATACAACAAAGCACTCATTTAAAATACACCATATTTTAACTAACATATGTATTGCCAGTCCCACATCAGATTCCACAAATATTATGGGTGTGGGGGCACCTTGTTTTAATGCAATGGCATTTACTTTACAAAACATGTATATCATCTTATGAATAATATTATTATAAAATAATCAGACATTACTTGAATCTCCATGTAGACACCCTTCAACTAAACTGTTAGCCAAATGTATTCCCCTATTGGACATTTAAAATAATCTTGAATTAGTTGAAATTAAAGATACAGTGTGAAGACTTGTGTCTTTCTGTAATTCTACAGGTTACACATCCTCAGTTGCTTACATGTAACAGTCGCATTAGTCAGTTTTTGAAAATGTGTCTTTACACTTCCTCCTCAGACAAAAACAAAGTGTTTTAAAATGACTGAATGATTGGAACATTAAAAGAAACAGCCATCATTACTGAAAATGGCACTAATGAGATTCATATAGTGCAGCTTATGGAGATATTCACGTTAGCTGCTTTGTGCACAAGTTCACTTTGGTATCCAGGCTGCTCTGAATATTCCAACAATGGTACGGTTGCTTGGCCGGATAAGGTGTGTTGCAGACTTTTTCCACCATAGCAGCACAGCTAGCCACGCACTTAATGAGAAGCAACATTTATTGGACCAACACACAAACTTGTGATTGATGCGGTCACGTGATGAAATATTCATTGGAAATACTAGAAATGGAACAACAGCCAGCGACTTTTTTAATGTAGTGACGTTTCATTGTCACATAGGAATCTGCTGCCCTGGACATTCATTCAGCTGTCACAAGTTAGGGCTGCTCTCCCTGCTGACCTGAGAGAAGTGGCAATGCTTTGCTTAACATCTTAATAAAGCCTAAGTATAATAACTTCACTTGTTTGCTTTCTTGTTGGTATAGCATACCGCAGTTCAAAAACCTGCATCATTTGTGGAAAGTCCTCGTTTTCAGCAATGTTGTAGGGTCTCATGTCTTTACAGATGAAAACTGCTATTGATTCTGTTATTTATTGGGAATAAGGTAAATTAAATGGAAGTTTGGCAGTACCTACCATCTCAAGTGTGAATTGTTTATGCTCTACTTGACTGAGATTATGCTTATGGGTGATGTTAGGATAATAATTTCTAAAATTTTTTGTGTTAAAATACTTAACTCTTGAAAGCGTACATACAGCTTTACTTTAATTCAGTTGATCTTTACCAACGCACCGTATGAATCCATAGGAAGTCCACATCTCCCATTTAAGTGTTGAAGGTGCTGATTAGATAGTAAAGTGCTATTTCCGTAGAAAGCCTTAACAGGCACATTAGCGACATCTACTGGATCAGACACCAAAAACGAAGCTAAGCAAAAATCTACATATAGTAAGTAATTGAGCAGGATAGATATTCATAAGATTGATCTTGAGACTTGGAGAATTAATATCAAATTGTCTAAATGAAAAATAATGAATAATCTGAAAATCAATACTTTTAGCCAGGCTTAATATTGTTGTACAGAAAGTTAAATTTGAAAAATAAATATGTTGTTTGGATGTATACCATTTACTGTATTTAAGCTTCTAGTTAATCAAGATAAAGATATTAAGTATTTTAATTATACCAAGCCTTCAAAGAACAGTTCAATGTGGCATGTCGAAGAACGAACTTTCAGGTGTAGTCCACTCGTTTCCCTTGGCACCCTTAAGGAGATGTTCTCCACAAAATTTGGTTACTGAGATTCCCTTTTTTGCAAGTCATACTTATTCAAGCAAAAGTCAGATCATGTTTTTGGCAGAACTTGTTACAGGCATTCTTATGAGTCTAGACCAGGGTTGCCCACACTTTTTCGGCTTGTGAGCTGCTTTTAAAATGACCAGATCAAAATGATCTACCTACATTAAAAATTATTTATTTATATATATGTAAAAAAAATATATATATATATATATATATATATATATATATATATAATGTCGCAAAAGGCTCGGGGCAAGACCCAGCCGGGACGCCTGGAAGGACCAGGAGGTGGCATGTATATTCTCTGGGCCACGAGGGGGCAACCACCCTGGATCGGGAGAGGACCATGGGAGTGGAGCAAGGAGGCTCAAGCCCATTGGGGCCAGGGGGAGCCCCGAGTCTCAAAGGGCCCGGGAAGCATCTACTTAAGCCATACCTGGGAACATGGAGGATAATCCTTCCAGGGACACCCGGAGTGCTTCCGAGTGTTTGCCTGACACTTCCGCCACACCAGGAAGTGTCATCAGATGGAGCACCTGGAGCATATCCGAGTAAGAATAAAAGGACCCACCTTCCTACAGTCTGGGAGCTAGAGTCGGGAGCGGGAGTGGGACGAAGCTTCCGTGGAGAGAGGAAAGGTGGTCCATGGACATTTGAAGAGAGGCCTGGAGTAAAGGTGGTTAGTGCTGGGAAGCACTGTGTACTGTGTGGGATTGTAAATAAAAGTGAGGTTTATAAAGATGTGCTCTCAGTCTGGTTGTGATCGGGCATGTCTCACTATATATATATATATATATATTATCTATCTATCTATCTATCTATCTATCTAGAAGATAGATAGATAGATAGATATATATATAGATAGATAGATAGATAGATAGATAGATAGATATATATATATATATATATATATATATATATATATATATATATATATATATATATATATATATATATATATATATATATATATATATATATATATATATATATATATATATATATACATTTATAACTGAATCCTACTTACGTACATATATACGGCCATAGCCTGCAGCTTGGTCGCTGTGTGAGGCGGAGTTGCGTCACCCATACTCACACCTCCCACATAATTGAGTGCCTGCCCATATAAGGCCGTCCATCAGCAGCAATCCAGTAGACATGCTGCCGCTAAATATTCACAGGCAAATCAAAAAGTTAATACCGGGAATGCCTGTTAAACATCTTAGATTCACGAGTAGCGATTTGGGTGGTGAGATGTCTATCGAGGTGATCAGACAAATACAATATTCGCAAGATACAAGTTTAATGAGAAGACGCAAGGTATAAATGAGACTTTTGATCACTTTGTAACGGAGTTAAAATTGCTGGTGAAGGACTGTGCTTATGCAAACGAAGATGAGATGGTCAGGGATAGAATATTGTTTGGCACAACAATCTTTTAAGTGCCGGGTCTGAGCTAACATTAAATAAAGCTGTGGACATCGCAAGATCACACGAGATAGCACAAGCACAGCTGAGAACCTTTGATGCATGTACTCCAAGCGGCTCACGTGAACTGACTGTGAACGCAGTACGCAGACAACAAGCAAGAGCTCCAAAGAGCGCTGAACGAATAACGCATTACACAATTGAGAAGGCAGCAAAAGAATATGAAGCGAGTGACGCATACAAGCATATTTATAAGTGCAGCTACTGCGGAAACAAAGCACACGGTGGAAAAAGTCAATGTCCGGCTAAAGGAAGACAGTGCAAAAAATGTGGTAAATTGAACCACTTCGCTAAAGTTTTCAGGACTGGGAAAGGTAAACCCGTGCATGCAGTGTGTGATGTCTCAGATAAAGAGGAAGACGAACTGTTTATTGATGCAGTAGGAAAGGAACAACCCTCTGAAGCTTAACAAGCCTTTGTAGACATATCAATATACAAAGCTTAAGTTTAAATTAAGTTCATAGACACGCTGCCACTAAATATTCGCAGGCAAATCCACAACTTAATACCGGGAATGCCTGTTAAACATCTTAGATACACGAGTACCAATTTGGGTAGTGAACACTTTGACAACGGTTGACAAACACGGAATGTAACTTGCACACAACACAACACATCCTCCAAATACGAACCTGATTGAAACAAATAATGATAATCAAATCCTTGATGACAGCAACACTCATAACAGTGACAAAACAATTACATTGACAATCATGTTACATTATTTTTAAAATGTTTCCTTTTCTTTTTCATAACTTCTTTAAAACACTACTACTTCTCCGCTGCAAAGCGCGGGTATTTTGCTAGTGTGTGTGTGTATATATGTATACAGTATATGTATATGTTCATTTCCAATTGTCCTTCAAAGCTTGCCCCATTTACACTTATAGGTCCTTAAGTGTGTCCTTAAGAGAAAAAGTGTAGCTTGAAAATTAGGGATGCAAGCTTTGATCACATTTCACACTCGATAATCAACTCACTTTGTGAAGAATAATAACTGTTAATGGTTAAATACAGAAACCCTGCTTATTTACATAGAACATAATGCAAGAGCACATTTCCTCAGAAATGTTTTATTTATATCTTAATTAAACATTTTTTCATATTTTTTAAGTAAAAATTTATCACATTTCTACTGTTTCCTACTGAAAATAATTATTTTTGGAATTAATGTTTTAGAAAGGGGTACATATATTGACATGCTTGAGAGTTAAGTATGTATAGAGTCTTAATTGTCAGGTCAAGGTGTTGAAAGCATCCCTGGCAAGATCAGTTTTCTGGGTGTAATCAGATAGCCACTCGTCACAGTTAAGATACATATTACACTGGCCATTGAATGTGACTTGTAGTCTTCAATAAAACATGTAACTGAGGTCTGGTTCACACTGAGTGAATTAGTAGCTGCAATGTTTTACTATCATGAATACACACTATAACTTTTGAATAGTAACTAGACAATGTTGTCAGCTGTATGCTTTGCTGTAACATTTTTTATCTGTGTTAGTACTAATTTTTATCTGTTAGTCAACACATAGGTAGTAGCACATTACTTTTTATTAAATTCTCACTTGTTGATACAGTCCTTAAGTCTGTGGTGAGTGCGATTGTATTGAATGGCTTTTCAGTTCTTCCATATTCTCAATAAAGTGGATTAAGATAATTTATTAGCTGCCAAAACCTTTGTTGGCAACCATGAGTATTAGTACCATGTGTTTTTCTGTCATTATATAAACTTGGTGTATGATCTTCTTAGACTTCCCGTCAGTAGTTTTCCATTGCTAATGCTACTTATATGATAATTTAAATCTTGTAGGGAAAAAGAAAATGCAAAAAATTTTGGGAAAGACAACACAGAATGAGACCCCTTTCCATGTAGGCTGGGTGTGCATTGGGTGTCATAAAAAGGGGTAAATACAATACACAAAACAGAACCCAAGTAATCCTTTCTACAGATCTAGATTACCAGTCAATCATTGTCACCTCAGAAATACAATACAATAGTACAAACTACTTTGTTCTTGTACAGCTCTCCTCTCAACTCTCAAGGCAAAATGAATAGATTATACCATTTATTGACTACAGAACTACCACATATGAGGATACAGATTTGTTCAGATATATCAAAACAAAATAGAAAAGAATTAATATAAATCAAAAACAATATCAGCTAATTGCAGAACCATGTTCAGATTGTTGACAAGGAATCAGACAAGCTAGACACACTCAGAGTCCTGGAGACATCAGCCAACTAGCCACCTCCCTATACTGGCCTGTTCTACAGCTAAGCCCGTGCTGAGCTGGCCAATCTGAATGAAAGGACCCTTCTGCCTAATGATTCCAGTGATCCTTTATCTGAGATGACTTTTCCATAGGCAGGTAAACAACTTGGCAGTGGAGCAGTGGCATAAAGTGCCACATGAGGATACCTACAAAGAGAAACAGAACAGGGGAGGGTTAGTAACCGTTTATAACTATCATATTACTTATATTTTAATACTAATGACTAACAACAGGTAAGTTGTTTACCTGCCTATGGAAAAGTCATCTCCGATAAAGAAACAGTAGAATAATTGGCTGGCCCAGCACTGACTTAGCTGTAGAATGGCCAGTAGATATACAGCTTGTGTATTTCCACACGGCATTGCAGAACTATTCAACTAAAACGGCAAGAGGTCCAGTGAGTCAATTCTCCTCTCCTACTGAGGTCCAAACAATTGGATATCTTCAAATACAGTTCATCCTTTATTCTAGTCTAAAGACATCAATTTAGTTAACAGCTTTATTGAATAAAGTATAAAATGTTATCAGTCTTGCAGTAACATGTTTTTAGCATTTTATAAGTAATACTTAACAAAACAATTTTGAATAATGTCCTCTTCTGCCCTCCAGGTTGCTTTAGTACAATACAAAATCATTCATAAACTCAATCAGGGATAAATACAATGCCTGTGTTGGACAAACATACAATGAACGAAAAACAAAGCACAGTAAACTCTGTATCTCTAAATTTACAATATAATACATTAGTTTCAGTCCATAATAATATAACATCCTCAAAAGAAAACTAATTAAAGTGTTCTTTTGGGCTGAACTGAGCTTAACAATGACTTTAACACAAACCTCTTAGCTTAAAGAAATCACAGATCACATTTACATCCATTGTCTATGCGTCCCTCAATCAGTGGGAGAAATTGGCTTTAGCCTTTTCTGCTAGCATTTTGAACCTTGAGATGAATGGGGTCAGCACCATTCTCAAACAGACATTTAAATGTTCAATGCTCATTTTTGAACTGTGTTTAGTTTTAATAATTTTATCTGTTGACAATGCTGATTTACAGCTGTATGTGGAGCCAAACATGGTAGAGGTGTGTGCCGATACTTTGGTAAGCCCGGGGAAAACAGTATCAGGTACAGTCTGTAGCCAGACGGTGGCAAGGTCACAAACTCCATACTGCTCTCTCAACATCAAATTTGTTTGCAGATCAATAAGTTCCATCTGTAGATATCCAGTATCAACCCACTTCTAGATCTGTTTAGCTCCCTGTGAAAATTTGATGACATTTTTGACCAGAAAGGTGGAGCTGTTCCGCAAGGCTAAAGTTATCAAAACAGTCACTGAAGTTTGTAATCAGTTTTTGCATGAACATAACATGATATAATATAAACCGCTCTGTCACCCTGAATTTGTTTCATGGCTGGAAAGTGTGTACAGTTCTGTTGGAGATCCATTTGGAAAATGTCCAACATCCTCTGAAAAGACTGCACGGCTGCTACCAGATCACAAACAGTTGTTCTTGCTCATTTAAGTTTGATGTCATGTCAGCCAGGAAGGCCATAATATCTTATTTTATTCATCTTCCAAAAGCTGAGTAAACTGTCTGGTTTTATGATTGTTCTGTTGTGCCATGAACATTTTTATTTAATTTACATAGATAGATAGATATTTAGATACTTTATTAATCCCAAGGGGAAATTCACATACTCCAGCAGCAGCATACTGATAAAGAACAATATTAAATGAAAGAGTGATAACAATGCAGGTATAATAGACAATAACTTTGTATAATGTTAACGTTTACCCCCCCGGGTGGAACTGAAGCGTCGCATAGTGTGGGGTAGGAACGATCTCCTCAGTCTGCCAGTGGAGCAAAAGTGGAGTGAAGCTGCTTCTCTGTCTGGAGATGATTCTGTTCAGTGGATGCAGTGGATTCTCCATGACTGACAGGAGTCTGCTCAGCTCCTGTCTCTCTGCCACGGATGTCAAACTGTCCAGCTCCATGCCTACAATAGAGTTGCCTTCCTCACCAGTTTGTCCAGGCGTGAGGCGTCCCTCTTCTTTATGCTGCCTCCCCAGTATACCACCATGTAGAAGAGGGTGCTCGCCACAACCGTCTGATAGAACATCTGCAGCATCTTATTGCAGATGTTGAAAGACGCCAGCCTTCCACGGAAGCATAGTCGGCTCTGTCCTCTCTTGCACAGAGCATCAGTATTGACAGTCCAGTCCAGTTTATCATCCAGCTGCACTCCCAGGTATTTATAGATCTGCACCCTCTGCACAGTCACCTCTGATGATCACGGGGTCCGTGAAGGGCCTGGGCCTACTAAAATCCACCACCAGCTCCTTGGTTTTGCTGGTGTTCAGGTGTAGGTGGTTTGAGTCGCACCATTTAACAAAGTCCTTGATTAGGTTCCTATACTCCTCCTCCTGCCCACTCCTGATGCAGCCCACGATAGCAGTGTCGTCAGCGAACTTCAGCATTTCTAATTGCCCAAAAGCACCCTTCCTTTGCTCAGCCATCAAACATTGCAGTGCAGCAGTAGGTCATTTAAATTTGCATCAGCTTCTGTAAGGGATTCTCGTAGCAGGTGATACTGATGGTATGAGGATTCCTAAAGAAGATTGATAAGTTTAATCACTGTATTCATAACCTCTGCATACTCTTCTAAAAGAGTGGGGCACAGAACAGACTAATGGATAATACAGTGATACAGCAGGGAAAATAAGTATCAAATGTGTCAACGTTTTTCTCAGTAAATATATTTCTAATAGGGTTATTGACATGAGTTTTATACCAGATGTTGGTAACAACCCAAGTGATCCACACATACAAAGAAATCAATTGCTGCTATGCTGTGAGGGAATAAGAGAAGACCCATGTAGATCACTTGTATTGAACTTTGAGCTCATTTATTTTCAGTGTCTTTCCCTCCGACTGCAGCAGTTAAGTTTCATGGAAGTGTCTTTGTCTAGTTTTGTAATGACATTTAATATTTCCAATGTTGACAACTCTTAACAGATTCCAAGCAAATGAGGCACACCAGCCACATTGAGCTCATTTTAGGAAAAATAAATGCAGACTTTTCTGTCCAGTCATTTTGGAAGATTCTGTTTTCACTGTCTACTTCTTTGATTTTTGCTAATGCCGTCTTTTTCCAGTCATTTAAAATTACATATGCCCGTGTGCCAGTCTTCTCGTGTATCTACCTGAATGTAGCGTACGTAGAAATTTATAGTCCTATAAGACTTGGAGGGCTCTACTGAGCTGTCCTCGTAGTGCCTTTTAAACCCTCTCTTTCATGACAAAATAATAATAATCATAATAATAAATAAATAAAGATTTTTTTTTTTTTTCTCTCTCCATTATGTCAAAAGGGTTCGCGGTCCATATAGAAACCTCTTGTGGATTTGGACCCAAGTATGCCAGTTGGTGACATCTGCAGTATCGCATAGTTCACAGCATATTCTCCACTAAATCCCTAGAAACTTTCCCAAAATGAGTTATGCTTAACATCCTTTTTCATTGAAGGTGTCTGATCTCTTTTCTGATGTAAATGATATTATATGTAACTTAAATACTACCCTCATGGGCCAGTTTAAATAAGCAAGTCTGTATCGGCTTTTCAATGCAGAAATCCAATTAAATTTCCCAGTGTAAATGTACATTGAGGGCTGTTACACTGTGTTCATTGTTGTCTCCTGCCTTACAACTAGTGGCGCCAGGGTAGGTTCAGGGTTCAGGGATCCTATTACACAGAATTTGATTTAGTGACTTTTAGACTATTATGTTTTATTTTAGTGTAATAATGCAAGTTAGTGAAACAACCGATAACATCTCAGTTGCAGATACAAACTTTTGCAACTTTTTATCTGGCAGAGCCTGCAGAGATGTCATGTTATTTTGATTTACACAAATGTTATCTGTTTTTTTGTTTTGTTAGTGAAGGTCTTATGCATAGGGATGCTCCTATCAGGTTTTTATAAGGGCTGATACCGATCACTAATTTCATGCTGCTGTATCAGCTGATTTGGATACCAATTTTTTTTCTTTATTTCTTTAAAAATCTTTTAAATTAAGCTTCTGCATAACCAGATGTGGAGAATACTTTTGTTCTAAATTAAAGTGTTAACTTTGATATGTTTATAATTAATTAAACAGTATACCATACATGTTACCTGTTCATTTTTATTAACATAATAATGCTCTTTGGGCTTATCATTCAGTAAACATAAAAATACTAAAATAAATAAAATTCCCTTAAAATACATACTTTTTAACTAATAAAATTTGTAGAGAAAATATTCATAATACAAACGGCATTAAAGAAAATAAAATGCTTCTTAGAACTACAAGCTGTAATTGTTTAACTTCTTTTGTAATGTACTTATCTGAAACAAAGCTTAATTTAAAGAAGTAGTTTCCACCATTTGTCTAACAAAAATATATATTCTTAGATAGTGATTCAATCAATTGATATTCGCAGTTAAACACTGTTTAAATATAAATATCCATCCATCCATTCATTGTCCATGGCTTATCTGAGATCGGGTTGCAGGAGCTGGAGCCTGAGCAGGGAAGTCCAGACCTCCCTCTCCCCTGCCACCTCCTCCAGCTCCTCTGGGAGGACCCTGAGGTGTACCCAGGCCAGCCAGGAGATATAATCCCTCCATCGTGTACTGAGTCTGCCGTGTGGCCTTCTCCCAGTGGGACATGCCCGGAACACCCCACCAGGAAGGCATCCAGGTGCCATCCTGACCAGATGCCTAAACCACCTCATCTGACTCCTCTCAATGCGGAGGAGCAGTGACTCTACTCCGAGTCTTTCCCGGATAACTGAACTCCTCACCCTATCTCTAAGGGAAAGTCCAGCCACCCTATGGAGAAAACTCATACTGGCCGCTTGTATCCACGATCTTGCTGTTTCGGTCACTACCCAAAGCTCGTGGCCATAGGTGAGGGTAGAAACGTAGATCGACTGGTAAATTGACAGCCTCGCCTTTTGGCTCAGCTCTCTCTTCGCCATGACAGACTCCGTCTGTCAACCTCCAGCTCCATTCTTCCCTCACTCGTGAACAAGACCCCGAGATACTTGAACTCCTCCACTTGAGGAAGTAATGTGTTCCCAACCCGGAGAGAGCATTCCACCCTTGGATTTAGAGGTGCTGACTCTCATCCCCACCGTTTCACAGTCGGCTGCAAACTGCTCCAGTGAGAGCCGGAGGTCACTGTCTGATGACGCCAACAGAACCACGTCATCTGCAAATAGAAGAGACGAGATTCTGAGGTCACTGAACCAGACCCCCTCCACTCCTTGGCTGCGCCTAGAAGTTTTGTTCATAAAACTTATGAACAGAATTGGTGACAAAGGGCAGCCCTGGCGGAGTCCAACCTCAACAGGAAACCAGTCCGACTTATTACTGGCAATGTGGACCAAGCTCCTGCTCCTCCTGTACATGGACTGAATGGCCCGTAACAATGAGCCTTGTACCCCATACTGTTGGAGCACACCCCACAGGATGCTTCGAGGGACACGGTCGAATGCCTTCTCCAAATCCACAAAACACATGTGGACTGGTTGGGCAAACTCCCAAGCCCCCTCCAGGATCCTGGCCAGGGTGTAGAGCTGGTCCAGTGTTCCATGGCCGGGACGGAATCCGCATTGTTCCTCTTGAATCTGAGATTCAAATATAAATACATTTATAGGTTTTAATCACTAATTGCACTACATATTTTTGCTGTTAAAATATACATGTATTATGTAGTTTTTTGTTGTTTTTTTTCCCAGTATACCAGCTAGTCATTCCTTACCATGTTTACTGTTTGACACACTAGTAATCAACACAGTACAAACCTTTTATCAAATGGTCATAAAGTGTTTATCAAGAAGATAAAAGGCTAACATGCTTAACAGGTTTACAAGTAAAACAGACAAATTTTGCTGTTAAGCTAAATAGCCTATTGCTTACTAAACAGAAATGTCAAGTTCTTATCTCTTTTTGTTATTGAAAATATTATCTGCTGTATTTAACACCAATGTTGCTCACTTCCAAATTCAGACAAGCAGTCTTCATTTTACTTAAAAGGCAAAATAAAAAGGCTAAATTCATTAAAGCAGAACAATTCCTTTTTTGTTAGTTTATTGCATTACTTTCATTATTGTAAAGGCTAGTATACCGAACTTTTCACTCTCTGTCATAAAGTTTGCCTTATTTCTGTCTGTTTATAGGAAGTTCCCAAAAAAAAAGTGTGCTTGGTGCAACTAAATTACCATATTTCTTAGAAAAGCAGATGCTGAAAACAAAAGAAAATTGTGATCAGCCAATTTACTAATCACTGATCATGTCTTCTTTATTGAAAATCGACCAATTTAGATTGATGGCCTATTAATCAGAGCCTCACTACTACTTGTGACTAAAGTCATAACTGCAAAGTACAATAGCCACTTTTTCTGATACTGTGCAGCAGAAGTGAATGGGTATGTATGTGTGTTTGTATGTATATATGTGTGTGTATATGCACAATGTATTTTTCATTCCTAAACTTTTTTTCACCCTAGGAATTTGTCCCACTTTATCAAGATTTTGAGAACTTTTACACAAGAAATTTGTATATGCGCATTCGAGACAGCTGGAACAGACCAATCTGCAGTGTTCCTGGAGCAAAGTTTGACATTTTGGAAAGGGTATCCTATGACTACAATTGGACCTTTAAGTGAGTAAATTTATGTTTTGAAGGCAAGAGTGAATTATATATATTGGTATATTAGCACAAGTGACACAATCGATATTCCTTTAATTCTTTTCAGTTTAGAAAATACAGAGTTACATTAATTTATTACCTCTTGTTCACAATAAGATGACATAAAGAAAATGTTTTTCCACTGAGACATTTTTGTATACAGTATTTACTATACATATATACCGAATGTAGTTAAAATGATTTGACTTACCTTGGATATATTTTTTAGTCTAAAAGCAAGTACTGTCCTAGACACATGCTGAAATATTATATCTGAATCTGTGCCTAATATAAGCATAACCTAAATAAGTAAATGACCAGTGAAGCAGAATAAAAATGTAAAACATTTTTGGGAACAAGAATATTTTTGAAAAGCATTATTGAATAAAACCACTAATGTAAAATATTGTAAAAGTACAAACCACAGTAGAAATAATTAACTGAACTATATTTTAAATAAATTATATACGTATATGTACATAATACACACATGTATGGGGTGTGATCAAAAAGTATGGTGAATGTTGATGCAGAGCACCATCTAAGAGCAACGCAAAGCAATTCAATGCTGGTTCTGACATGGCCATCCCAGAGCCTAGTTAGTGAGGAGTTTGAACTTCGTTGATACTGTCAGTTGTTTGTGATCCACTGTTGAGTTCAAGTGTTTTTTTCAAGTTTGTCGTTAATAATTGGAATATCGAGCAATGCATTACCATGAAATTTTGTTTCAAATTGCAAAAAGCTCAGGAAACCCATCAGATGTTAAAATCGGTTTATGATGACACTGCACCGACAATTAAGACTGTTTACAAGTGGTTTGATCAATTAAGACTGTTTTACAAGTGGTTTGATCGATTTCATAATGGATCTGACTCGGTTGAACACAAGAAAAGATCAGGATGTCCTTCAACATCAATAATGGAGAAAAATGTTGAAATGATTTTATTCTTCATCATGACAATCCTCCTTTTCACACATCCCTTATAGTACGACAATTTCTGTCAAATAAAAACATTACACTGTGTCTGCATCCACCTTATTTGCTGCATCTGGCACCGTGCGACTTCTGGCTGTTCCCTAAATTTAAAATGACAATGAAAGGCAAATGATTTCAATCCACTGAGGACATCCAGGCAGCCACGACAGCCCAACTAAAGACACACTTGAAAGAAAACTTCCAGAACTGCTTTGCAAAATGGCAGGAGTGCATTCAAAGTGGAGGAAGAGAATATTTTGAAGGTGACTAGTAGTTGTAAATCTTTTACTGCAACAAAACATTTCTTTTTTAAAACATTCACCATATTTTTGATCACACCTTGTATAATTAATTCAGAACATTTTTGTGTATATACACTCACCTAAAGGATTATTAGGTACACCATACTAATACGGTGTTTGACCCCATTTCGCCTTCAGAACTGCTTTAATTCTACGTGGCATTGATTCAACAAGGTGCTGAAAGCATTCTTTAGAAATGTTGGCCCATATTGATAGGATAGCATCTTGTAGTTGATGGAGATTTGTGGGATGCACATCCAGGGCACGAAGCTCCCATTCCACCACATCCCAAAGATGCTCTATTGGGTTGAGATCTGGTGACTGTGGGGGACATTTTAGTACAGTGAACTCATTGTCATGTTCAAGAAACCAATTTGAAATGATTCAAGCTTTGTGTCATGGTGCATTATCCTGCTGGAAGTAGCCATCAGAGGATGGGTACATGGTGGTCATGAAGTGATGGACATGGTCAGAAACAATGCTCAGGTAGCGCGTGGCATTTAAACGATGCCCAATTGGCACTAAGGGGCCTAAAGTGTGCCAAGAAAACATCCCCCACACCATTACACCACCACCAGCAGCCTGCACAGTGGTAACAAGGCATGATGGATCCATGTTCTCATTCTGTTTACGCCAAATTCTGACTACCATTTGAATGTATCAACAGAAATCGAGACTCATCAGACCAGGCGACATTTTTCCAGTCTTCAACTGTCCAATTTTGGTGAGCTCGTGCAAATCGTAGCCTCTTTTTCCTATTTGTAGTGGAGATGAGTGGTACCCGGTGGGGTCTTCTGCTGTTGTAGCCCATCCGCCTCAAGGTTGTGCGTGTTGTGGCTTCACAAATGCTTTGCTGCATACCTCGGTTGTAACGAGTGTTTATTTCAGTCAAAGTTGCTCTTCTATCAGCTTGAATCTGTCGGCCCATTCTCCTCTGACCTCTAGCATCAACAAGGCATTTTCGCCCACGGGACTGCTGCATACTGGATGTTTTTCCCTGTTCATACCATTCTTTGTAAACCCTAGAAATGGTTGTGCATGAAAATCCCAGTAACTGAGCAGATTGTGAAATACTCAGACCGGCCCGTCTGGCACCAACAACCATGCCACGCTCCAAATTGCTTAAATCACTTTTCTTTCCCATTCTGACATTCAGTTTGGAGTTCAGGAGATTGTCTTGACCAGGACCACACCCCTAAATGCATTGAAGCAACTGCCATGTGATTGGTTGATTAGATAATTGCATTAATAAGAAATTGAACATGTGTTCCTAATAATCCTTTAGGTGAGTGATATATATATATATATATATATATATATATATATATATATATATATATACTAATAAAAGGCAAAGCCCTCACTCACTCACTCACTCACTCACTCACTGACTCACTCACTCACTCACTCACTCACTGACTCATCACTAATTCTCCAACTTCCCGTGTGGGTGGAAGGCTGAAATTTGGCAGGTTGATTCCTTACAGCTTCCTTACAAAAGTTGGACAGGTTTTATATCGAAATTCTACGCGTAATGGTCATAACTGGAAGCAGTTTTCTCCATTTACTGTAATGGAGATGAGCTTCAACGCCGGGGCGGAGTTTCGTGTGACATCATCACGCCTCCCACGTAATCACGCAGTACATAGAAAACCAGGAAGACCTCAAAAAGCGCTCAAGAAAACATGCATTATATAATTGAGAAGGCAGTGAAACAATAAGAAGCGAGTTCTGCTACTTCGGAAACAAAGCACGATGTAAACCTACACTTTAAATTAAGTTCATAGACAGGCTGCGCTGGCGTTTGTAATTTAGTGCCTGCCCATATAAGGCCATCCGTCAGCGGCAATCCAATAGCAAACTGCCACGGGTAAATATTCACGGGTGAAGGACTGTGCTTATGGAGAGGAAGATGAGATGGTCAGGGTGGTGTTTGACACAAACTCAGCGAAACTGCCAGAGAAAGTTTTAAGTGCCAGGACTAAGGTAACATTAAATAAAGCTATGGACATAGCACGAGATGGCACCAGCACAGCTGGGAACCTTCGATGCAAGTACACCGAGTGGCTCACGTGAACTGATGCAGTGCACAGATAAAAGCAACAGTTCCAAAAGGCTGAACAAAACCGAATTACACAATTGAAAAGGCAGCAAAAATATGAAGCGTCTGATAAGCATATTCATAAATGCAGCTACTGTGGAAACAAAGCACACGGTGGAAAAAGTGAATGTCCGCTAAAGGAAGACAGCGTAAAAAAAACCCGTGCATGCAGTTTGTCACATCACAGATAAAAGGAAGACGAGCTGTTTATTGATGCAGTAAGGAACTAATCGATGAATGAAACCTCTTATCTTTACAACGATTGACAAACACGGAATGTAACTTGAACACATCGTACAAATACGAGCCTGATTGAAAGAAATAATGATAATCAAATCCTTGATGACAGCAACATTCAATAACACTCACAAAACAATTACTGTATATTGACAATCATGTTACGTTATTTTTAAAATGTTCCCTTTTCTTTTTCATAACTTCTACTTCTCCACTGCGATACACGGGTATATATATATAAATGTATATATATACCCAGATCTACAATACATACTTTAGCATAGACAAGCGGTGGCGCAATTGTAGAGTCTTAAGCCTCTAACGCCGACATTCGAGGTTCGATTCGAGAGGGATGTACTGACTATGTACGCGCTACCGATTCATTTTACCTTCCCATCTCCTTGGTTTGGGACGTATGAAAAATATTAGGTTAACAGAATCATGTTACGTTATTTTTAAAATTTTCCCTTTCTTAGCACAAGCACAGTTGAGAAGCTTGATGCATGTACTCCATAACGCGTTAAAAATAACGCATTTAATCACACTTTCAATTCCAAGCAAGCGGGAACTTTTGTCAATGCATGATTTCCTGGTACATCCATTACACTGATGCACACATCACAGCTACAAAAATGTTAGAGTCGGAATAAAGCGCGTTCCTACGACTGATCATTTCGACTACCCGAAGCCTTGATAAAAGCATGGTTTTGTGCACACTGAAAAGCAAGCAAAATTAGATGCATTACAGAAAGCGGACTTTGTGGCTCTTACTGGGGATCATTGGACTTCCGTGACCGTTAGTAATTCTAAATACATCTAATTACAAAATGTTCAATGATCACACTGTTTTAGCCTAATGTACAAAATAATTTTGGCTAATGTTACTCAGAGTTTAAAGAGTAAGCTGGTCAAATTACCTTTTATGTTTCTGACTTATTTTTTTAAGAAGAAAAACTGCACTTTATGGTGAAATTTTGGTTATTATTATTTAAAGACAATACTATTCTGAAAATGTACTTAAAGTACTTAAACTACCACTTTATTTTTAAGTCTGCCCAATTTTAACCAGGGATGATATTTTTGTTTCTGTTTTGAATTCAAATGCAGTTTAAAAGCTTTTTTTCAGAAATTAAAACAGCTTCAGTTTACAATATTCATGTCCATGTCTATTATTTGATTCTGTAAGCCCACTAAAACCGTTTTAAATAAAAAAAAAACATTTGCGATTTGGGGCAAATTTACGTCGATTACATACGATTAATCAAGATTAATTCTTACACAGCCTCTAATTAATTGGATTAATTTTTTAATCGAGTCCCACCTAATATATATATGTAGATATATATATGTAGATTTGTATATATATGTGTATATACAGTATATATGTAGATATGTATATGTTGTATATACAGTATGTATATATATGTGTGTGTATATATACAGTATGTGTATATATATGTATATGTATATATATGTATGTGTGTATATGTGTATATATATATAACTGTATATATATATGTGTATAGATGTGTATATATATATATATATGTTTATATGTATATATATGTTTATATATGTGTCTGTGTGTGTGTGTATATATATATATATATATATATATATATATATATATATATATATGCCAGCAACACTCATGACAATTACAAAACAATTACATTGTCAATCATGTTACGTTATTATTAAAATGTTTCCTTTTCTTTTTACTTCTCGCTGCCAATGCAGCTATTTTGCTATATATATATATATATATATATATAAATAGATAGATATGACAACAACACTCATATCAATGACAAAACAATTACATTAACAATCATCTTACGTTATTTTTAAAATGTTTGCTTTTCTTTTTCATAACTTCTTTAACACACTACTTCTCCGCTGCGAAGCGCGGGTATTCTGCTAGTATATATATATATGTAGAATGTGTATTGTGTATTTAAGTTCAGTATATATCCATGTGCATGTTTAGCTTTCCTCTCACAGACTACCATTTTTGACTTCTATGTTTTGTCTGAAGAGTTCATAATTGCCTTTGGAGACCTCTGACATTTCATAAAATAACTGGATTTGTATAGTAAATAAAAACTTTCCAGCGAGCACTCACAATCTGAAAATTTCAACAGCCTTCAATTTTTTTAAACCCATCTATCCATCTGTTATTAAACTCAATTAATCTAATAGTAAATCCCAGGGCTTTAACCTATCCTGGTGCACTATTCCATTGCAGGGCACATCTACACTCCTTCACATCAAGCTAATTATAGTTCTCCATTTTAGCTAAACTGTGCCAAAGTTAAAGTGGAGAGCAAGTACAAAAAGTAACCAGGTTACATTTTAATCCTTGTCCTTGGTGTCTTTGAGACTTTTTAGAGCAGTGATGTATAGTGTGCCATTTGGATATTTGTTGTTTAATTCAATGGTCTTCAAATAAACTCGGTGGCTTAGTCGTTAAGGTATATGTTTTGCAATGTGTAGATCTGAATCTTGAATTTGTTTTTTATTACATTGTATATTCATATTGGAACCATTCAGTGCATGCACATAATTCTTTTAAGTGAACAAAATGTGCTCATAAATGGTGACCTAGAATAAGAGTGTCTTTCACTCTGGGTTGATGAGTGGAGCAGCCTTCTCAGTTCTTGAGCACAGTATAGCTGTGTATATGGAGTCAAACCAAAGCCTATAGTATTGTTTTCAGTGTATAAACTGGCTTATATTTCCTTCCTGTGATTTTGTTGTTGTTTTCTTTTAATTTATTTTCGAGTTTGATAAAATAAACAGTTATTTCCCTCATTACAGGAATTTCATTTGGAGCTCTAACATTTTCCTTTTAATTTGTTCTCCTTTGTTTGTCTTGTAGATATACTGGTAGAATTGTAAATGATGTTATCAATATGGGATCCTATAATTATCTTGGTTTTGCCGAGAACAGTGGTGTGTGTGCTGATGCTGCTGCTGAGATTACACTAAAATATGGTGTTGGAGTATGCAGCACAAGAAGAGAAATAGGTAGGACTTCTTTGGTCCCTGTAATTGGAGCAAACAGCTGAATGTTCCATGTACTGTATATTTACATTTTTGTTGTACTTGTGGGTGCTTATTTTCGACGATGCATACAGTAAAATTTCTATTATTGTATATTAGTATTAAGCTTTGTGACTATGTTTACTGTGTATGAGCACTTTCTTGAACAGTAATATCAAACGTTCTTCCTAACAAAAGAATTACCAAGTCAATTACATTTTCAAATAACTTCAGTTTAAGAAGTGTTCCAGTCTGACACATTCACCTGAGGATTCACTACCAGTGGTTGCAAAACACAATTTGAATCAAATAATTTTGATGTTTACAGTTAATGTAGACAGAAACAGATATAATTAACAAGGCATCAGTCATGTAATTTTGTGATGAACCCTTTGGAATTACCTGTATTTTGTTAACTGGTCATAGAATATGATATGATCTTTACTTAAGTCACAAGTATATAGATAAACACTATGCCTAAGCCAATAACTCACACACAGATTGGACTTCCTGACAGAGACCCCAGACAGTTTTTGTCAGAAACACCATTTCTGGCACAATCGCGCTAAGCACTGGCTTCCCCAAGTCTGCATACTCAGTCCACTTCTGTCCATTCTGCTGCATTCAATGCTTTACGACTGCATACAGCTGTAACAACATCCATAAGTTTGCTGACAACAAAATGGTAGTAGGTATCATCAGCAATGGGGATTAGTCAGCTTACAGAAAGGGGATGTGACGATTAATGGGCTGGTGCAAGTGCAACAATCTGTCTCTTAACGTGGCAAGGTGAGGCTGTATGTTGAGGCTGTGTGGTGGAATTGGTCAGGATCACCAAATTACTTGGCATGTACCTGGCAACAGGCCTTACTTGGTCAATTAAAACAACCTCCATAGCCAAAAAGGCACAGCAGCATCTTCTCTTACTTCAGCAGCTGAGGAGATAACTATTTTATCTATTCTATCTAACTATACTATCGAGAGTATTCTGACCAGCTGCATCACTGTCTGGTTTCAGAACTTACACTGGATAGTGCACACAGTAGTGAAGACAATTGGGACCTATCTGCCCTCAGTTAAAGATATTTTTATTAAGCCCTGCATCTGCAAAGCCTAGACCATTACGGGGGACCGCTTCTACCCCTCCCTCTGTCTCTGTCCTGCTGGCAGAAGGTTCTGTAGCATCTGAACCAGTTCTGCCAGTTTCTGCAACAGCTTCTTCCTCTTGGCTGCTCAAACCGTGAACTCTCTGCTGCCCCACTCTCCTCATATCTGTTCCTAGTGGTTTATTTATATATTGTATATTTTTTTACATTTGTTACTGCTGTTATTTTTATTATTAGTTGCTGTTTATGTTACTCATTTATTTAGTGTATAGTTCGTCACTGTGCCTTGCACTCGTCCTGTGTTTCTGATTGTTATACCTCCATTGTATGCTGCAATACTGTGTATGGATGGTATGGCAGTAAAGCAATCTGACTTTGCAATTATATTCATTCAAGTATTTAGCAAATACACACATCGAACATTTGCAGTGCGCTATGTAAAAAAAAGTAAATGTATCCTTGGATTTAATAACTAGTCAGACCTCCTTTTGCAGCAGTAACCTCAACCAAGCACTTCAAATACCTGCAAATCAGACCTGCACAATGTTTAGAGGAAATTTTGGACCATTCTTCTATAGAGAACTGTTTGACTTTAGCCCTATTCTTAGGACATGATTGGCTCTCTTGAAGTCATTCCTCAGCATTTCCATTGAGTAAGGTCTGGGCTCTGACTGGGGCTCTCCAAAAGATAGATTTTCTTTTTTTAAAGCCATTCTGTCCTAGGTTTACTTCAATATTTAGGGTTATTCTCCTGTTGCATCACCCAATATTTATTCATCTTCAGCTGGTGGACAGCCAACCTGACATTAATCCAGTGGGAACTTGAGAATTAATTTTTCCATCAATTATGGCAAGCTACCCAGGCCCACAGGTAGCAGCCCCAAATCGTGATGCCTCTTCCACTGTACTTAATTGTTGGGATGATGTTCCCTTTGATATGCAGTATTCTTTTCACGCCACACATATTGCTACATATTCTCCCTGAGCAATTCAAGCTTAGTTTCATGAGTCCACAAAACATTATCCTAGTAGTGTTGTGGGGTATCAAGGCAGCAAACATAAGCTGTGGAGCAATGTTTTTTTTTTGAGAGCAGTGGCTTTCTTGGTGTCCTGCTATGGTTTTTAGTCCTTTTTTTTTTTAGTGTGTTGCGTAGGGTAGACTCATGACCAGAGGTGCTGACCGTTTTTTTTTTTAACCTCAATGAGCATTCTGTGCTGTGGCTTTCAAGTCCTCTTGGTAGGGTGTCCAATTCTAGGGAGAGTATCCATAGCACTAAATCATCTCCATTTATACACCGTTTCTCTAACTGTCGACTTACAAATATCTAAACTCTTTCAAAATGCTTTGTAACTCTGTCCAGCATTGTGCAAATCAACAATTATTGATCATAGACCTTCTGAGATTTTCTTTTTCTTATTTTTTTGGCCAATTATGCCTCACATCCCCAGATGCTTCTCATGAACAGCAAACCTGTGTTTGATTCTTTTTTTAATTGATTAAAGTAGCTGTAAACCAGACCTCCAGTTTCATTTCATTGATTTCTGTACAGGTTTGGCAACTTCTGACTCCAGTTAGCTTTTGTTGAAGTTATTTGCCTAAGAGTTCACAAACCCTTTTCAACCTGGACTATGAATGTTTGAATGATGTATCTAGTATGTTCAAGGACAATACAATAATTTGTATATTATTAGTTAAACCAAACTGTTTATTATTGTAACTTAGATGAAGGTCAGGCCATATTTTAAGACAGACCATGCCTACCAATCCATACATAAATATGGTTATTTTCAAAGGGTTCACATAGCTTTTCTTGTCACTGTAAATTTTTCAAAAATTAACTTCAGACAGTAATGCTTACCGTGACAAAATAATTGGCACAAAAAAAGATTGCTTGTATATAATTTCCTATTGTTTAAGTAAAATATTACAATGCACATGACTGAATACTTTGAAAATGTATTGACTATCTACTGCAAATTACTTAGCAATAGCTAATATAGTATAACCTCTTCAACTACTCCTGAAGTGACAATTAGGTAGATCTTAATTGAATAATAATTTACTGTTGTTCATAGTGTCTGGTTAGGTGAGATATTGTTCATTGGAACTGAAAAAATTGAAAGATTGTTTTTTCCTTCTAGGAAGGTAAGAATTTATAGAGGAAATCCATTTGTACGGCTAAATATATGTGTTCACACACATTTTGTATTGTTATTAGGTACACCTGGGGTGGCATGGTGGCGCAGTGGTAGCGCTGCTGCCTCACAGTTAGGAGACCCGCTTTCGCTTCCCGGGTCCCCCCTGTGTGGAGTTTGCATGTTCTCCCCGTGGCTGCGTGGGTTTCCTCCGGGCGCTCCGGTTTCCTCCCACAGTCCAAAGACATGCAGGTTAGGTGGATTGGCGATTCTAAATTGTCCCTAGTGTGTGCTTGGTGTGTGGGTGTGTTTGTGTGTGTCCTGCGGTGGGTTGGCACCCTGCCCGGGATTGGTTCCTGCCTTGTGCCCTGTGTTGGCTGGGATTGGCTCCAGCAGACCCCTGTGACCCTGTGTTCGGATTCAGTGGGTTGGATGATGGATGGATGGATATTAGGTACACCTGTCAGTTAACACTAATGTGTTGCTTCTCTAAAACACCAAATCTTGTGCCTTAAATTAAACATGCAAAAAAGTAGACATGGTCATGAAATGTAGTTGTTGTTCAGTTGTACATTTATATGGAAAAATATACACCATTTATGTGACTTACACTGTTGTTTGTGCAGATGTGGTGGTCCTAGCATCTCACAAACGGGACACCTCTGCTGGAATTTTCATGCACTACAGTTGCTAGAGTTTACAGATATGAGTGCAGTAAATGGATAGATATGACATTGGACTTGGCTCTCGGGCAGTGTCTATGGACTCAATCTACCATCTTTTTTTTATTGAAATCACTCTGTTCATCTAGAGGTGCTGTTGACTCCATTGTCCTCAGATTTTCATCATATTTTAGAAAATGCTGCATCCTTAAATTGCATTAATTACACGTGCTTCTGGTCAAAATGTATAAAAATATAAACTTGCCCATGCAATGTTGTTTAAAGATATTTAATATACACAATTTATAATGTAGAGAGATTCAGTGTTTTATTTATCTACATTCTCTGACAAAAGCTGGTAAGTGCCAGAACATTTCTTTTTTCACTTAATTAACATTCTGAACAAATACTTTTGAAACTGTATTTCAAATATTGTTAAGAAATCTTTAATTTTCAAATTGTAAAGTACTTTTTTTGGATAGTCAGAAGGTTAAAAAAAGCACAATCATTTACTATTATACAAATCAGATTTTTTAAAATAATGGCTCCAACACAACTGATAACACATACGGAATACTCCATGCCAAATCACATTTTATTTTTTAATGTTAGATTCAAACTTGCTTTGTGCCATTTATGGTCACAGGAAGTACTGGAGCCTATCCTCACAGTGTATCATTAAATTCCTGGATGATGAACTTGTGATGCAGAAGCCTATCCACTGAAACACCATGCCACTTATATTATACTTTTCCTGAAGAAAAAACACACAAAAACTTCGTTATAACTTGTGTACCAATGATCACCCAAAATGTTTTTTTTTGTCTCAAATAGTTTTTGTTGTCTCAAAAACTAATTTCAAACTGTGTGTTACTGTGATTGCTTTAGCTCCTGTACTGTATAGAAAAATGGTATTGAATTGCTCTGAGAAATGATCACCAGTGTTTTTTCTTGTTTCAAAGTATAATGAATCATTCAGTTTCCTTCGTAAATGTACTGTATTTGGTTTCTCTTTCTCGTAGGTAATTTGGATAAACATGAAGAACTGGAAAAGCTAGCTGCTAAATTTCTAGGAGTTGACGCAGCTATGGCATTTGGCATGGGATTTGCAACTAACTCCATGAACATTCCAGCACTTGTTGGCAAGGTTTGAAAAATTATCAGTTATTGTTCTGGTTGTAACGGCTTTCTGTTGCAGGCATTTTTCTTTGTTTTAATACATTATTTTTGTTATGAAAACCATTTTAACAATAATGAAAGATTTGACTTCTTTGCTGTACATGGAAAGTTACAAGTCACTAGTCACAACAGGAAGGGCTCTTCTTTTTTCCACGGATGTTTTTCATGTTTGCTGTTATCTGGCATTGGTAACTATTAGGTTCCATTATATGTTAAAACTATTTTCTGTCTTTCTGCATGTAAACCTGAGATTTTTTTTTCTCTGACATAACATGGGCTAGGTAAAATTTTAAAAAATATTTTTTTTAGATGGAATTTTTCCTTTAATGCTGAAAAGAGTTTTTATTTTAGTAACACATCAAATACATACAGTGGTGTGAAAAACTATTTGCCCCCTTCCTGATTTCTTATTCTTTTGCATGTTTGTCACACAAAATGTTTCTGATCATCAAACACATTTAACCATTAGTCAAATATAAAACAAGTAAACACAAAATGCAGTTTTTAAATGATGGTTTTTATTATTTAGGGAGAAAAAATCCAAACCTACATGGCCCTGTGTGAAAAAGTAATTGCCCCTTGTTAAAAATCACCTAACTGTGGTGTATCACACCTGAGTTCAATTTCCGTAGCCACCCCCAGGCCTGATTACTGCCACACCTGTTTCAATCAAGAAATCACCTAAATAGGAGCTGCCTGACACAGAGAAGTCGACCAAAAGCACCTCAAAAGCTAGACATCATGCCAAGATCCAAAGAAATTCAGGAACAAATGAGAACAGAAGTAATTGAGATCTATCAGTCTGGTAAAGGTTATAAAGCCATTTCTAAAGCTTTGGGACTCCAGCAAACCACAGTAAGAGCCATTATCCACAAATGGCAAAAATATGGAACAGTGGTGAACCTTCTCAGGAGTGGCCGGCCGACCAAAATTACCCCAAGAGCGCAGAGACGACTCATGCGAGAGGTCACAAAAGACCCCAGGACAACGTCTAACGAACTGCAGGCCTCACTTGCCTCAATTGAGGTCAGTGTTCACGACTCCACCATAAGAAAGAGACTGGGCAAAAACGGCCTGCATGGCAGATTTCCAAGACGCAAAACCACTGTTAAGCAAAAAGAACATTAGGGCTCGTCTCAATTTTGCTAAGAAACATCTCAATGATTGCCAAGACTTTTGGGGAAAATACCTTGTGGACTGATGAGACAAAAGTTGAACTTTTTGGAAGGCAAATGTCCCGTTACATCTGGCGTAAAAGGAACACAGCATTTCAGAAAAAGAACATCATACCAACAGTAAAATATGGTGGTGGTAGTGTGATGGTCTGGGGTTGTTTTGCTGCTTCAGGACCTGGAAGGCTTGCTGTGATAGATGGAACCATGAATTCTACTGTCTATTAAAAAATCCTGAAGGAGAATGTCCGGCCATCTGTTCGTCAACTCAAGCTGAAGCGATCTTGGGTGCTGCAACAGGACAATGACCCAAAACACACCAGCAAATCCACCTCTGAATGGCTGAAGAAAAACAAAATGAAGACTTTGGAGTGGCCTAGTCAAAGTCCCGACCTGAATCCAATTGAGATGCTATGGCATGACCTTAAAAAGGCGGTTCATGCTAGAAAACCCTCAAATAAAGCTGAATTACAACAATTCTGCAAAGATGAGTGGGCCAAAATTCCTCCAGAGCGCTGTAAAAGACTCATAGCAAGTTATCGCAAATGCTTGATTGCAGTTATTGCCGCTAAGGGTGGCCCAACCAGTTATTAGGTTCAGGGGGCAATTACTCTTTCACACAGGGCCATGTAGGTTTGGATTTTTTTTCTCCCTAAATAATAAAAATCATCATTTAAAAACTGCATTTTGTGTTTACTCGTGTTATGTTTGACTAATGGTTAAATGTGTTTGATGATCAGAAACATTTTGTGTGACAAACATGCAAAAGAATAAGAAATCAGGAAGGGGGCAAATAGTTTTTCACACCACTGTATGTACTGCCAACTGTTTATGTAATTTCTTGGGAATTATTTTTAGACAACATTTATTTATATAGCACAATTTCATACAAAGCATGTAGCTCAAAGTGCTTTACATGATGAAGAAAGAGAAAAAAGACAAAATAGAGCTTTTATGTAAAGCAAGCACACCTAATAATGCCCTATACAGAAAGAACTTTAGGAAATATGAAATGGTTTAAAATGATTAGTTTTACAATGTGCACAAATTAAGTAATTAAAGTGTCTGAATTAAATCATTTTCTTATATTAGTGCTACAGTGTTTGGTTTTATGTAAAAACCTAAATAAATTTAATTGTAACACTGTTGAGTATTACTGCAGTATTTGTTCCACTTGTTGCTGTTAAGAGTTGTTTTCCCTTTTTTTCTCTTAATAAAAGGGGTGTCTCATATTGAGTGATGAGCTAAATCATGCATCTTTGGTTCTGGGAGCAAGACTTTCTGGAGCAACTATCAGAGTTTTCAAACACAACAGTAAGTGTTTATTATTTCCAACTGTGTAAAACATCTAATTGTGATGTACAAATTTCTAGTATAAACTTGAAATTTCTCAGGCATCAATGAAATGTGTGTATTGCCATCTTTTGATTTCATCGAAACATTACATTATCTCTCAATGCTATTTTTCAGTAGTGTGAATAATAGAAAAGCATGTACACCACCAAAGTTTAATGAATCATTCAATTATAGTAAAAAGTGAATTTCTTAATGAGGACAAAATGTTATATTCAATGTTTAATCCTAATTGTAAGAGTCTAACAAAATGTCAACATGGCACTCTACTAGTAGATTTTAAAAACATCTTGCACAGACCCAATTTTATTTTAATATGAGTTCTTGACAAAGTAAAGTAATAAGTAGCATTTGACAAAATATAGAAAAGGATCAGTGGAAAATAGTTCAATCAATCAATCAACGGTTATTTATATAGCACATATTCATACAAAAAAATGTAGCTCAAAGTGCTTTACAAAATGAATAGAAAAATAGAAGACACAATAAAAAATAAACATAAGTCAACATTAATTAACATAGAATAAGTAAGGTCCGATGGCCAGGGTGTTATACTTGCAAAATTGTGTATTGGTACAGATTGTCAAGTGGGCCCTTCTTGTTTTCAGATTTTAGTTGATCTCTGTTAAAACAGCTACCTATTATGATTTGACTTAATTAATCACCTTTAAAACTAAGATATAATAGTTTTGTAACCTTCTTGATATAACCCAGAGTGTGACTCAAGCTTGGAATTTTATGTAAATGTGGTTAAGCCAAAGTCACACTTGGGGTTATGTGTAATGATCCACTTGACAGTGTTAAGCCCAAGTAACTCTTGGTACAGTATTCTGTTGCCATCTAGTGGATGAAATAACATAATTCTGCAGAGAATCATGAATATTCTTGTGTGTTCTTCCACTTTATGGTAAGTCTATTTATGAGTATGTCAGAGCCTTCAACTAAAAACACAATACTGGGAATAGATGCAGAGAAAATGTAAACGATTTTACTAATTCATATCAGTCTCCAATGTATAACAGTACCATCAGTAGTAATTATTTGACTCTGTAAAATTGTTATTGCATAGACCGAAATGTTTTGCCTACAATTTATGTAGTGGTCACTTGTTTCTGTAAATGTGATCTGCATTTTCACTCTCAATACCTCCGTCACATGCTTACTTATTTAAAGGCAAAAGATTATTATCAATTTTCAGTCTGCAGGTTGTTGGTTAGTTGGTAAACAATGGAAAAGATATGTTAGAAGTAAACAGAAAGTTTTGCATTTTTAAGTCCAAGAGAGCAACAAAACTTTAGTAGTTTTTTAATTGTTGACATTTGTCTTCTCTCGCACAGGATGTAAAAGAAACAGGCAGATGAAACATTTTGCTTCTTATGTTACTCGATTGTTTACATTTAAACTATTCACAGAAACTGGTGAAAATATTGATGCCCAGAACAAAAAAAAAATCTTTCTGATATAAAACTTGCATGTATAGCCTTGGTAGCGTTTTTACAGTGCACCACATTTTTTCTTGACATCCACATTAATATGATCTCTTATTAGTTATGAAGTATGTCCAAGTTATTTCCCAGGTTTTCTGCCATCTTTCCCCAGCCATTGAGGGTGAGAAACTTAAAGGCAGCGGTTGTCCTAGGACTCCTATGACTCCTAAGGTTCATATAACAGTTCCATACCTTCTGACCTTGCCCCGATCATATGGCTTAATAGGCTTGATTAATCTGTATATCCCAAATACACAGTAATATATACATTCCAGTAACCGTACTTGCTCTCTAGCTATGAATTATTACTTTAGTCTTTAACACACAAGTACAGTGGAACCTCGGGTCACGACCGTAATTCGTTCCAAAACCCTGGTCACAACCAGATTTGGTCGTGACCCGAAGTAATTTCCCCCATAGGATTGTATGTAAATACAATTAATTCATTCCAGACCAAACAAGCTGTATGTAAATATATTTATTTTAAGATTTTTAAGCACAAAAATTGTTAATTATACCATAGAATGCCTCTGTCTCTCGCTTGTTCTCTCGCACTCTCTCTCTCTCGCTCGTTCTCTCGTACTCTCTCTCTCTCTCTCGCGCTCGTTCTCTCACGCTCTCTTTCGCTCATTCTCTCGCACTCTCTCTCTCTCTCTTGCTCGTTCTCTCACACTCTCTATCGCTCGCTCTGTCTCTCTGCCTCTCTCGCTCACTCGCTGCACAGAGAATGCACAGGGAGAGACTGAACACATGCAGAAATCATTGGCGTACGAACCGGAAGGGAAACTGGCTTGTTGTGTGGCCGTGAACAGATGCAAAAGTTTGGCAAACTTTTTGGTTGTAACCCAAATTGTACATGTTAAGAGACTTTCGTGAACCCAGGTTCCACTGTATAAGTAATTAAAAGAATAGATTACACAATGTTGTTGCACTGTCAATGAGATTGTGTCTTTCTGCCTCCATAATCCTCATTTTTTGGTATTGTTACTGTTTTAGTTTACTATTTATATATAATTTGTTTCTACAATTATATGCTATATGCAGTATTAAAGTTTGTTTTTCATTTGTTTATTGCACTTTGTTTCTTAATATTTCTATTTTGATAAATTATACTTATCTGTAATACTAAAATATATGACATTAAGAGATTCTTGTGTTATATACATGAAAAGGGAGAGGAAACCTTTAAAGATGAACTTTTCTCTCTCATGCGTTTGTGTGGGTTCATGTTCATTTGTCAAACAAGCCCACTACTGGTAATTACCCAATGCTTGGCTGAGAATTGGGTGGTTTCTAACTTTGTTTTCGTAAATTTTTAATTGATTAATTTCATTATCTTATATCATTTCTGAACAGTTAATATTAAAGAAACATCTTTAAATAGAATATCAATGTCATGCTTGTAACATTGTTGAAATCAATATGAAGACATGTAATATGAAATTTTATAACCAAAGGGAAATGTGCTGTATGAAAAATAACATATGATGAGATGTTTCAGATTCGTGCAAAAGAAGTTCCCTTGTAATCAGACAGACCAACAGGTTTTTTGCTTGCTGTACAATGCTGTACAAGAAACAAATCATTGCCAAAAAATAGATTATAGCTGTTGCAAAACAAAAACCTAGTGTTTTCTGATCTGCGAAAGTTTTTTTTTTTTTTTTTACGGAAGAGTTTCAAAGTCAAAAAAAAATGTTTTAAACATCAGAGTAAAATTATTGGCATTGAATGGAACCTCACAAACAACTTTCAGCATACAGACATTGCATTGTGACTTTGTCCGCTTGATTCTAGGCGTATTTTTAGGGTATTTGTTGAAAAATGAGATTAGTATTTCCTTAACCAAGATAGAGATTGCTGTTGCAAAATTAAATTAATTATGTGCTGCTAAGCTACTATGGTATAAACAGTAGTAAAAGAATTTCTACCCAGTGCACTACACTCATTCAGTGCAAACCAAATAAATGTACAATAATACCATAGTATATATATATATATAGTACACCACTACTTCTTACATTCAAATGCTCTTGAATGATATGGCTGACCATAGCATGTGAGTCAGTTTATTTTCATATAGTATTCTTTGTATTGACAGAACAGTGTGCTTTCATGGTATAAAAGAAACAAATTTAATGCGAAAAAAATTTTAAATGTGACAGAATGTCTGTGCTTGTATTATTTTATACATAATTCTGAAGCATATTTCACATTGTTATTGGGCAATCAACCAGTTAAGCAAATAAAAAATTAGTTATTTTTCTAACTCGCCTATTGTGCTACAAAGGACTACTTGGAGCAAATGTTTATCTAGGCTGCTTTAGGAACAGAGAAGGAGCCAACCTTGAATATGGTGCCAGTCATTTATATAACATAGACACTCATGCAGGGCCAGTATAATTTCTTTTAGGTATTGGGGAAACTGGAGTACCTAGGGAATCCTTCCATACATTGGGGAAAAATGAGCAAGCACTAGGCTGTTTTTTAATCCAGCTTGGGCACCACCTGGGTTTTTTAGCTGAGTCAGTGTCCTTAACTAATGTCAATCCTTACCAATGAAATCCAGTTTCAGTCAAATAGAGAATATATGGAGCTACTATTGTTTTCCCTTGTTTTTACAGCTTCTTACACCAGATATAGAATTAATTTTGCATATAGCTGCTGATCAGAAATTGGGCATAAGCAGTTGGTAACATGTGAATAAAGTACTCAACGTGATAATAGAAACTCCAAAAGTCAATCATATGTTATCACTATGCAAGACTGTACTTCAGTAATGAGAATGCAAATCTACAGTTAGAGCTCTGTTACATCATGAGTAAATTAAGCAAAATGTTATAGTTGCTTAAAAAATTAAATTTTTAGAGGTTTCATGGCAATTTTAATGTTACCAGACAAATTTATTTTAAATAGCCTTCTTATGTCCTAAAGCTGTCCCTAACATTTAGGCGTTTAATATTAATACAATTTTTTAATACATTTTATTACTAGACTTTGCCCCTGGAAATCCTGCCATCCTCATTTATATACAAAAATATACTTTTCATTGGAATAAAGTTCTGCCAAATCAGCTCCTAGATCTTTTTGGAAATCACCAGGGGCCTCATGTATAAACAGTGTGTATGCACAAAAATGTTGCGTACTCCCGTTTCCACGCTCAAATTGCAATGTATAAAACCTAAACTTGGCGTTAAGCCATGCACATTTTCATGCCAGCTAAATGCTTGGCGCATGCAAGTTCTCCACTCGGTTTTGCAAACTGGCAGTACCCAGCATCAAAGCAGTGCTTTTGTTCCCTTTCTTTTTTAGATCCACATCCCTGACGCGGCTTCATCAAATACACTGAAATTAACTGCATATTGTTTATTAGTTTAAGACATCTGATTGTAATTAACCTGTAACAATATAATGGTCCACGGAATGGCCAAACTATTCCAGATACCATAGCTGCTTTAGCGTTGTTCCTCTCACTGCACCTTGGTTGCCACAGCGGATCATCTTTTTCCATATTACTCTGACTACACCACTCGGAGTATTTATATTACTGTATCTGAGTGTGAAATCACAGCTCTACAGCAGCTGATCGGAAAGAGAATGATCGGTATACAGCATCAAGCACACGCTGCCTCAGCCATGCTGTCTATTGAACTGCTCTCATACGACAAACGCTTCAGAGCCTTTCCTGTAGGGACATTGCAGTTCAAAAACATTCATACCAAGAACTACAAACACAATCATTCAATCCATCAAGTGCTCCTTGTAGAACTGTTTGTACTTATAAGTACAATCACCTCACTGTAAACTTGAGGTACAGTTATAATATTGCACAACCTGAGCCACTTTATAAAGCGTGTATTTACATATGATGACGATATCATTTTTAAGATGAAGTGCAGCAAAATATTTATTACATTATACGGATAAAATGTTAACATTATTTAAATAATCTATATTGTTAATACTTAAACATGTGAGGACACAGTTTCGCAGTGCTAGCAACAAGCTGGCACCAATTCAGGGATTGTTCCTGCCTCGCACTGTATTCTTGCTGGGACTTTAGCGACACTGGGTGGATAGATGGATAGAATAATTAAACATGTACTATGAAGATATTTCAATGTTCCTTAAAAGTTTTGAAGAATCTGCATTCTAAGCCTACAGATGGCTTGACATCTATTACAGAGCTGATCGTGTGGCGATTGGTTACTTTGAGAAAGATAAGGAAGGACAGGAATTTGAGCTTAGTACATTTGAAAGAGACAGTACTGCTGCAATAAATTATTTCATCGAAGGTCACGCATGGCGCAGCAAGCATCTTGCGGGAGGTAGAAACAATCTCTGGATGAGGCGCTAGCTCGTCACTCTCACTGTGCTGCTGTGCTCCCATGTTTAATAACATTTAATAACATCATCATGAAAATAACAAGTATACATCTCAATATTTAAATTATTCAGAGAGCTCTAATATCACAAATGTAAAGGATTCTGTGTCCTGTCGGAGGAAGAGAAAGCCCGTTTAAGAATCACTTAGTGATTCATACACATAGAGCACATAGAAGAACAAATACAACACAAAGCATTTAATGTTCTACTTTAGTTACAATGGTATTTGAGAAACTAGTAAATTAAAACAATTTTAAGATGAAGTTTATGATGTTCTGCTTTAATGATAAAATAAACTACGTGATTAAAGTGGAAATTTCAAGATTAAAGTTCTGTGCTTTTTTTCCCACTGTGTGCCTATTTTTTTTCTTCGCTCAGTACCTTAATAAGCTTCCATATGACACTCAAGACGGTTGGCTATGACTTGCATTTTCACAGCGACTTTGAAATCTGACAACTTCTTTTTTTATTTCGGGCACTGTGCAACTTTGTGAACTTGAACTTTCGAGTTTCTCCAACACTCTATGTCGCTCGATCAACTTCCTTTTATTGTTTATACCACTGTTTAAACCAACAAATAGTACATTTTCCTTACCTCCACTTGGTATTCGCTGAAATTCTTCTATTTTCCCCATCCTTTTGCCATTGTCTTTTCACAGAACTCCGAACTTAAGGGCTATTTATATTGATTTGCATATTCAAAGAGGCGTAATTCTGGGAGGAGTTTGGGAGTGGCAGCAGGTGCGTGCACGTGCGTTACTTTTCACGCTGACCGGGATTTATGTAGCGGAAGAACGTGGAAGTTGGCGTTCGCACAGATTTATGCATCTGGATTTTTTTGTACGTACAAACATTTCCGCTTTTGTCCATACGTCATGTTTTAGTGTGAATTCTATGCACGCCGTTATGCATGAGGCCCCAGATCATCTTTCTCTTAACACTGTGAAAACATCTTTTCTCAGTGCAACCTGATTAGAACTCTTAATGGTTCTAGGAGCATGGTATATTACAGCACCAAAAAAAATGGTCATCATTGTGGATAAGCAAACCTGTGTCCCATGGGATGTGGTGTCTCCTGGGCTGGTAGTGCCTCTTTCTCTTTTCCTCTGTCAAGTTAAGCATTTTGATCCTCCTCTTCTTTTCTTTTCTTTTTACATAATTTCATTAGTATTGTTTTATCAGGATAATTGTAATTGCATAGCTGTATTTGAACTGTTATTGATACGTACTTGATTGCCAACCAAAACAAAAAACAAATATGTTCTGTTTTTATTGGTAGAAGCTCTTTTATGTTTATAGTGCTTTGTATGGAATGACCTAGACTGTGAACTCACATAGACAGGTGTGTTTAACTTCTCAGTTACAGCTTAACTCTGCTAAAATGTTGAAGTCCACAAGGATTCCCATCAACAGACTATTCAAGCAGGCTGATGGTGCAGTTTTTAAAAATAGTACATGCTATGGGTTCATACTTTTCAGAGCTGGGTTCTTTAGTGTAAAAATGATAATGGCACAGCCTTTAGTTGTAACCAGGACTGTATTAATTTTTTGGCCTTATTTAAGTCTGAGACCTAAGTGAGTTGGAAGGGGCATGTGGCAGGGACAGATAACCACTTTTAAGCTTTGTATTGTATTTCTGTGTGCTTGCAATAATAGAAAAGTAGGTTTTTCTTTTCAAAGAGCCACTATGAGCATAGAACTTGTCTGTCTCTGTGGCTCTCAAACTGGAGAGAGTGCAAGGGACATTTTAGGAGGCATTTGAAGTGGCTCGACTCTTCTGTAAAAGCGCACATATTAGTGGGTTGTAACAGTAAACAATGCTTCAGTAGCTCCTTTGTGACTTTTAACAGTTTTGTTTTGCCACCTTGTAGATAGCCTTGTCACATTTATTATAGGCATTCGGTTCTTCAGAGTTGCACTGTCACTCATTCTTGCAAAAATTCTTTTATATGTACTCGGTAATCAAGATGCAAAAATGCTAATGGTTTAAAAAACTAAAAATAAATAAAAACCAAAAGGAAGAGTGCCTATCAATTTTAAGCAATAAATTTAATAGATCGATTAGAATGGTTTGCTGAAGATAATAATAATGGACAGAAGTCAAAAACCAAACATTTATTGGAAAAGAGAGTGGAAAAAAATGCCAATGTCAAGTTGGTATTCTGCAATGTGGATTTACATGCTGGATGATTGAAGGTGAGCCCTTATCCACCATGAATTATGTTCTTGGAATACCTTGCCTGTGGTAATTTGAGACGTTTAGATGAGAGTTTCTGATCTAGCACAATGGTGTACTTAATAGCCAATTGAATAAAGCCTTGCAGAACTGGCAAGAGCCTTGTTTGTCTAGCTGAAGTTGTAACGATTAAAGTAATGCTTAGTGATAAATTTCCTTGCCAGCTTGAGGGGGCAAAAATAACCTTCCTTTCTGTGATATACTGTAGTTGAATGACACATTGATGACCTGGCACAAGATATTAATGGGAAGTTGATTGCAAAGTGAAACATTTTCACTCCAGTTAGATGAATCTGCTGTTAATAGTGGGCCTGTTCACCTACCTTATTACAATGGGGCATAAGAAAACAGCTGTTTTAATTGGGAAATTTTAGGTGAGTTCCTTAAGTTTGTTCTGTGGTATTTATTTGTCCTCTACAATATACTGCCATTTTCTTCTTTCTTTAGGTGCCTCCATAATCAATGACCCTACGTAGCTTGCAAAATAAAATGTATTTTGTTTTGTTTAGGATTGAGTTTTATAATTACTGTGTTTCTCAGTTTGAGATGTCACTATTATTTGCTTGACCTTGTTTTTTTACCCCATTATGTTCTCTTTTCCCCACCTTTGTGTTGTTTTATTAAATTGGAGTAGGAGTAAGGATCACAAAGATCTCACAGTCCAGGGGCACATCGATCAATGTTTCCAAACACATATAGTAACAGTTATACTCAAAGATTATGCCAACATGCAAATTTAACTTTTACAGTAAGCACATAATAAGTTCATAAAAAAGAAAGCAAGTATCAATAACCATTAATTGAACAGGATATTTCTGGCAAAAAAAAAAAAAAACTCTTGTCCTAGTCCTAAATTTAACTTTAATCGTTTCAAATAGGCGATATTCAAATACAGTACTTGCAATGGTCAGCAGGTATGGGAATACTATATTACAGTGCATCACTTTTTCCACATTTTGTTATGTTACAGCCTTATTCCAAAATGGATTAAATTCATTTTCTTCTCAGAATTCTACACACAACACCCCATAATGACAACGTGCAAAAAGTTTACTTGAGGTTTTTGCAAATTTATTACAAATAAAAAAAACTGAGAAATCACATGTAAATAAGTATTCACAGCCTTTGCTCAATACTTTGTCGATGCACCTTTGGCAGCAATTCCAGCCTCAAGTCTTTTTGAATATGATGCCACAAGCTTGGCACACCTATCCTTGGCCAGTCTCGCCCATTCCTCTTTGCAGCACCTCTCAAGCTCCATCAGGTTGGATGGGAAGTGTCGATGCACAGCCATTTTAAGATCTCTCCAGAGATGTTCAATCGGATTCAAGTCTGGGCTCTGGCTGGGCCACTCAAGGACATTCACAGAGTTGTCCTGAAGCCACTCCTTTGATATCCTGGCTGTGTGCTTAGGACCGTTGTCCCAGTCTGAGGTCAAGAGCACTCTGGAGCAGGTTTTCATCCAGGATGTCTCTGTACATTGCTGCAGTCATCTTTCCCTTTATCCTGACTAGTCTCCCAATCCCTGCCACTGAAAAACATCCCCACAGCATGATGCTGCCACCACCATGCTTCACTTCAGGGATGGTATTGGCCTGGTGATGAGTGGTGCCTGGTTTCCTCCAAACGTGACACCTGGCATTCACACCAAAGAGTTCAATCTTTGTCGCATCAGACCAGAGAATTTTGTTTCTCATGGTCTGAGAGTCCTTCAGGTGCCTTTTGGCAAACTCCAGGCAGGCTGCCATGTGCCTTTTACTAAGGAGTAGCGTCTGTCTGGCCACTCCACCATACAGGCCTGATTGGTGGATTGCTGCAGAGACGGTTGTC
Source organism: Polypterus senegalus (assembly GCF_016835505.1). Taxonomy (NCBI): domain Eukaryota; kingdom Metazoa; phylum Chordata; class Cladistia; order Polypteriformes; family Polypteridae; genus Polypterus; species Polypterus senegalus. The sequence goes on from NC_053171.1 coordinate 92,069,590, forward strand.
CTTCTGGAAGGTTCTCCTCTCTCCACAGAGGACCTCTGGAGCTCTGACAGAGTGACCATCAGGTTCTTGGTCACCTCCCTGACTAAGGCCCTTCTCCCCAGCTCTAGGAAGAGTCCTGGTGGTTTTGAACTTCTTCCACTTACGGATGATGGAGGCCACTGTGCTCATTGGGACCTTCAAAGCAGCAGAAATGTTTCTGTAACCTTCCCAAGATTTTTGCCTTGAGACAATCCTGTCTCGGAGGTCTACAGACAATTCCTTTGACTTCATGCTTGGTTTGTGCTCTGACGTGAACTGTCAACTGTGGGACCTTCTATAGACAGGTGTGTGCCTTTCCAAATCACGTCCAATCAACTGAATTTACTACAGGTGGACTCCAACGAAGCTGCAGAAACATCTCAAGGATGATCGGGGAAACAGGATGCACCTGCGCTCAATTTGGAGCTTCATGGCAAAGGCTGTGAATACTTATGTACATGTGATTTCTCAGTTTTTTTATTTTTAATAAATTTGCAAAAACCTCAAGTAAACTTTTTTCACGTTGTCATTATGGGGTGTTGTGTGTAGAATTCTGAGGAAAAAAATGAATTTAATCCATTTTGGAATAAGGCTGTAACATAACAAAATGTGGAAAAAGTGATGCGCTGTGAATACTTTCCGGATGCACTGTATGTTGTGTTGTATCTTCCCTGCATACTTTTATTAAAATTTACTGGATAGGTTATTTGGACTTTTGGTGCTAATCATCTTTACTAACATAACAGTTTTCAACATGAAAGTAATATTAGCATTTGTAATAAAGAAGCTAACCTCAAAATCACTTATAGACAACACATACCCTCAACACTAGAGGATTTAACAGACAGCTTTATATACAGTATATTATATTGGCTGTACAGGCAAGTGTATATTTGGTATGTTATCCAATGATATGTGATGTGTTTAATAATGTCCTGAGATGCATGAGCGATTTGCAAGTATTTACAGTAATTTGTAGATTTTTTTTCCCTTCTTGTACTTCTTTAGTACCTTCAGTTGTGTTTTTGTGTTAGTAACAGTTTATCTTACTTCTATTTTCAATTTTAAGTAAAATGTTTATGTATTGTATTGAAAGTAAGATTCTTTTTAACAAATAAAATGCATTGCTTTAGTATGAATTGACCTTCTGATTAAGGCAGATATAATTTATACAATTCACAATAGCCCATTTTGAATCTGTATAAGTATTCTCATATTAAACAGGAATTTTGGATAATCTAACTGTGTATCACCTTTGTTTAGCTGGTTAAAATGTTTTTTTTTTTTTTAATTTTTCAGGATTCTCACTATTATCCATCCATCCATTTTCCAACCCGCTGAATCCGAACACAGGGTCTTATAATTATTGTTTTGTAATTTATTTACAATAATCGCAAAAGAAAATAGCTTTTTCTGTGCAGTAGTTTTCTCAAATGATATATGGTCAAGTTGGGTATAGAGGCCAAACACAAGTCACTAGATGGAGCTGTTGGCCATTTTATAATAGAAAATGTTTCACTAAATGAGGCTGGTAAAAATGTATGGAGCTTTCACTGGGCATTATATACAAATTTGCTGGATAGTCTTGCATAGAGGATTTGGTGTCCAAATGTAGTGCAGTTATAATGTTTGTAGATCATATTCTTGTTCAGAGGTTTTGTTGGGAACATTATCTGGGACCAGAAAAAAGTAATTTGTAATCCTGCAAATTTTAACGATTTGTTTCCATAAATCCTATGTAACATATTGTTTTTTCTGAATATTTACTATCTAGTTTTTGCCATTAGATTTTTTTATTTTTTTATATTTTCCTGAATCATACATCAATCGCTCTGAGGTGTCATATTTTTTTTTATATAGCAAAGTTTTTAATTGATTCTGTTTGTTTAATCCCCACAGATATGCAAAGTCTAGAGAAGCTCCTCAAAGATGCCATTGTTCACGGACAGCCCCGTACTCATCGACCATGGAAAAAAATACTTATATTGGTTGAAGGAATTTATAGGTATTGTGGTTTTTGAGTGCAGCTTATATAGCACATAATTTTCATGTTATTTTTCTGAGTGTAAGACTATTTACACATATTACCAATATTTGAAGTTGTATTAAATATGTTACAATAGTAAGGCAGAAATTACGTCAGAAATGTTACCCAGTATAATTGAAATAATTTGGAAAGAGTGGGACATTTTTTTAATTCCTCTGAAACCACAAGCTTATGCTATTGTTCTGAACAACATTAACTACTGAAAAGTATTGTTTGGCTCGTACTACACTCAGTAGTGTTATCCTTTAAGGGTTCATTAAGCAATTCACCTGTGTTTAGTATATACCGTACAGTGGGTCACATAACATTTTTAATTCAGAAGCAGACTTCTTCTGCATCACAGCATCAAATTATCAATATCTCGGTTGGAATGGCAAAATTGTCAATGTTGCGTGTTGATTAGCATGTGCAAGAAAGAATTTAACTGTACTTTGTGTATGCAACAAGATTAACTGAGCATTTAAATGTATGCCCGAATATATCTTTTATATTGGCATTTGTTAGATGAGTGGCCCTCTAGTGGTGGTTATGTGCAGAGCTGACTATATTGCTGTAAGATGCCAGTTTTCAGGCAAATTAGACTGCTTTGTTGTGCCTTAACAGAGTAATCCAATAAGTAGATAGATAGATAGTGTGTTTACTATCTATCTATCTATCTATCTATCTATCTATCTATCTATCTATCTATCTATCTATCTATCTATCTATCTATCTATCTATCTATCTATCTATCTATCTATCTAGTATATATCTTTCATTTGAGAGAGTTGAGGTAAATTGCTGTGCAGTCTTGTGATCTGGGAACATGGGGGGTTTATTGTGACCATAGAAAATATTTAATTTAAACTAAACATCAGAATCCAAAGAACAAATCAAAATTCTTTAGTTCAAATTATTTTCTTTTGACCTAAAGAGTGATGTCGTCCATGGTATTTATTTATTTATGAAAGACAAATCAAATCATTACATTCCCATTTAAACAAAGATCAGAAGTAATTTTACTTTATATAAAATGGTCACTGTGACATCACACACCTGCAGCAATAGTGTGACTGGAAGAAAAGTGCTTTGTGCTCTCAGTAATATTATCAGAAAGTAAAGCACTCTATACTAGCAGCTAGTGGTGAAAGGCATATTCCAGATACATTCTAGTACATTAACCAGGCACCAATAAAGAAAAATGAAAACAATCATGCTTTATTAATACAGTATATAGTACCTTTCAGTAATGAACACCATTCAGAGGCACTTTACAGTTACAGACACTTCAGTTGTTTCCATTTGTTTATTTATTTACAAATGAAGCACAGCCAGGTTAAGCAACTTGCTTATACATAGATAAATACTTATTTGCCCCCTAGGAGAAGTTAAAACTTGACCTTAGTTCAAGAGAGAGAAAGAAAAAGAAATATATATAATATAACAAACAATAGAGCCCTCTGGCTTGGATACTTTAGAGCTGCTTCTGTCAATAACAGGCTTGTAGGTGGCAGTAAAATGGTCAGCCCTCTCCAGATGCACATTTGAAGGCATTAACATTTGAATACAGCAAGACCAGCTTGTTGTGTCCACAAAAAGAACATGATGTTAGAAATCTGTTCAAAGCAGCTCACAGTTAGAATCTTAATATTGGAATTAATCAATTCAGTCGCATAATTTAAAAAATAAATATTAAGAGAATGATGCAAACCCCCTCCTAGTCAGCAACGTGGATGAATTCAAACTTAATTTCAAAATCTTGATTGTTATGAATTAACTCATATTTCACATTCTCACAAGTCTCCTGACTTTTCCCATTCCATCTGATCATATCTGATGAATCCAATCAAGCCTTAAGTAGTATTGGAAATAGGAGGTTAAAGCCGGTTTTGCTGCAGTTAGTAAAATGCCGCTGTACCTGAACTTGCTGTAATTCGACATGAGATGTGACAGTTCTTTCAGCTTAAAATTGATTGAACATTCCTTATTATATGGAGGTTAGCCAGTTTTTAATCATTTCCACTTTACTTTTATCCTCGCTCTGGAACTTCACCCTTTCCAACCTTGGACAAACTGCTTTTCCAATACGGTGTAAGATAACTTTGATGGTAGTGATCGCAGGGCTGCCAGCTGAGCATGGGAATATTTAATATATCCTCGGATTCTCTTACATACTGAGATGTTGTAGATGTAAGGTACCCTTTGATCCTATGTAATCACTGTGTGACATCTCTCATTTTCACAAGCCAGAGGCCAAATCTTAATATAATTATTAACATTAAAAGAAAGAAGGAAAGTTTATCCAAAAAAAAAAGAGGAAATAGAGTGCATCTGTGAAAAGGCTGCTGCATGATGTGGGACCCAAAAAATAATTATGGTTGCATAGTCAGAAACGGGCAATGATTCAGTAAACTTAGAGGGTTAAAGAACATTGCCTTAACTACTGTACAACACTCGCTGTGAAATTTTATTTCTTAAATTATTTCCATAATTTCTTACAACGTACTGTGTAGTACCTTGATTAAGGAAAGATTGAAAGAAAAAAACATATGATGTGGATTAATACACACATTGCAGCAGTTTGCCTTTGATTTGTTTTTTGTCTTTTTTTTTTTAGTATACAGTCATATTAAAAAGTTTGGGAACCCTTCTCAGCCTCAAAGCAACTCTCAAAAGATCTGAAAACAAAGATTGTTCAGTATCCTGGTTTAGGGGAAGGCTACAAAAAGCTATCTCAGAGGTTTAAACTGTCAGTTTCAACTGTAAGGAATGGAATCAGGAAATGGAAGGCCACAGGCACAGTTGCTGTTAAACCCAAGTCTGGCAGGCCAAGAAAAATACAGGAGCGGCATATGAAGAGGCAGGATTGTGAGAATGGTTAGAGACAACCACAGATCACCTCCAAAGACCTGCAAGAACATCTTGCTGCAGATGGTGTATCTGTACATCGTTCTACAATTCAGAGCACTTTGCACAAAGAACACCTGTATGGCAGGGTGATGAGAAAGAAACCCTTTCTGCACTCACACCACAAACAAGTCACTTGATGTATGCATTTTGGAACAAAGTGTTTTGGACTGATGAGTCAAAAATTGAGTTATTTGGTCACAACAAAAAGTGCGTTGTAGAAGAAAAACACTGCATTCCAAGAAAAAACACCTGCTATCTGCTGTCAAATTTAGTGGATGTTCCATCATGCGGTGGGGCTGTGTGGCTAGTTCAGGGACTGGGGCCCTTGTTAAAGTCAAGGGTCAGATGAATTCAACCCAATATCAACAAATTCTTCAGGATAATGTTCAAGCATCAGTCACAAAGTTGAAGTTACACAGGGGATGGATATTCCATGAAGACAATGAGCTAAAACACAGTTCGAAATCTACAAAGGCATTCCTGCAGAGGGAGAAGTACAATGTTCTGGAATGGCTGTCACAGTCCCCCGACTTGAATATCATTGAAAATCTATGGGATGATTTGAAGCAGCCTGTCCATGCTCGGCAGCCATCAAATTAAACTGAACTGGAGAGATTTTGTATGAGGAATGGTCAGAAATACCTCCATCTAGAATCCAGACACTCATCAAAGGCTATAGGAGGACAGCATCTAGAGGCTGTTATATTTACAGAAGGAGGCTCAACTAAGTATTGATGTCATATCTCTGTTGAGGTGCCCAAATTTATGCATCTGTCTAATTTTGTTATGATGCATATTGCATTTTTCTGTTAATCCAATAAATTTAATATCACTGCTGAAATACTACTGTTTCCATAAGGCATGTCATCTCTATTATAAAAAGAAATCCTGGAATGCAAAAGCAAGGCTAGGCTACGATACGTGATCTTCTCTCGGAAGACATTTAAAAGACCCGCGAGACAAAAGGACCGTAAACATGAGGCTTGGTGCCAAGAGATGGTGCCAGGGCCATCTCGCGGGGACGTGGAACATGAGATTCTTGCAAGACACGCCCTACTTACAACAGATATCATACAGGAGCACATGCATCAAAAAACATTCAGTCGTGTAAAAGCACGTAGTGCACACACACACATTCTGTGCTCTCAACACATATAAAGCATATACGGACAATACGGAGAATAGACATTCAAAAGATCGTTGGAGAGAAAAAAAGGCAGATTATGAAACCAGTAAAATTCTAAAGTATTGTAGCGTCCCAGCCAGGTTGCGGCCTTTTTGGTTTTAAGTGACTGTTTGGTCTGATTGACGGAGGGCGGAGCACAGCACGAAAGACTGATAGCGGGGTATTGATTGATGTGGTAAGTCGGGTGGGGGGGGTGAGACATGGGGGATGAGGGGTTGGAGAGGGTGCTAGAAAGTTGTTTGGGGTTACGAAGTCAGCGATTGTTCAAGTAAAACTTTTGCGACACTTTATCATGTCAGTCGCTACAGTATCAAAAAGAAAGGTAGAAAACATTGCATTCCCGCAAAACAAAAGGTGATTAATCATCAGAACCAGGTGTAATTGAAAAAAGAGCAGGACAAATCGAGGTCAGAAATAAAAGACAAAGAGTAGAGTCTTTTCGCATTTGCATCATTCTTATGCACAAAACGTGGATTTACACAATAATAGACCATACGCTATGAGAATCTGTGGTCCCGTAACATTTAAAGCAACGACAAGTTGAATTTCAAAGAATACACAATTCAGTCAGGTGTATATTGATGCAAATTTTAACCGACAAAAAGAAAGGCAACGCATATATTCCGTAAATAACATTACACACCAAAGGAAATCGTGATATGCCATTCGTATTAAAATGTTTACAGTTTCCCGTGAGAATAGCTTTTGCTATGACAATCAATAATTCACAGGGACAAACATTAGAAAAAGTCGGATTATTTATTAGGGAAACAAACAATAGTCACTCACGTGCAGCTATACATTGCATTGTCACAATGTGTCTCCAAAAAATATTGTTTTTAATGAACCTTTAAAGTAAAAGTGCAAATACTGAAATTGAAACAATTCCAAAGAAAAAAAAAAATGAAAATTGTATATCCAATTAACCAAACACAGGGGTTGGTGAGCGAAGCGAGCAGGAAGCGAAGCCCCCTAGTATATTAAAAGGAAGTTGCTACTTTGAAAGCTCAGCCAATGATAAACAAAAATACAAAGAATTAAGAGGGGTTCCCAAACTTTTTCATATGACTGTATTAATAATGCATTTTTAAACCTTAATGTCATTTTGTTTTGACACTTAAATTGTATTTGTATTTCCACAAACCATGTTTCTAATGAAGCAACAAAATAATTAAATACATAGAGAGAAAAATGGAACATTTGCATATATAGTAGTTTATTGCTATTTATTGTGTTTTCATTCTTTAAAATGAGATTAATTTTGTGGCTTATCCTTTTTTCTGTTCTAGCATGGAAGGCTCTATTGTTCATTTGCCTGATATTGTTTCTTTAAAGAAGAAGTACAAAGCTTATCTTTATCTAGATGAGGCTCACAGCATTGGAGCTCTGGGGCCAACTGGAAGGGGTGTAGTCGAGTACTTTGGATTGGATCCTAGAGATGTTGACATCATGATGGGTACCTTCACAAAAAGCTTTGGAGCTGCTGGTGGCTACATTGGTGGAACAAAGGTAATCATGAAACACAAAGCTAAACACTTGAGCTTTTATTGTGAAACTTTTTGTAAGGTTTTATAAATATTAACAATTGTTAAAATTCATACATCTTCAATCAATAGTTACATTTTTGAAGATCTTTCCTCTGTATTGCTAGACACTACAATTTAAGACATTGTGTGAAAAGGTGAGAAATATTTTAGACTTGTTCATATTTTGTAATGTTTACCATCAATCCATGTTCTTAAACCTTTTCTTTAATAATTATTTTGTGCAGATTCTGTTTTAACGTTTAAAAAATTGCAACTTTTTACTACAGCCTAAATCACACTTTGTGTGTGTGTGTGTGTGTGTGTGTGTGTGTGTGTGTGTGTATGTACAGTCCCGCCCACAATTATTGGCACCTATGGTAAAAATCAATAAAAAAGGTTATATAAAAATCACTTTTTGGTTATAGTCAGTCCATCTTCTCAGCTGCCAGTTATTATTATTGACAAGTGTTGAGGGATTGTAGGTTAATTCAGAATAGTTAAAATTTATGTCAAAAGATAAGTAAAATGTATGCACAGTGTGTTTTGTTTTTTGACTATGTTAGTCTGCACCTTTGTGACAACACATCCAGAAAGGTCATTCAGCCAGCTTAAGTATCTCTGTTCAAAGATGTAATTTGTAATATGGAGCTAGTTAAACAAAAAATGATGAGTTAGGTTTACCATAAGATTCAAAATGTCTAAGCAGAGACTTGTCGACAAATTTGTGATTCAGAATGTTTTTTTCAAAATGAGGTGAACTAAAAAACATTTAATATTTTATGCCACCATAGAGAGAATGGTATTGCCCATAACCATAAAAATGTGTCTAACATATTTTGTGAAAAATTAAGATACAATGTGTATTAACTTCATCCTTTTTTTTTTTTTAAACATCAAGCTTAATTGACCCTTGTAACCTGTAATAGTAACCTTATAAAAAAAAAAACAGTTTGATATAACCATTAAATTGCCTACTTGATATTTTTGTTTTCTAGGAGCTCGTAGATTACCTTCGTACCCATTCCCATAGTGCTGTTTATGCCACATCAATGTCACCCCCTGTAGTAGAACAGATCATTGCATCCATGAAATGTATTATGGGTGAAGATGGCACAACACTAGGTATGTTACAAAGAAATATAGATATTAAATATTTTCCTAAAAGTTTCTCTAAGTGTTTATAGAAAAGAATTTAGATTTTTTTGAGTGTTTTTTTTTTTTGTCAGAGTTGGTATATGTTCACAAAGGGTAAATGCTAGATGCATGCCTAGATAAATGTACCTCGAATTTCTTTTTTTTTTTTGCTTTTATTGGTTTTATTAAAATCAAATAACATTCCATACAAATAAATCAAGTTTTACAAAAATTGGTTAGAAAGAAATCAACCCCCACCCCTATTTTTTTTACATTACATTTAAGGGACTACTTAAGGTTGTGATAAAAGCAAGTGAAGAAATATGTAAATCTACAAAAAGTTAAAATAGTAAATGGAAAAAAGAAAAGGAGCAAGATTTTGGCTGAAGTCACAGTACCTGTTAACCATTTATTTAGCATGTTAATGGGTGTCGCAAAAAGGGGTGAAAATGACTGTGCTGAAAGGTTGGCACATAGTCGCTAAATTTGGCGGGCCCAGTGATTGCCAGTAGTGTATATTTGTATGGTCTGGTGATGAGATCAGCAGCAGCAGCAGCCAGCCAGTCTAACTTGTGCCATGACTATAAATGGTGTAATGTGATTTCCACTTAATATGCAGAGATTGTGACAAAAAAGTAATATGTAAAAGTAAAGCATAGCTGCTTTGTGAGACGTGGAAAACACACAAAAAAGAAAAGGCTGAGTTTAACAAGTCCAACTAAATTCACATGCAGCCAGGCATCATGGGAACACTTCTTATCTGGATAAAAAATGATTATATTTTTCCACCATGCTAAGAATTTTAGTTATCTTATTGGAGAGAGACTTAATATGAAAATACTGTCTAATTGACATCAGCGCACTGATTGAATAGTATTTATTGGCAAAAAATAGTATTATCAACCATTATATTCTTTCACCCGGTCAGATTTGGCTTTTTTTTCCTCTGTTTTTTTGTGTTGTTCCAATGCACATAAAGGAAGTAAACATGTGTATACCAAAACATTTGTAATTGCAACAATTTTCTGGGAGAAATGGTGCATTTTCTGGGAAAATTCCAGGGGTGCTGGTAATTTCGGCCATTATTGTACACATATGAAGGGCACTAGCATATAGTACTGATCAAATCAAACAAACACAAATACCAGGACAGCTCTATACCTTAATAACACCAACTACAAAAACTCATCGCCATATAGACCTCTGAGTGCTTTAAAATATGTTCATAAATTAAAGGACATGTTGAGCAAGGAACAGCAAGAAAATGCAGTCACGGAGTGAATACAGTAATATTTTCCAGTAATTCATGTATGCAATGCAGAAAAATGGACGCCCTGCTAAACCGTAGTAATACTGGAATCACAAGTAAACATAAAGCGCTTTATCAACAAAATTTTGCTTTCTCTATGGAAAAAATTAAGTAAGACTTGCATAGATGGTCAACCCTCCATCTCACTCTAGCTGGAAGAATTAACATTGTTAAGGTGAATAATATCTTTAGACAGAAGGTGGCATGGCTCCACCTAACTTTGTTTTATTACTGGGCAGCAAACATACAAGCTATAAAAACCTGGACACAAATAGATGAACATACACAGGCTTGGTCTGCAATAGAAATAAAATCCTGCAGTACTTCTTTATATTCCCTGCTTTGCGCCCCAATAAATGCAAGTTATCTCCAATATACTAATAACCCAATTGTGCTTCACTCACTCAGAACATGAAACCAATGTAGAAAGAATTTCAAGATGGAGAATCTTTTATCTGTGGCACCTCTGCATGAGAACCACCTCTTTCAACTCCCTCAAACATATGCAGCTTTTAATATCTGGAAAACATTTGGGATTAAATTGCTTAGAGATCTTTATAGAGACAACATCTTATGCATCCTATGAACAATTACACTCCAAATTTTGATTACACTCCAAATTTAATTTTCCAGCAACACATTTCTTCCCCCATCCTCTATGCTTGAAAAAATATTGCTTAGTCTAGAGGACTCAGATAGCATTTCTGCAATATATAAAAATATTTTACAGTCCCTCCCTTTCAAAGATCCAAGAGGACAATGGGAAAAGGATCTCTCACTCAACATATCAGAAAAGGAGTGGAAGGTAGCAATGCAGAGAATTCATTCGAGCTCCATATGCGCAAAGCATACAATTATTCAACTCAAAATTATATATCGAGTACATCTGTGTCGTTTGAAATTGTCCAAAATGTTTCCAGGGCGAGATCCAACCTGTGAATGCTGCAATCACGCTCCAGCCTCACTGGGTCCCATGTTCTGTGCCTGCACCAAATTAACATCATTCTGGACAAAAAAATTTTAAGTGCCTTTCAGACAGCCTTGGTGTGACAGTCCCTCCTAATCCACTAACAGCTGTGTTTGGTGGGCTTACAGAGGGGCTTAAAGTGGAGAAGGACAAACAAACTGTGATTGCCTTCACTACACTGTAGGCACGCAGACTTATTTCGCTAAACTGGAAGAATCCTAACTCTCCTTTTTTAAGTCAGCGGGTAACTGATGTTGTGTATTATTTGAAATTGGAAAAAATCAAATTGTCACTTAGAGGATCTGTGCAGAACTTTTTCAAAACCTGGCAGGAAGTAATCAATAATATTTTAGAATAAGCTTTTAAAGCACTGAGGAAGCAGATTCCTCCCCCCATTTCTTTTTCTTCTCCATTTATCTGTATCCGCGTATTAAACTCATCAGTTTATTTTTTTTTAATTTTATTCTGTTGGCCATGCTCTCTTTCTCAGGGGTGGGGGTTGATTTGTTTTCAATCCTATTTTTTTTGTAAAAATTGATCTATTTGTATGGAATGATTGCAATAAAATCAATAAAATAAAAAAAAAGAAATAAATACTGGAATCGGGATATGGTATATTCCCAACTTCCCAGATGCCATCTTCTTGTCATCAGTAATACTTTAATATGGTATGCAAACCAGAACTGTCTCCTTCATTTTTGTAAATAAATGTAAAGAATTAGTATTATTATTATTATCATGTATTTTATGCTTTGAACTGAATATTTAAAGATCTCTACTCCTGACCATGCAACACTATAGCACTTCTTGAATGTATGGCTTATTGTAAACATGGACTGTATTGTGGAGTTCTTGATACTGTCCTCCCTGTAACCTACAGTAGACTCAGCTAGATAGGCGTATGCCTTTGTGAGCAGGATTATTGTCATGACCACAATTGGATTGTGTTTTTTTTTCCCCGGTCCATGTAAGGTTGCAGAAATGATGCATTTATTTGCTTGTAACGTGTTATAAGCTGTTTTACTTAATGTAGTGCTAATTGTGTGGTACATTAGCGCCTTTTTTTTTTTTTTAAGGTCATTAGGCGCAAGTGTGACTTTTGACATGTATTGCTTTGGTGTTAAACAGTTGGGGTATTAAGCAAAACAAATACAGGCCAGGTCACATAAAGTGAACTTCCTGTGTATTCATAGAGGAACAAACACCTTTAAAGCACTGCCTGCTCTATTACTGTTTGGTTAGGCAATGGCAATCTTGAAACTTCTCGGTAGATTTTATGAAGAGTGTAATGTGTAGCATGTTTTACACCAACTTGCTGCTGTTTGTTGTGCAATTCCTATACAGCATCAGTTTCTAATTTTGATATTCTTAAATAGCTGCATTTGGTTTATCTAATTGAATAGTTACAGACATATCACATGATTAAAATATTGCAAAGGGAAATTCCCTGAGAAAGTTGAAATTAAAAAATGAATATGATTATGCAGGCCTTCATTAGTATGATAGTAATATTTATATTCAGACATACTCAAATTGTTTTCTTCACTGGTATTTTGTTTAATTTTGGATTTTTATGTGATTCTGTGGAGATTTTCTCCTATTTAAGTACATCTGTAGTTATGTTGCATCCAATAAACATTTTGCCTCAGGCAATTATAGCGTATGTTCAGTCGCATTATACTGGAAAACATAAGCTGTCAGGTTTAAATTCCCAGTTTGACTTTTACTGTGAAACTTGGAAAGTCGCTCTATGTATAGTACCTGTGCTCTTGCTGTAAAACCATGTACGTAAACAGTTTCCTTTTCTCTGTACTTATAAATTGTTTTATAATGGTACTCCCTATAAAGAGGATGTGGTAACAGTTAAGCCTGCTTATATTCTACACACCGTATGAAAGAGGCCTTTTAGATTTTTTTTATACAATTGAAAAAAAAAATTTACAATCCAGTACCAGAAAATAAGGAAACAAAAAATCTTTAATGTTCATTAAAGTAACCGTGTGTAGATTTCAATCTCTAAGAACGTATATGTATTGTTTAACAGTGAAAACATCCTTGGTAAAACATTCAAGGATATAGCAGTGCCTTTCCTGTTAGGTTGTTTAGTTTATTCTAATTTTTTTGCCATCCTTTTTATGTTGTTGTTTCCTTTAATAATACTGCACTATTAGTTGCCATAGAATGTTTGATATGGAGAAATGCCCAAGTTGTGTAGTTATGTAGTGTTGCAGTTTAGTGCATTGCTGTTTTCTGTGAACATACTGACAGGTAGTGCAGTTTGAAGGCTATATTATGGTCTGTGAGCATGGCCTCTTTTTATAACAGTTAATGAATTGTTTGATTGCTAAGGTCAGGGTAACAAAAGTGTATGGCAGTGGATGTTTTCCTTCTTCAAGATTAATCAAGCTAAGTGCAGTTTTTCAGAGTTGTAGTCCTGCTTTTACCATGGGCTGAGAAAGGACTTTGTACTATTAACTACATACTATTCTTTAAAGTAACTAAATCCCATGCGAGCTAGCACCACTTGCTGGATATGCATTTTATGCTGCTTTACTGTCTCCTAAGAGTGAGAATCTCCAAAGCTGTAAGTATTCAACTGAACTTAAAATCACTCAACTAACTCTTGATTATTGTATGCTGACAGGAGAGATAGCAAGTCTCACTCTAATATTCTTTAAAGAAATGTTATCTTCCATCTATTTCTCTTTAATGCGATATTGCCCATTGATCAGATTTTGCAGGTTGTTTTACCCGCCAGTGGTAGGCTATACATGCCTGTTCATCTAGTTGACGACTCCTTTTCTCTTGTTCCCAGAGTAATGTCTCTATCCAGTAAAAATGATTGTGAAAATTATTAGAGCCTGTACTGCAAATTCAAGTTGCTTTCTACAGATCAGATTGTGGAATGAAGTGAGGACAAAAACTGTTGGTGTTATGAAAAAAAGAATATACTCTAAGGAAACTCTGTACTGTCTGCTAAAAGGCTGCATTTTAATATATTGCAAGAGGCCTGCCACCAGGAATCCAATTAAATTGTAATGGTTAGTGTCAGGTGGGCGGCACGGTGGCGCAGTGGTAGCGCTGCTGCCTCGCAGTAAGGAGACCTGGGTTCGCTTCCCGGGTCCTCCCTGCGTGGAGTTTGCATGTTCTCCCCGTGTCTGCGTGGGTTTCCTCCGAGCGCTCCGGTTTCCTCCCACAATCCAAAGACATGCAGGTTAGGTGGATTGGTAATTCTAAATTGGCCCTAGTGTGTGCTTGGTGTGTGGGTGTGTTTGTGTGTGTCCTGCGGTGGGTTGGCACCCTGCCCAGGATTGGTTCCTGCCTTGTGCCCTGTGTTGGCTGGGATTGGCTCCGAACACCCCCCTGTGACCCTGTGTTCGGATTCAGCGGGTTGGAAAATGGATGGATGGTTAGTGTCAGGCATAATACCAATCATTTCTACTGACTTGATCGCCCCCATGAGTTTATATTAAAAGTAGTAAAGGCTCATTTACACAATGTTGAGCATTCTGTAAAAGTCTTTGCTGTTGTGAATGATGGATCAGTTCTTTCACCAGCAGTTAAACACTTCTAGCTAGAAAAGTAACCCAAGACATTCATATCTAATAAGGGATGCCATTGTCAGGAGTTGGAAAAGTAAGCCCACTGCTACTCATCAGCTCTGATTTTCCCCATTTGCCTCTCACAACACTGCCTATGTGGGGGGCCAGTTGCTTTTTTGTACCCCACTTGAACTTTGCCTTCAGAGTTCTGCCAGTCTGTCAAATCACCCTATCCTTGAGAACCAATGACTCTTCTTTACTCATCAGATTAGTGGGAAAATTGTGGCATATTGCCATGCTTCCCTGTGTCCATGAGTAAAAAGGCACATGTTCTAAGTTATATCAATGGGCTTTCAAACTAATTCAGTAATACACTATCCTAGTACAGGTGAAAGGTATGAATAAAATGTGTCACACCTTTTCTTCTTAACAACAACCTTTTACAGAAGGCACTGCATATGACATTCTTTACAGAAATGGGTGACAGGTATCTGATGTGAAGGAAATAGACTATTGTTGTCAAGAAGTAAAAAAAAAAGTTTATGATACTGGGACATGTTAATAAATTATCATCTGAGTAAGTGGCATCACTGACTGAATTATATAGGGTGGTCCAGATCTAATTATGCAATTTTCATTACGCTATAACGTATCAAGTTTATTACATAGAAAATCGCCCAAAAAATCCCGGACCTTCGAGAAATGTGCGAACTGACGACATGAAGAATCGTCTTTGCGCCGAACTGGAATCGTCCCCGCATAAATCAAAGTCATCCAGATGATCTGGATCTGCATAATTAAATCTGGACCACCCTGTAGTCTCAGCCACATCACATAGTCTGTCATTGTGATCTGCAGGGCTAAAGTCTTCTTCAATTGTCCTTTCACCATAATGGGTAAAACCTCAGGGCTCTCTATCATAAGGTTGTGTTTTGAAGCTGCCCTTTCTAGGTGTAGCACTCTACCTCCATGAACATACAGTACATTGGCTTTAACTGGAGATGTTAAGGCTATGTTTAATGAAATTTTGGTTTCTACCTGAAGATTAACTTTTATTCTTTTGCCAAAATATGAATAAGGAGGAGTATCTAAGCACTTTTATCATGCAGTAATATGGTAGCATGTTCCCAATTTAGTTTGTTACTTTTTCCTGATTCTTTAACACATCCATCCATCAATCCATTTTCTAACCCGCTTAATCCGAATACAGGGTCACGGGGGTCTGCTGGAGCCAATCCCAGCCAACACAGGGCACAAGGCAGGAACCAATCCTGGGCAGGGTGCCAACCCACTGCAGGACACACACAAACACACCCACACACCAAGCACACACTAGGGCCAATTTAGAATCGCCAATCCACCTAACCTGCATGTCTTTGGATTGTGGGAGGAAACCGAGCGCCGGAGGAAACCCACGCAGACACGGGAGAACATGCAAACTCCACGCAGGGAGGACCCGGGAAGCGAACCTGGGTCTCCTAACTGCGAGGCAGCAGCGCTACCACTGCGCCACCGTGCCGCCTCTTTAACACATCCTGTCAATTTAATGTACTGAACTACATGTTGCTCTATAATGATTGGCATGGAGCAGTGCCTGATATATGTGCATTAATGCACTAATTCCACTCAATGACAGAAAAAACTGTACCTAAATATAATGTGATTGAATACTGAAGATAAGAAATTGGAGC
Source organism: Polypterus senegalus (assembly GCF_016835505.1). Lineage (NCBI taxonomy): Eukaryota > Metazoa > Chordata > Cladistia > Polypteriformes > Polypteridae > Polypterus > Polypterus senegalus. The sequence goes on from NC_053171.1 coordinate 92,085,899, forward strand.
CAGTATGCCTCCTGAATCATAAGTAAATGGTTTGGAACTGGATTTAGCTCTCTGTACTATACTGTCTGATCTAAGTATGTCTCAAAAGTACAACCAAACCAGATGTCCTACATCTAACAATAATATTTAGAATCCACAATATTTGAAGAAGCAATAATAATTAAAATAAGTTTCTTGTAGTATTTAAGCTTTAATCCCTGATATGTTTTTCTCTTGGTTTCATTAATCAATTTGAACCATATCCTCTGTACACCTCCATCTTCCCTAGGCATTGTAATATACATGTATTATAGTATTATTGTTTAATGGTTATTACTACTTTAGATTCGTTTGTAATGGGTACGAGTTAGTGTGACAATATGTGCATCTGTAAAATAGTTCTTGTAATAAATATTAATATATGATTGACATTTGTAATGTCCCTGGATGACGACTTTACAATAAAATGCATGAATTTCTGTTCATGCATTCTGAATTCTTTACATTCTTAAGGATAAAAGATTGTTTTATTACTGCTACATACACACACACACAGTGGGGTTTGTTTGTCTTCCTTTTGTGTTCCCTACAGATTTTACAAATAGCTGCTATTCACTGCTATCTTGCAGTCAGTCTGTCTAAGCCCCATTGTAACTGCACATGTTTTAGGTGTTAAACTGTGTTTATTGGGTTATTTCAATTTGTTTGCTTCTAGTAAAACAAAATTTTCTATATCTGAAGTCAGTGGTTGTCTTTGTCTTTTGTTTAACATAACAAAATAAAAGTTTATTATTTTTATGTTTGTATTTTAATTTACCTATACAAACAAATCATTGTCTTAGTGTTAAGATTATTACTTTTGAATCAACAGTTATTTAGAAAGTATGACACACTGACCAAATTGATACTAAACGCAGTGACATCTTGTTTAATCCAAATTAAACTGTTTATTGCCACATGTAAAATATACACAATCTATATTTATAATTGTGCAACTCTGGCTATGTTTAGATTATTTAGTTTAAAAGAAACCTGTGGTATATTTTAATTTAATACCACTAGACATTAAAAGTGGATGTTAGTATCCACAGTACCCTTGCATGATCTGGTCATTTTAGATGGTTGGCCATTTATTTCCTTTGTGTCTGAATTATTGCAGTTTCCAGTGTGTAAACAAGCCTAGCCACAAAAAAATAAAAATTCAATGTTGCATTTTTTATCAGACAGTTTGCAAGTTCACCACATCACTTAATTTGAGCACTTTAAATGGCACATTATTTCCTGTTCAAATGTTAAAAGCTTTCACAGATGAAGTGATACCATGGGGAGGTTCATTCTCTCTCCCTCTCTTTCTCCCCCCATCCCCTTCCTCTTCTCGTCAGAAGCTGAAAAATAGGCATAGGCTGATGTAATTATCTCCTGGTAGATGAAAAGGAAGTTTGGGTTGGGGGGGAGAATGTTAAACTTTTGAAAAGTATATGGCCTCTACATCTGGAAGCTCTTTAAACCCTTTTTGCTCTAAATTTCAAGTTAGTGTCTGGAATGAGTTAAGAAATGTGTATTGTAAAACCTTAGCTGTTTAAAAATATACCCCAGAAAGATTTACTTTGGAGTCCTTCCTTTATCCAAAAGTATGTGCACACTGGCACAGTTTTTTTTTTTTTTTTTTTGGAGAAATTATTAATTACAAGGCAGAGTAAACAGAGCAGATGGTTAAGAGGGTACAATTCTTTTGCAGAAGAATAACAGTTTTTAACCTTAAACTGTTGACTTTTCAGGATTTTACCCTTAAGTTAATGCTAGTAAATATACTCAAAAAGAGATATCATAACCCTTTCTTAGACAACATACTGACCAGTTCACCGCAGGTTGTTGGTAGTGTTTAATCTAAAATTACAAATTGTATGGTCCTTTGTATTTTGTAAATACTTACTTACAGTACTTGTATTTGACTGTGATTATACCACATCTTTAAAATGTAATACCAAGTACACACACACACACACACACACACACACACACACACACACACACACACACACATATATATATATATATAAAATATATATATATATATATATATATATATATATATATATATATATATATATATATACACATTCTGTGTCATACTTTACTGTCAAATAATGCAAAGAGTATGCGACATGTGTTTCGCCCTCATTTGGGTTCATCAGGCGTACACACTCTACTTCTCCCCTCTCGGGGATCGGACGTCAGCGTCAGAGACGAAGCCCTTTTACATTGTGCCACGCCGTGTGGTTCGTTTATTTGACAGCCTGTAGCTCCGGAGTAATTACATTCATTGCATTTGTAGTCTGAATCCCGACCTGAATAGTGTGGGTGGTTACCTACCAGCCAACGCTTGTGGTTGGTTTACCATTCTGCAAACATCCGCCAAAGTGCCCTCTTCAGTTGCGAGAAGCGTACTCTTTGCATTATTTGACAGTAAACTATGCAACATTCCATGATCTGCTTTTTAATATAATCACATACTGTAGGTTATTTTGCAAAATGGTTTCCAATCATAAAATAAAGAATAATTTGATGGTAGTGATTGCATTTTGATTATGTAAAACAGACTTGTGCTTAATCACATTGGTGTGTTCTAATTTTAAAATTTATTTTACGCTTTTAACTATTATAAAAGATTGTACAGTAGTAGCAATTACCTTTGAGCTACACTTAAAATATAATGGTTTTGGATATTATCCTTTCTTTTATTTGTTTGTTTTTTTAGGTCAGGAACGTGTTCAGCAATTGGCAGAAAATACTAGATACTTCAGGAGAAAACTCCAGGAGATGGGATTCATCATCTATGGAAATGATGATTCACCTGTGGTGCCTATGATGTTGTACATGCCTGCTAAAATTGGGTTTGTTAATCATTTTAACATTTTTGTATTAATAAAATTGCTTAATTGTATAAAAAGGTGATTTATTTATGTGTTTTTTTTTATTGTAGTGCATTTGGAAGGGAGATGTTGAAGAGAAATATTGGTGTGGTTGTGGTTGGTTTTCCTGCAACACCAATAATTGAATCTCGAGCCAGGTTTTGTGTGTCTGCAGCTCACACTAAAGAAATGCTTGATACAGTAAGTGGCCTTCATTTTTATTGTGAATTTAAATAAAATAATATAAATAAATAAATAAATGTGTAGTACAACTAGAATAATGCTAACTACAATTTCATGAAAGTATTAAGATAAGTAAGATAAATTAGTACTTCTCAAATGACATTTTAAAAAGTGTATAATAAACATTGCACAAATGTTCTGGTATATATCATACAGTTACTGTATGAGTTATTTGTCATTTTATTAATATATTCTTAATAAACAGCAGATGGTATTTTTAGAAAAACATCTTTTTTTTCTTAATTATGTAATAATACATTTCTTAATCAGTTGCTTACATTATCAATTACTATCCATATTGAGTAATAGAAAATACAGTTAAAATTACTGTCCACTTTGGATAAATGATAGCACCAATGTACTGTGTGTATGTATGTGTGTTTATATATTGCATAGTTTACTGTCAAATAATGCAAAGAGTACGTGACACGTGTTTCGCCCTTATTTGGGCTCAACAGGCGTACACACTCACTGCTCCCCTTGCTGTGATCAAACCTCGGACGTCAGCGTCAGAGATGAAGTCCCTTCATGCTGCGCCACGGCATGTGGTTTGTTTATTTGACAGCCTGTAGATCGGAGTATTTATATTGAGTCCCGACCTGATTGTATTGGTCGTTACCTACCAGGTAATGCAACCACATGCATTATAATCAGAGCGAAGCAAGGACATCTGCTGTACAGGCTCTCGAATGATCGACGCGCAGCACAAGAAGCAGAACACGCAGCACGGCAGGTGTAGCAGTAAGCAAGCAGGTGATCCATCCACATCTACAAAGCATGCGTTCAGCCACCCCCTTCAAAACGCAAGCGGCAGAGACTCAAAGTGGCTGGCGCGTGGCGCGCACTGGGGTGGAGAGCAGAGGATGGCCCCCTAGTAATACAGTGAAAAAAAAAATTAACTCTTGTCAGTCTGAAAGTTAGTGCAAATGCTAAATGCTACAACTGAATCTTGTGTTCTTTACGTATATAAAATGGCTGCCATATGGGTAAAATGTTTGTATATGTATGTATATATATATATATATATATATATATATATATATGTATGTATGTATGTATGTATGTATGTATGTATGTATGTATGTATGTATGTATGTATGTATGTATATATGAATGTATGTGTATATATATATATATATATATATACATATATATATATATATACATATATATATATATATACATATATATATATATACATAAATACATAAAATGTTTTATTTCAGTAAGATTTATTAATAGCCATGCTGTCATTTTTCATGAAAAGTAAAAAAGATATTGCAACCTTTATATCAGAGTGACAAAGAAATTTGTCATATGTTTGATACATAAGGAAATTTCTCTCCTGCTTTTCTTTTTACCTAATTTCGGCTTCTTTAATGACCAAACTAAAAAGAAGTCTATTATTAGGCTTTGATCAATTAGCATGTACTTCCTTACATAGCTGCCACATACGTGCTGGTCTTTGTCTGCTATCACATTTAATACGCATTTAGCTCTTTCTCCTGCTTAGCAGTTTGTAAACCATTTTTACTAATTTAATCCTGAGAAACTCCTGGGTTGCCAACCCAGAAATTCACTGAGGCTCCCTGATTCACATATAGCATAGTGGGTCCAGGGGGGGATTGCCAAGGTTCTTGGCTTGAGAAGATTATGTTAGCTGTGTGGCTCTGGGCATGCAACACTTGAATTGCTTTGCTGTCAGAGTACATATTCTTTGCAGTAAACCTAACAATGGAAATATAGTAGCTGACTTTATGTCAATATAAACTTATACCTAAGTAATTGCACTTTGTGGAGCACATCTGCAAGGTGTATTGGATTTTTTGGTACATTAAAATAACTATTTTCTTAACATTTAGTGTCATCAGTATTAGTCCTAAGAGCCTCAAATCAGTTCCTCCAGAGTCCGAACTTAACAACAGAAACTATATCATTCAGAAAAAGTCACTGTTTGATATTCCAAGACCTGAAAGAAGCCAATTTTCATATACCAGTAGGTCATGTAATAATTCCACAGATTTGTCATGTAAGAAATATTGTTCCAATTCAGAGTGCTTTCTTAGGCTGGTAACTTGCCAGCGCTTATTTGCAAAAATATAGTTTACAGCCATTGCACACCTACAGATAATTGAACATCATATACTTACCCTATATAGACAAATGACTGGTACTGACTCAGTTACAGGAGCATGCCCAGAAATATGAGGAAATAATGGTGAAATATTTCAGGCACTATCATTAAGTATAAATTGAGAGATGACCATCTTAGTAATTTATAACAAATCAAGGTGTGAAGATTAACTCTTGTCAGTCTGAATCTTGTGTTCTTTACGTTTATAAAATGGCTGCCAAATGGGTAAAAAGTTACCAAACAGATGTACATTTTATGCTGTAAAGGCAACCTCATCCTCTTGAGTATCTTTCAAACAAAGATGCTCTAGCATGAGATGAAAAAAATGTTTTAAAATCTACTGCCTATCATGTCAGGTCAATTTTATTTATACAGCCCATTTAAAACAATAGAAGTTGACCAAAGTGCTGTACAGCTTCCATAAATACACCAATGTGTATGTATGTATGTATATATGAATGTGTATATATATATATATATATATATATATATATATATATATATATATATATATATATATATATATATATATATATATAGTGATGATATAAGAAAGAAACGACACACTCAAAACGTTTTGGTGGTTTGCCTTCCCTGTATAGTGAAGTGTCCAGTAGTCTTTCTCAGACTCGTACATTCAAAGAAATTGAATGACAACAAGGACAAACGTATTGGTGAAATAGCTAGATTTATATAAGGGATGGACAGGAAATTGTGTACAATGGGTATGATGGGAAAGTCCAGGAAGCGCCAGAGATGACGTAGAAACGTGGAGCCAGAAGTGATGTCATCTGGATGGGACAGGAGGGTCGTAGCGGTTATCGTACACGCGGAAGGGAAATCGTATGTGGGTCTTCGAATAGATTTGCTTATTCGTCTGTTTTTCTGCTAAATAAAAGAGAGAGGTGTTTATATATATATATATATATATATATATATATATATATATATATATAATACACACACACACAGTGTGCATCTGGAAAGTATTCACAGCGCATCACATTTTTCCACATTTTGTTATGTTACAGCCTTATTCCAAAATGGATTAAATTCATTTTTTTCCTCAGAATTCAACACACAACACCCCATAATGACAACGTGAAAAAAGTTTACTTGAGGTTTTTGCAAATTTAATAAAAATAAAAAAACTGAGAAATCACATGTACATAAGTATAAGTGTATATATACACTGTGTGTGTGTGTGTATATATATATATATATATATATATATATATATATATATATATATATATATATCACACACACACAGAGTAAATAATTAGACCAAAAATAAATACTCGCATACTAGTTTTAAAGGTTTTCAGGCAGAATTTGAAAGTGAGGAAAGTTGGTGCTGACCTTAAAAAAAAAAGCTTAGAGGCAGCTACTGCAAAAGCATGGTCCCATCTAAGCTTAAGTTTAGAACTTGGCATGACCAATAACTTTTCAATTTTAAACATAATCCTGTAGGGAAAAGCAAGTCAGTTAAGAGAAGCTAAGACTGATGTGATGTGATTCTGCTTTTGAGTGCCTGTTAGAACCTTGGCAGTTGCATTCTGCTGAAGACAAACAAGGAATGACTGATTTACTCTAATGTGTAATGAGTTGCAATAGTCATGCAGAGAGGAGACAAACGCATGAGTTATTGTTTCAAAATGTATAAGGAAGTACCACATTTCTAAAGGTTATTGCATGAGGTATAGGCAGCCAAGTGGGTTGGGGTGGGGGTCCTTTGATAGGCGATCCCTTGTATTTCTCAGTCAGTAACATGCCTTGGTCCGGTGCACACTGTGCTTTCACTGTCAAAGCGTTCTTCGAAAACAACAAATCCATTATCACTACGCAATGTGCACCTTCCAAATGCACTTCAGCATTCCTCCTAACAGTGACATCCCAAATCTGAAAACATTTCTTCACTGGGTGGCTAAATTTAGACAGACAGGTACAACATTGAACAGAAAATCTCCAGGCTGTTTTTGGACTGTGTGAACACCTGAAAATATCCAAGCTTTAAGGGCATCAATTTTGCAGTCTCCTAGACATTTAGCGTGCAAACATGCTTCTGTCTAAGGCATTTCTAATACGTCTTTGAGGAGGTTTTTGCATGTAGACCTTAATTTTCATCCATACAAAATGATAGTAGTGCAGGAACTCACTGAAAGAGACTGGAAGAGTTGTGCGCGAAAATTCTGGAAACCGTTCATCAAGATGCCATCGTCATGTGCTGCAACGAGGCACATTTCCATTTCAGTGCTTGAGTAAATAAGCAAAACTTTGTCTATTGGGCTGAAACCAACCCTCGTGAACTTCCACAAAGTATAGAAGACATAGGCATACCACAGTAGCCAAACTTAAACACATGGTCATCAGAATCAGAAGTAGCACTTGGAAACATTGGTGCTGCAGTATACAAAACCACCATCTGCAAATATATGCTGCAACCTTGTCAGTGGCAGTGATGTGGACTTGGTGCATGGCCCATTAACCAGCATGTGCAATGTGGTAAAACAGATACTCTTAAACATTTATGCTAGTATGGTCTAGTCATGACAGTCTCAATTCACAGAGGTGGTGCTGTGTGTATGGCAGAGTGGTGGCTCTGTGGCTAAGGATCTGTGCTGGTATCCCAAAGGTTACAGTTCGAATCCCAGTCACTGCCAAAAAAGAGCAGCCCTTAACCTGCAATTGCTCCAGGGGTGCTGTACAATGGCTGACCCTGCGTTCTGACCCCAAGGGGTATGCGAAAACTAACAAACTCCTAATACTAGAAATTGTATAAGGCGAGATAAAGAACAAAAAAAAAAATCAGCAGAGAAAAGGCCCACTAAGACCAATTAATATTTCAGTACACTGTTCAAAATGATTCTAGGTTCAGCCTGTGTGGGTAAGGACGCTGTGTTAACTTAACTGTAAAGAAGTTACTTATGTGCCTTGTATCACATTCCCAAACTTCATACCTCACTTGAAGTTGATTTTCCAGAACAAATAATGGCAGAATCAGGAAATCCTGTATAGAAGGACACATAAAAAAGCGTACATATGAGCATACATATTCCACCTTTCCTGTTTGCACCATAAGAAAAAGAAACTCCACACTTATTTAAAGTTCAGTCAACGGGGAAGAAAACAAGCATTTAATTTAGTTAGATGTTAAATGTAACACTTGGCTCACATTTTTAAAGTAAAAATGTACAAAAAATGGGCTAGTTATACTAAATGATAGATTACGTATTTAAAAAAATGGTTGTTTTTTTATGTAATTTAAGGAAGATATTAATGTAGAATTCAGGTTGCACATGTAAATGTAACTGCCACCTTATCCTTATGAAAGTCAACAGCAAAATATTGGTTTCTTTTGTTACTATTTGTAGTTAAAGGTTATATTGTCTTTTTATATTAATTAATATTTTGTGCATGAATGCATTTAATGAGTGAAAAAAGTGTTGAAACAGTCTAAAGTTTGCATATAGTGCACTTACATTTACACTGTATATACATTGACAAACACGGTATTTAAAACTCAAAAAGCACACAGTAAATGGCCAAAAACTACTGTTTTAAAACTGAATATTTCTTTGTATACATATTACTTGTATTCTTGAAGTTTCAAAATATAAGAATATGGTAATGTGTGAATGAATTGAGCCAATGCCAACTAACAAGGGAGGAGAGGAAAACAAAATTCCACTCTACAGCAGATTCCAGAGAAAGTACACCTCTGGGATCTACAGTTATAAGGAAAATGCAGTTTTAATATACAGTAGTTTTGATTTTTTTAAATATACTTCTATGAAGTGAAAAGCTTTTACATCTTCTTTATGTTACTTTCTTTAAAGCTGTTACAATGTGTGTGGGTTGGACGTAACTTTGCTTATGTGGAGATGAACTTTCAGACACAGCTATTGTCTAATTTGATATTTTCAAAGTTGCAGTGAAAATCCATGGGCGAAAGTTAATCATTTTTGTGGAAAGATGTAGATCTGCAGTAATGAATACAATTTTGTATTTTATTTTACTTGTATAAAAACCTCATTAATAATTTTGCTAATTGGCACTCCATGTTTTCATATTGTAAATACTAAATAACGTCTGTCAAAAATAAAGACTAACCATGTTCTTTACATAGCATATTCATCATTCTTAAATCCAATTCAGGATGACACAGGGCTATAGCCTATTGTGGCAGCATCAGCTGCAAGGTAGGTACCAATCCTGGACAAGGCATCAGTTTATTACAGAGTACACTCGTGCACACAATGACACCTCATACTGGGGCATTTTTGACTTTCCAGTTAACCTAGCAAACATGCATGTCTTTGGAAATGTGAAAGTAAACCAACACAGCCACATGAAAAACAAGCAAGACCCACCCAGACAATGTTTAAGCATGTCATTTTCTTTAATTTGGCACTGGCTAAAGTATGTTTAAGGGTTTGGATGTGTTTTTATTTGCACTGGTAAATGTTAAGAGTTAACGCAATGTGTTTCAGGTGGTTTAACTATTGTAGCTACATGCAGCTACCAGAAAGGCATTCCAGCAATACTTATTTTTACTTACTTTGTACAAGAAAAAAAAAAAAACCTCCACAATCCGAGTGTCTTCTAATTAAAAGAGTTTAATGAAATTCAAAGCAAACAGTGCACACAAAATAAGGAAACAGTTGATAACCCACACATAAAAAGGAATTTCTTGTCTATGGTAGTCTACTTGAGGCTTAAGTATCTAGGTTATGTTTCATAAGGTTTCTATATGTTATCTCATTTATTACATATGCACATACCGTATAGTCAGAAAACTGTATCCAAACTATACTTGTCAAGGTTTCTGCTTCATCTACATGGTCCTGGAGTTTGTTCCAGAGTCCTTTTTGTAGTACACCATTTGGTCACTTTTTACAATTTTCTCTGCATTTTCAAACAATTCTGCAAAATTAACCCTAAACGGCAACGTATAGATATTCATATGACAAAGTTTTTGACAATGATTCTTTGCACAAGAAGTTTGCATACATTGTTTATTAGAAACAAGAGTACATTCTCACAAAAATTCAGTTTCACTTATGTGGTCCATTTGACCGAAAACATAAGACTTTGGGATATTCGAGCAAAACCAGAGTAGCCAGAGAAGAACCTACATAGTTACAGAAAGAAAATATAGTCAATACAAAATCATCCTTAGTGTTTTGGTTTATTCTGTTTACAGGTTGCATTTTTTTAAAGAGAAATATTCTAAACATTGCTGTTTTTGGTGTAAAATCTTTATGTATAATACGCTACCGTGGCTGTCCGTTTGTCTGTCTAGGATTTTAAGTCACCTGTAGCTCACAACCCATTTGACCTATTGACCTGAAATTTGGTACACATATACTGTGTGACGTCTACTATCTGCTTTCAGGGTGATGATTGACCTCCAAGGATATTCTTCTTATTTTTGTTTATTGTAGAATCAACTCTTGGCAGGGGCCAGCTGGTCAGCCATGTGGCGCATGCGTACAGGTGCCGTTCTCATTCCTACCACTTTTGTCATCACTTCCTCTACCTCTTCATATCTTAAATCATTCTTGAGGCAGATTGAAGACTTAAGTGCCAGCTTAAGTGAGAAATTAAAGAAAACACATTAAGTAATTGCAACACAAAAACTGACTGAATCAGTTTTAACGCGAAAAGATGCTGACAGAAAAAGAGAGGAAGTGGGCCGCTAGGATGGAGAAAAGAAGAGAAGCTCAGGAAGCAGCAAGCACATCAACCGCTGAGCAAATGAATGCTAAACGTACAGAGAAAGAGGATGAAAACTATAAATCAAGTGTATTCACTGCACGTTATCATGCAGTGCGCCGTTACTGGTGTTTGCATAATTGTGTTAATACTTTAAATATTTTAAAATCAAAACCTTTTTTCTAAAGGTACAATGGAAGCATTTTTTTTTTATCTTGGAGTATGTCATATGATATCAGATTTTATTTTTAATCTAAATCTAAACACCAGTCTGGTCCAGTCATAGTTGACACTGATGAAGAGTCAGTGGCACACAGCTTGATTAACACTGTGTATTGTTTCAGGATGTATATTTTATTTATTCAGAGAACTAATGTGAATTTGTGAAGTTTGAATTTAATTTTTCTGTAATTTCCAGAACACGCAAACACGTTTGCACCCAATTAGGAAGTATTCAGAAAGAGAATTAGTCACTTCCAAATCTGAGGTCCTTTTCTTTTTATTATTTCAGGGGAAAATACTGTTCTGAGATGTTGTTGCCAAATGTGCCAGAAAGGGAGTGTCTTTGATGATGAAAACATTTAAATGCCTTACTTTTATTCCTTAGATACAGAATATTTCAGAATGTGATTAATGCATTGGTTGAAAGGAAAACTAGCAGCCTCACACCAGATTTTAAAGCATGGAACTGTGATGGATGCCCATTTGCCAGAGGAAATACATAACTAAAAACTGTAAATGAATTTCATTATAATCAATGTGGTTAAGAGAAATTTTTGCGTAACTTAAGAGCATAAAAATATTTCTGTTGCAAAATGATGCTTACCCAAAGTGAAATCTGTATAATGTGTCATATTAAACTTAAGTTTTTGTGTTTATCTAATACTAGCAAAATACCTGCGCTTCGCAGCGGAGTAGTGATTGTCAAAGTAATTGTTTTGTCACTGTTGTGAGTGATGAGTGTTGCTGTCATATATATATATATATATATATATATATATATATATATATATATATATATATATATATATATATATATATATATATATATATATATATATATATATATATATATATATATATATATATACATATATATATATATATATATACATATACATATACATATATAAACATATATATATATATATATATACATATACACACACACATATACACACATATATATACTTATACATACATATCTACATATATACATATACACACACACACATATATATATATATATATATATATATATATATATATATATATATATATATATATACACACACTCTTTGGGGTGCGAGCAACTGTTGCTGAAAAATGAAAAACATTAGTTGTAGAAAATCTTAATTTATTTATCCATTCCTAAATAAATGGGCAGGCTATTTCGTATCAGTGCAATACGCTGCTTGTTAAAACGGATGAAATAATACAAAGAGTACCTGACACGTGTTTCGCCCTAATTTTGGCATACATACTCAGTGCACCCCCTCTCGGGAATCGAACCTTGGACGTCGGCACTAGAGGCGAAGCCTCTTCCATTGCGCCACGCCGTGTAGTTTGTCTATTTGAGAGTATGTAGATCGGGGTATATATATACATACACATATATATATATATACCCACGCTTCGCAGCGGAGAAGTAGTGAGTTAAAGAATTTATGAAAAAGAAAAGGGAACATTTTAAAAATAACGTAACATGATTGTCAATATACAGTAATTGTTTTGTGAGTGTAATGAGTGTTGCTGTCATCAAGGATTTGATTATCATTATTTCTTTCAATCAGGTTCGTATTTGTAGGATGTGTTGTGTTCAAGTTACATTCCGTGTTTGTCAATCGTTGTAAAGATAACAGGTTTCATTCATCGATTCGTGTCTTACTGCATCAATAAACAGCTCGTCTTCCTCTTTATCTGAGATGTGACACACTGCATGCACAGGTTTTTTTTTTTACACTGTCTTCCTTTAGCGGGACATTGACTTTTTCCACCGTGTGTTTTTTTTCTGCAGTAGTTGCACTTATGAATATGTTTGTATGTGTCGCATGCTTCATATTTTTTGCTGCCTTCTCAATTGTGTAATTCGGTTTTTGTTCAGCACACTTTGGAACTGTTGCTTTTTGTCTGTGCATTGTGTCAGATCATGTGAGCCGCTCGGTGTACATGCATCGAAGGTTCCCAGCTGTGCTGGTGCCATCTCGTGCGATGTCCATGGCTGTATTTAATGTTAGCTAAGACCCGGCACTTGAAAGTTTCTCTCGCAGTTTCTCTGAGTTTGTGCCAAACACCACCCTGACCATCTCATCTTTGTCTGCATAAGCACAGTCCTTCACCCGTGAATATTTAGTGGCAGTGTTTCTATTGGATTGCCGCTTATGGACGGCCTTATATGGGCAGGCACTAAATTATGTGTGAGGCGTAACTCCGCCTCCCACAGCCATCGAGCAGAAGTCTATTATAGTATATGGACGAAAAAATAGTTTCCAGTTATGACCATTATGCGTAGAATTTTGAAATAAAACCTGCTCAACTTTTGTAAGTAAGCTATAAGGAATAAGCCTGCCAAATTTCAGCCTTCTACCTACACGGGAAGTTGGAGAATTAGTGATGAGTGAGTGATTGAGTCAGTGATTGAGTCAGTAAGAGCTTTGCCTTTTATTAGTATAGATTGCCGTTAAATGCAGTAGAATGCTTTTGAAATGTATCTCTATCAGACAGTGACGTATTTGAAGATATATATAGGAAATTTTGTATTTGCACATCAGAATTCTTAATGGATTATTTTTAAATGATTGCATGACTGTCATTTCTTTTTGGCTAGGGACTTTGGCTAGCCATTTTAATTTGTATACCTTAGAAATAAGGGACACTGAAAAAATGTGTCCTGAAAAGCTTTTATATGTTTATATAAAAATTCATATTTTATTGTATTTCACTTATAATACAGAATTAATAAAATTCTGAGTGTTAACCATAATAAGTGTGACAAGTCTAGTTGCATGGTCTGTGTATTATTTTCTGAAATTGACATCATGTACTGCTCTTACCTTTTATGTATATTAATAATGATCATGGAGTAATATAGTAAATTATTTAGAAACTGTAGGTACTTTTCGGAACTGATACACAGTCACAGATTTAAAAGTATATGTGAAATAGCTGGATACCAAATCTGACAATAAGCAAACAATAAAAGTATTATGTGGATACACAAAACATTGGGAAATGCACTTTCTATGAAAATTAAGCTCTTTGTAAATCATCTCTCCCCAGCCCCACTCAGAAATATATTGGCAATGCTTTATTAGCCAAATAGCCCTCTTTACCTACATTTTGTAAGTTTTACAAGTGCAGTATTAATGTGTTTTCATTTTAATTTGCAAGCTTTCTTCACCGAATGCTCATATGAGCATTTTTTGAATTCTTTACATTTTTAAAAACAGTATTTATCACATGATTATAGTTGTGAGCAATTAGTGATAGACAGGGAGAACCTTAAAACCATTTTTTATTTTATTTTATTTATTTATTTTTTCCAGGAGCTGTGCTCTTGAAGATATCTTTCATGTAGTGTAATGCTAAATTAAAGCCAACCAAAACTGAATTCTACTAGTACTGCAGGGGATACCTTTTGTATTGCATTACCACAGCCCATGTGGAAGCAATTTGATTCCCCTGTAGTTAAATCAAATGTTAACCGTTTCATGAACTTAAGCTAGAAACAAAAATGTTTTATTTAAAAAAAAAAATGACTTTGTGTGAATTGTGTAGAGTACAATGACAATCCTATTCCTGCCAGTGCCGATATGGAAATTGAAATGCACATTTCATCACCACTATAGTAACAGTCCTCTGGGAGGGGAGCTTATTGCATATCTTCCTTTGATCTCCTGCCAACGAGGTCAAACATGGAAGTTTAATTTAGGCAAATCTCCGATAGCCATAGTTTGAAAGAAGTAACTAAGCCCCCCACTCCCCAAATACATATTTATTATAGAGAAACACAAAGAAAGTTGCATTGTTGTCATATGTTAGTTTAATTTTAATAGTTTAGTTAGCCAGTATTTTGTAGTAAGTTGAATACCTTAAAAATTTGTATCCATTTACATGACTAATAAAAGGCTAAGATTTAAAATATTAACTGCTGGTGGTTTAATGTTACCATAGAATAAAAATTTTGTTATGCTTTCATGTATGTTCCTTTACTAGATAATACATATGTCGGCATGATTTATTTGTTTTTTAGACTAGGTTTTGCTCCATATTACTACGAAGAAAGATCAACAGATTTTTTAATTGTAGTTGCAGTAGTGATGCAAATATTTTGTGATGCTGACTGGATTTGATTGTTCATTTCATAAATCTGTAGCAGCATATAACTGCAATAATGAAGTGTCAAAATTATTGCTAGGTATTCTCTTGGTCAGACATGCAGCCCATTAAATATGCCTGAGGTTTGTTTCCTGGTCACCTTTTAAACACTGAATTGCCAGCATTTTTTTTTTTTTTTTGCATTTGCAGCAATAAAAACAAAAAATAACATTACCACACCATTGTTTTTTGTTTGTGTGTGTGTTTTTAATATTTCCACTTGAAGGACTAAAACTATATTAAGAAGCATGGGTTAAACTATGTTCCTGTCTATTTCTTTTCAGTATGTTTGTATAATCCGTGTATTTTTATTTGCTTCTAGGCCTTAAATGTGATAAATGAAGTAGGCGACTTGTTGCAGTTGAAGTATTCCCGGCACAGATTAGTTCCTTTGCTTGATCGACCATTTGATGAAACAACCTACGAAGAAAATGAAGACTGAAAAACATTCACATGACAATACACTGCAAAGTTTGAAGAGCTCAGTGCAGTATCCGAGGTCCAAGATCTGATTGCTACATTGAGCTAATGATGGCACAGCAGTGTACACCAAACTTGGTCTCTTCCAAATCGGTATAATTTCAAAGTGTAAAAAATAACAGCTTAATTATCTGAAGTGTATTTATTGACTCGTGCTTTCTGATTCTTTTTCTTGACCTCTTTAAAACATTTTTCTTAAGCTTGTGCACTATTTCTTACAGACATTTAATGTTTCAGGAATAACATTTCTGTGCAATAGTTTTGACTTTGAACCTCTCTTGTGTTTTTTTTTTTAAATTTTGTTTCTGTTTTTTTTTTCTTATTTATTTTGTTTTGGATTTTTTTAACAACTGGTCCAAATGTTCTCAATGTTTTTGGTAACTTTTAGCACACATAGGATATTTTGTATTGTCATATCAGTCCAAGGAGAACCTGGGTAAAGTCACACAGGTTTTTCAGGGCTTTTGGGGCATTCACAGACTTGAGGGTTAGTTTCAGAAATGACCAAGAAGATAATATACAGTTGGTAAATGGTGTTTAAAATGAAAAAGATCTTTTTTTTTTTGCAAATTGTATTGTGAATTCCAAAGATTTCTGTCTTAATATTATGTTAGAAGCATATTATTAATATGTTCGTTTTCATTCACATCTTCTTTATATAAATCCTTCAAGCCTAGTTCGCCTTCAGGACTGTTCTAATGCCACCAAACACTTTATGTTATTGTCCATTTCGTTTTCATTAGTAGCTGAATCATTTGTCACTCCTTTCTTTTTCTTAAATGATTTTTTTATATATACATTTTTCTTTGTCTCCTACAAAAAGGGCATTGATGCTTCTTTCTTGAAATACTCATTCTTCCTCAGTGCAACGTGCATATTGTATCTAGATGCATTCCTATATTTATTATGATTTTTTAATGCATTGATCAAGAATATACATTTTCCATGTCAATGGCAGCTCCATATATTCTAACTGCATGTATGTTTATAGACTGCATGCACTCAGTGCAGATACTACTGACAAGTATTTTTGTTGCAGTTTAATTGAAAATGCATGTATGAAGTAGTCACTGAGGCTGCTATTGTGTTGTATGAGGTGCTGAAGTACACATTGCACATTCATTATTTGTCACTTGTTACAAATGTGCTTTTTTTTAATTACATTGAATGTCATTTACGAACTGATACATTTTAAACAAAACTTGATTTTGGTGATTCACTGAATACCTGCCATAGTAGTTCAAATGCTGCTTAAGTGGTAAGATGTAAACTATTAAAGGCACACGCAGTTAATTGTTTCACTGAAAATGGAGATCTTTTTGGAAATTGTATGTCTGCTTTGAAGAATTATTAAAACGTTACAATAGGTCTTTTTGAACAAAGACTACCAAACTAACAGCTCTTTCAAACAACAGTGTTCCTTCATTGGATGTGTGCATAACTGGTTGTGTTTCATTGTGTGACGTTATGAGAGTTTTGTTTTATTCTACCTATGGAACACAATCACAAGTTATTATCATTGTAAATTAGTCCCATGTCATTTAGTAATATTGTCAATTTTCTAATTTGTTTTATGACCAAAGTCCTTTTCATTTCAAGTGTTTTTTTTCTGACTCATGTTACATCCCTTTTAAAAAGAGTTTTAAACTTTCACAATAGGTAATTATTTCAGTACCGATTAAATAATTTATTATATACTCTTATGAATGAGCAATATAAATATGTTCTTTTGAACAATGTTTAATAATCATTTGTCCAGTTGGATTTAAGATTGTGCCATTTTAAAATTTTGTTTAAAATATATATATATATATATATATATATATATATATATATATATATATATATATATATACACAATAAATGTGGCATTCTCGAGTTATATTTTGCTGTGTATAGTGAATGTTTTGACTATGCACAGCAAGTTACCATAGGGCTTCTAATATTTAAACTATGGACATTAATGTGTTCTGCTAACTGACGTTAAAATTGTATTTTTACTGAAATGAAAATATATATAGTAACACTGTTTTGTGTATAAGCACCAGCACTATATATTCAAATAAATTAATCCTACAACTGCAAAATAAAGTGCACTGTTTGTACGTGAATGGTAATGATTTGTGGAATACAGTATCCTTTGTGATAAATTAACATACAGTGCTTTCAGAACAAGAAGGCAAAACAATTACCCTTCAAAAATATAAAATCCATTCATACCTTCATACAAGTTTCCCCTTGGGATTAATAAAGTGTCTATCTGTCTATCTATTATATAGTTTATCTATCTATCTATCTATCTATCTATCTATCTATTATATAGTTATCTGTCTATCTATCTATCTATCTATCTGTCTGTCCGTCTGTCCATACTAATGTCGGTAAGTTCACTTTCAAGCAATGTGACTATGTGATTAGTATACAAAAGGAAACTCACTTTTAAACCAGTGCATCTTCAGCATTTCCTAATTGTTGTTAGATTCCTAGCAAATGAAGCTGTCATTAAAATATCCCTGGCACATTTTACCCCGTTAGATGTGCAATGGAGGAGAAAGTGCATATTCAAAGCTTGACAATATAAAGTCAACAGGTCTGTAACCTGTTTGGAGACCCGGCAAAAAAGTCAGTATAGTCCATGAAATGTTTCTCTGTTGACATATCTAGATTTGGTCTTCATTTAAACACTATCTATAGGTAAAGGTGATTTAATACAATAGATTTCATGCCCCATTTGTAGTCCGTTATATAATTTAAATAAACACAAATGTAAATTTTGCATGTGAAAAGAGCAAGTCTAAGTCATTTAATAATAATTCTTTGCATGCTCACGGGCCCAACAGAGCCGAGTCCCTTTTTGGCATTTACGGGATTCGAACCGGCAAACCTCCGATTGCCAGTGCAGATCCCTATAATTAGAGCCACCACTCCGCCTTTTAAAATGGTCTCTCCACTCAAGGCACCCTTCAAACCCCACACAGCTGAAAGAATTCTGTATGGAGGAGTGGGGAAAACGTCCTTATGGTTGATGTCCGAATCTTTAGGTAAGTTCTCATTGAGGGGGCAGTTCCAGCTATTAGAGCTGAGGTCGGATGTACTTTTTCCACAAGCAGAAATGACACATCTCTTCATTTGTTGTTATTGCAAATTTGAATTTTGATTTTCATTATATTGCCTTTATCTTTTAGATACTCTTTAAATGAGGGGTGGCATGGTGGCGCAGTGGGTAGCTCTGCGGCCTCGCAGTTAGGAGACTCGGGTTCGCTTCCCGGTTCCTCCCTGTGTGGAGTTTGCATTTTCTCCCTGTGTCTGCGTGGGTTTCCTCCCACGGTCCAAAGACATGTTGGTTAAGTGCATCGACAATCTGAAATTGTCCCTTGTGTGTGGGTGTGTGTGCCCTGTGGTGGGCCCGGGGTTTGTTTCCTACCTTGTGCCCTGTGCTGGCTGGGATTGGCTCTGGCAGACCCCCGTGACCCTGTAGTTAGGATATAGCGGGTTGGATAATGGATGGATGGATACTCTTTAAATAAAGATCAAGTCTTGACTGTCCACATATGTTGAAAAAAATAATTTGTGGGGCATACTTGTTTTTTCTAGCAAGCTAACAGCTGTGATTCTTTTACAAGTAACATGACTTTAAGTGCGTCATTTTAAAGGTGTTTAAAATTGTGTACTGAGTAATATTTTGTATACCTCATTTTATGTGTTTTATTTGTTTATAATTATTATACCTATGGGCTTTTCATTTTAGGTAAAAAATGGCGTTCAGACCACCATATCAGCAAAGCTTCTGGTTCCTTTGCAGTGTGCTGACCTACGTGACCGATGCTCCTTGACCAGGCCCAAGTACTTTAGTTCCTCTAATGCCTTCTGAAGTTAACTTGTTTACCAGCAGGGGACGCCACTCAGTCCTAAAACCTTCACTTTGTACTTTTCTTCACCGGTAAACAGTATTAACCATGAATTTATTTTTACAGTGTTATTCCTCCAACTATGTTTCAGAAGTCTCTGCTTTGTGCATGAATGTCTTAATGATTCCTACTTTAATTTAAGAAGATAAAATCCTACAAATTGAACAAGCGTATTCTTCACATTATTTTGAAATGTCATTTTTGGACACAGTTCCAATTTAGCTTTAGATTTGAATGCCACAAAATACGAGTCTGTACATTCATTATAATGATATCCAAAGACCTGTGGAGCTTTAAGCACATGGAGCCGGAATTTTTTAATTTTTTTTAGTTCAGTGTTTCTCATCCACGCTGCTGTTGGTGAGTCGCAGGTTCCTGTCCTTTATAATGGTAGTGGGTTGTGGCCGATGGGATTGCTGCGTGATATATTTTCGCTTCCAGCTCTGACATGCTCAGTTCACTAAGGGGGACCAAAGAATCCCCCCATTCATACACACACACACACACACACACACAAATTACCCCTCTCTGATGACTGAGCGAGAGAACCCCAGTGCTGTGAAGGTTGTGCAACCAGAAGGCATTTATATGTGAAAAAGCAGGTCACAGCACCTCAAAGGGTCGAGAAACATTTCTTTAAACTGCCATTGCAATAAATGCCAACCAATTCACTACACTGTAAAAACTGCCTGTGCAAGACTTGAAAACAGAAGTTGTTTAGCAAAAAAAATGGAGTCTGCAAAATGTACCTGACATGATTTTTTTAATACAAGCTAAATAATCTTAAATACAAAAGTCAATAAAACAAGATTTAATGACTTGATATAAAAACTCTTCACTTCCTTAGGTTTCATTTTTTGTAGTGAACAATGTGGTCCACAACCTCTCACTGTTGCATAATCTGTATTAGTTTGCATTAAAAAAAAAATGGGAACAATATAAATGCGCCTTGTGTTCTTTGTAGTTAAAAAACCGGATAAGAACATCACGTCTCTAGCGTGGGTCCTCCCTGCGTGGAGTTTGCATGTTCTCCTCGTGTCTGCGTGGGTTTCCTCCCACAGTCCAAAGACATGCTGGTTAGGTGCATTGCCAATCTGAAATTGTCCCTTGTGTGTGCCCTGCAGTGGGCTGGCGCCCTGCCCGCGTTTTGTTTCCTACCTTGCACCCTGTGTTGGCTGGGATTGGCTCCAGCAGACCCCCCGTGACCTTCCAGTTAGGATATAGCGGGTTGGATAATGGATGGATGGATTTCAATAATAAGGGGCGGCATGGTGGTGCAGTGGGTAGTGCGGGTTCCCGGGTTCGCTTCCCAGGTCCTCCCTGCGTGGAGTTTGCATGTTCTCCCCG
This sequence comes from Polypterus senegalus, assembly GCF_016835505.1. Lineage (NCBI taxonomy): Eukaryota > Metazoa > Chordata > Cladistia > Polypteriformes > Polypteridae > Polypterus > Polypterus senegalus. The sequence goes on from NC_053171.1 coordinate 92,106,997, forward strand.
TGTCTGCGTGGGTTTCCTCCCACAGTCCAAAGACATGCCGGTTAAGTGCATTGACAATCTGAAATGTGCCCTGTGGTGGGCCCAGGGTTTGTTTCCTACCTTGCACCCTGTGTTGGCTGGGATTGGCTCCAGCAGACCCCCCGTGACCCTCTAGTTAGGATATAGCGGGTTGTATAATGGATGGATGGAAGCCTGTAGCGTACTTTTTGCAATTGCATGTGCTTTTTGACTCTAAGGAAGCACAGGCAGCGTTTGAGGAGGGAAGGCTGGATGCACTTCTTACTAAAGTAAATCTCAAAGTTTGAAAGGGTCTTTGCATATTTAGCTGACTTTTTAAAGGATCTTGACATGTGGAAAAGTAAGAAATCTTTACTGTATAGTGGGCTAGCCAGCAGGATACAGCTGATCACAAAAACGTGAACTTACCCTGTGCGATTATTGAATGAAGCAAGAGTCCTGTTGAAGTCAGGACCCCAGGGGTATAATTATAATAATAATAATTCTGTACATTTATATAGCACTTTTCTCACTACTCAAAGTGCGTGGGGAGCCTCTTTAATGATCACTAATCTGTAGCATCCACTTGGATGATGCAATGGCAGCCATTTTTGTACCTGCACCCTCACCACACATTAGCCATTAAGTGGTGGAGTGAGAGAGGGAGACAGGGGATGATTAGGGGTCCAGAATGACCAGGCTGCAGAGGGCAATTTAGCCAGGACATCGGGATACACACTACTCTTCACGATTGATGTCCAGGGAACTTCTATGACCACAGAGAGTCTGGACCTCGCTTTTACATCTCATCCAAATGATGCTGCCATTCTTACAGCACAGTGTCCCCATCACTTGCATTGGGGCATTGGGATTCACACACAGACCACAGGGTAAGCACACCCTGCTGATCTCACCAGCACCAACCCAAGCTTTTCTTAGATGGTCTCCCATCCAAGTACTGGCCAGGCCTGAAAATGCAGAGGTTCAGGTGGATGACCTCTTCTGAAGTGCATGTGCAATGGCTGCTAAAAATCTGCTATTATCTGTTCACGAAAATAAGAATCTGCAATTATCTAGTCAAAGATCTTTTTGGAACCTTAATGTGGATGTTTTTTTAGAGAACCAAAAATGGTTCCTCAAAGGCACGGGTGTCGAACTCTGGTCCTGGAGGGCCGCAGTGGCTGCAGGTTTTCATTCTAACCATCTTCTTAATTTGTGACCAGTTTTTGCTGCTAATTGCCTTCTTTTGCCTTCACTTTAATTACTTTGATTTGGGCCCCTTAGTGGTTTCCTTTTTCTTAATTAGTAGCCAAACAATAACGAGCCACAAAACAAGAATCCATATGACCAGCTCACCCGTGCCCATCACAAAATATGTGAAAATAAAGAAAGGTGGAGGTCTCAGTAAGGCTGATCTCTCAGCTCACCAAAACATTTTGATGGTGAAAAAACAGAAAAATCAACAGTTCTGGAAACGTCTGCTATGGCAGAATGAGAGCAGCAGCAAGCCATGGAATTAAAAAAACGAGTTTAACAGCAAGAATCAGCTTCTCATTGTGAAACTGGTTGGAGTCTGAAGCCCCGATTTAGTTGGTCATCTGTTGGCTCGTTTCATGCCTCATTTCTGTTTGGCTGCCATTTAATGAAGAAAGAAATCAATTCAGAGGACTGAATCCTTAAGAACAGGGCTATGAAAATGAATGGAACAGAAGTTAATTAGCAGTCAAAACTGGTCACTGATCAGGAAACGGGTTAGAATGAAAACCTGCGGCCCTCCAGGCCTGGAGTTCGACAGCCCTGCTCTACGGCATCACTCTGAAGAATCGCTCTGGCACCTCTGATTTGTGGAGTGTCAGCAGGGCCATCTTAACAGAATGGGCACTGGCCAGGGTCCCCAGGAGCATAGGGAGCCACCATGTTCCTTATGTCCATGTACAGTGGTGGTGGTGTGAAAAACTATTTGCCCCCTTCCTGATTTCTTATTCTTTTGCATGTTTGTCACACAAAATGTTTCTGATCATCAAACACATTTAACCATTAGTCAAATATAACACAAGTAAACACAAAATGCAGTTTTAAATGATGGTTTTATTATTTAGGAGAAAAAATCCAAACCTACATGGCCCTGTGTGAAAAGTAATTGCCCCTGAACCTAATAACTGGTTGGGCCACCCTTAGCAGCAATAACTGCAATCAAGCGTTTGCAATAACTTGCAATGAGTCTTTTACAGCGCTCTGGAGGAATTTTGGCCCACTCATCTTTGCAGAATTGTTGTAATTCAGCTTTATTTGAGGGTTTTCTAGCATGAACCGCCTTTTTAAGGTCATGCCATAGCATCTCAATTGGATTCAGGTCAGGACTTTGACTAGGCCACTCCAAAGTCTTCATTTTGTTTTTCTTCAGCCATTCAGAGGTGGATTTGCTGGTGTGTTTTGGGTCATTGTCCTGTTGCAGCACCCAAGATCGCTTCAGCTTGAGTTGACGAACAGATGGCCGGACATTCTCCTTCAGGATTTTTTGGTAGACAGTAGAATTCATGGTTCCATCTATCACAGCAAGCCTTCCAGGTCCTGAAGCAGCAAAACAACCCCAGACCATCACACTACCACCACCATATTTTACTGTTGGTATGATGTTCTTTTCTGAAATGCTGTGTTCCTTTTACGCCAGATGTAACGGGACATTTGCCTTCCAAAAGTTCAACTTTTGTCTCATCAGTCCACAAGGTATTTTCCCAAAAGTCTTGGCAATCATTGAGATGTTTCTTAGCAAAATTGAGACGAGCCTAATGTTCTTTTTGCTTAACAGTGGTTTGCGTCTTGGAAATCTGCCATGCAGGCCGCTTTTGCCCAGTCTCTTTCTTATGGTGGAGTCGTGAACACTGACCTTAATTGAGGCAAGTGAGGCCTGCAGTTCTTTAGACGTTGTCCTGGGGTCTTTTGTGACCTCTCGGATGAGTCATCTCTGTGCTCTTGGGGTAATTTTGGTCGGCCGGCCACTCCTGGGAAGGTTCACCACTGTTCCATGTTTTTGCCATTTGTGGATAATGGCTCTCACTGTGGTTCGCTGGAGTCCCAAAGCTTTAGAAATGGCTTTATAACCTTTACCAGACTGATAGATCTCAATTACTTCTGTTCTCATTTGTTCCTGAATTTCTTTGGATCTTGGCATGATGTCTAGCTTTTGAGGTGCTTTTGGTCTACTTCTCTGTGTCAGGCAGCTCCTATTTAAGTGATTTCTTGATTGAAACAGGTGTGGCAGTAATCAGGCCTGGGGTGGCTACGGAAATTGAACTCAGGTGTGATACACCACAGTTAGGTGATTTTCTAACAAGGGGCAATTACTTTTTCACACAGGGCCATGTAGGTTTGGACTTTTTTTCTCCCTAAATAATAAAAACCATCATTTAAAAACTGCATTTTGTGTTTACTTGTGTTATATTTGACTAATAGTTAAATGTGTTTGATGATCAGAAACATTTTGTGTGACAAACATGCAAAAGAATAAGAAATCAGGAAGGGGGCAAATAGTTTTTCACACCACTGTATGTTTCTGGTTTGCTATCAAAATGGGGGTCCCAGCACACTACTTTACCCAGGGGCCTATGATGCTGGTAAGATGGCCATGAGTGTTGGCACACTGGTCACATTATTTCCAGACAGGTAAGGACATAATATCCAAGTAACTATAGTTTCTCTTTATTGTTTTTGTTGATGAATCTATGTAAAGCACCTCGAGTTGCTTGTAAATGTGTGATAAGGTGCTGTATAAATAAAGTTATCATTGTTACTCGCAAGCAACTACCCACACTGCTCAGTCGTATTGCCAGTTGTGCACGCGCTCAAACTGTACAAACATGTTCAGATGTGCACACGAACTTAACGGACAGTTTTGCCCATTGACATTTACCAATAAAAGTTTACCCATTCTGGCCACAGGCGTCTCAAAATGTCAGAGAAGTAAAGAGCGGTGCTGCTGACTCCGGCCGTGTTGAGCTTTGAAACTATAAAAAAAGAAAAAGGCCTGACTGGCCACGGGGATCGTTGGGACAACATGGTCTGTCTATTTCACGGAGTAAATGGGAGGTACATAGTCAGTGCAATTTACCGTCTCGTGTGTATACTTTGTGTTCTTCCAGGAAATGTTTTCTAATTTGCTTATGTCATTGCTCATACAGTGTGTCACTACAGTATATAATAGCTTTTTGAAATCACAAAGATAAAAGTAAGGAGTGGGACTTGGATGAAAGTGAACTCAAGTTAACGTGTTTACACACACAGACATCCATCCATCCAACCCACTGAATCCGAACACAGGGGTCTGCTGGAGCCAATCCCAGCCTGGGTGCCAACCCACCACAGGACACACACAAATGGGCCAATTTAGAATCACCAATGCACCTAACCTGCATGTCTTTGGACTGTGGGAGGAAACCCTCACAGACGAATATGCAAACTCCACACAGGGAGGACCCGGGAAGCGAACCCGGGTCTCCTAACTGCGAGGCAGCAGCGCTACCACCGTGCCACCCCATACACACAGACATAATTCCAGAAATGGTATTTTCAGACTCAGGGTGGTCTAAAATGTTGAGATTCATCAAAATCTCAAAATGGATTTGTTTGGAAGATTCCAGTACTTTCCATATAATTTGTATACGAGAAAGTCAGGGAGGTCTAAAACGTTGTGATTCATTCAAATCTCAACATCAAATTTTTGGACAATTATAATACTTTCTGGCGGCATGGTGGCGCAGTGGTAGCGCTGCTGCCTCGTAGTAAGGAAACCTGGGTTCGCTTCCCGGGTCCTCCCTGCGTGGAGTTTGCATGTTCTCCCCGTGTCTGCCTGGGTTTCCTCCCAAAGACTTGCAGGTTAGGTGGATTGGCGATTCTAAATTGGCCCGTGTGTCCTGTGGTGGGTTGGCACCCTGCCCTGTGTTGGCTAGGATTGGCTCCTGTGACCCTGTGTTTGGATTCAGCAGGTTGGATAATACTTTCCCTTACTTCATATGCGAGATAGTAAAAATAAGCAAGACAATGGCAATGTCCCATGAACAATATGCTACGGTGGGTACAACAAGATTTTTTCTTCTTTTGGCTGCTCCCGTTAAGGATCATCGCAGCGGATCATCTTTTTCCATATCTTCCTGTCCTCGTCATTTTCCTCCGTTACTCCCATCACCTGAATGTCCTCTTTCACCACATCCATAAACCACCTGTTAGGCTTTCCTCTTTCCCTCCTACCTGGCAGCTCCATCCTTATCATCTTTCTCCCAATAAACCCAGCACCAGTCCCCTGCACATGTCCAAACCAAACAACAAAATTTCAAGACGACATTAGATAATCAGTTTGGGAGACGGCACACACTACACAACAACCGACTGGAATTTCTGACCTGCCGAGCCAGTTTGTCCATTAGGTGACTTAAGTGGCCGGCTGAGGCCACAGCTTATGAAAGTTAAGGGGTGCGCTCTCCAGAAAACCCCACCATGATACGTACATCAAGGAGCACAGTTTTTGATAACTCACGGCGCACGTCCCTGATACTGAAGGGGTATGCCTGCCTAGGGCTCCATGTAGACTTTGACCGGCACTGCTGCCATGGCACAAATCCCTCTGATCGTACGACAGCTGAAACTCAGAAAATCGTTCAGTGACTTGAAACTGTGCCAGAATTGCACAACGTATGTCCGGCTTAAGATGTTGAACTTTAGCTGGTTCAGATATTCACATTGCGCCTGCTGTACCTTGTGCCAGAGCTGCAGAGTCCTGAGAGTTTTGATGGCATCCTATGAATTCTGTGTTTCCCGTTATTGGGCTGAGCTCGTTCTGCCCACTTTATGTCCTGTCTGCATGTTATTGGTGTAGAAGAGGTGCACAGCTTTTTGGTACATCCGGTTATGAAAGTGCGCGGCACAACCATCTCCCCCTCCCCAAACCTATTGGCGCCGTTACCTACTAGACACCATTTATGAAATTGGACGCCATAGGGTGTGAGCACCTTACAGTCCTAGAAATGGTCACAAAGGGGTGCCATCATGGTTGCCAGGTCCATAAAACAATCTGTAACCCAAGGATCCTAAAAAATAGCCCAATACCTGATGTAGATAAAATGACACACCAGAAAGCGGAGAGCAGCGTCGAGAGCGAGAGGATTAAGTACATACCATAGAAGATTTTACAACAATAAAGTACATATACAAGTTCAAATAGCAGGGGAGCGGGTGTCAGATGTATGACAAACATGATAATGATGAGGAGGAAGGAGGTTGAAAAATAACTCAAAATACTGCATTACGTTTAGAAAAGTAGCCCAAAATAACACAACCCACAAAAGGCGACTTCTTCCTGTGGATGCCAATCAAAAATAGCCTAATTGGGCAGAAAACCCAGAGATCTGTCAACATTGAGCGCCGTTTATGTTACCACAGGGGCACGTGCTCCAGACACCCCTCACCATCAGGTCATCCGATAAGTCTAATAATATTGTCTGCAACGGGGGCATCCGTCCACCCCTCTTAATGGGCTTCAACTGGTACTCAGCATGGGTTGCAAAAAAATACCAGTCTGCTTTCATTTCTCCCTCTTCCAGACCCTTACCTTCCAAGTGTAAATAATTGTCCTACAGGAAGTCAGTCAGTCAGCCATTATCCATAATGTTTCTAAACCAAAAGGGTTGTGGGGAAACTGGAGCCTCCCCTAGTATCCCAGCAAGCATCAGGTGCAAGGCAGGAACAATCCGTGGACAGGGCATCAGCCATGACAGGGTGAACACACCGACACATTTATTTAGCGTCACCCATTCATTGAGACTGCATGTCTTTGAACTGTGGGAGGAAACCCATGCAGGAAATGCCCAGGACATGAACTCCGGTTTGCTTGTTGCAAGGCAGCAGCACCGCCACCATTTCATGTCATGTCATGCCAGTCATTCTCAAGCACAATCCATTTCATAGTCACGTGAAAATAGCCCTTTATGGAACAGCAGTCTATCTGAGGGTCCACTCACACTGGGGTCAGTTAAGCTAACAGAAAAACACTCACGCAGACACATTGTGAACAACATCCATGCAATGTCGTCAAACTACATAGCAGCAGTGCTGAATCGAGACCACAGATTTGGAAAAATTAAGGTAAAGGTGCTCCCCCCAGTAGAACATACCAGACATATAAAAAACAGAAACATTTGATAGAGTGCTGAAGTGTTCAAGAAGCATTTGAAGACTCCTGTTTGGTAAAGTTTAGGTTTTTATAACCTAGGGAGTGAAACGAGCTTGCATTTGATTCTCACATATGCTGATCGATTTTGTACCCCCTGGTCCTGTTGACCTCTTTTGTAAGTCACTTTGGATAAAAGCATCTGCTAAGCAACCAAAATATAAATGTAGACGTTAGTCACTTGATATGAGCTACTCGAGAGGCAAGAGTACAAGTGAGAAAAACTAAAAGCTTTAGGTTTGGAAATTCAACTGATTTTTAATGGAAGAATAGCAGGAAATTATACAACGAGTCTTGTGATAAAGACAAAACCATACGTTAATAACAGCAGTCCATGTTAGAGGTGTCCAGATGTGAGGCCTCAGGTGTTAATTCTACACAACGGTAGCCTTTCTGGCCTTTCAGCAACTGGAGATGGGATCAGGCGTGACTGTGGTCAGTGCTCCTCTGCCATGGGTCTGTCACTTGAGATTTGTCATTCTCAGTCATGACATCTGAGGACCTTTGGCAGCACAGGTCTTTATGGACAGCTTTGTGCCTAACTATGACTTTGAATTGTATACACCAGGGATGTCAAACTCACTACCATTCGACTGCCATACGTGCGTCAGCGGGCCGCACTGTAACTAATACTGTTATACTATTATACAAAGTTACTGTAGCTTTCTTTCCAATACTGAAAACTTTAAAAAATGTAACGCTTAAAGTTTAAAGAAAAGCAATTTATTTCCATACAATCTCAGCGTACAATTAGAGTCTTAGCTAGGTCCTTATATTATTATGTTATATTCGTTATATTATATAGGAGTCTTACAGCGTGAGATCTATTTCTTTTGCCCCGACACTTGGCATCTCTTGTTAGTAACCAGTCCGTCAATATCAGGCTTGAAATCTTGCGCAGCTGCAACTTTTATGAGGGATGAAAGGTGGTCGACAGTAAGTCTTGAGCGATGTGGGGTTTTGGTAGCTTTCATTAACGAAAACAATTTCTCACAAAGGTAAGTGCTTCCGATTATAGACAGTACTCTCGATGCCAACTTACGGATCTGCACATACGAGGGTGGCAGGTAAACATACAAGCCTGGCACACCAACTTCGTTGTATTTTGCCTTCAGAATAGAATCTGACTGCAGTTCATTCAGTTCCATTTGGATATTCTCAGGCGCGTTCTCAACGTTGGAAGAGAACAGCGCAAAGTCCCGTGAGTGTGAACTGAAATCACGAAAACGCTCACTGAATTCATTGCTCAGTAATTCAAGTTGGAAAACAAATCCTCCAAAAATCTAATTTTATTTTGCTAAGTTTATATTGTAAAATAAGCCGATATGCAAAAAGCCCCCTGACCTACACTCATTTTACAAACTCAAAATCACAAAAATATGTTAATAAACAACTCACCAACTTCTCGCATCCACTTCAGATCTTCAGCTGTAGTCTGCACAAACTGTTCGTTACAATACTAGCACTAAATTACATAAAACTAGAGCAAAGAAACTTGAAAATATGCGGGCTATTACTACTCGTGATGGTCAGTTCTGCCCAGTGGCCAGTCTCAGCAGCCCAGCCAGTAGTGTAGCCTGCGCAGGGGCGGCCCCTTCGCCCGCCAATGTCAATATGGTATCTTATGCACGGCGGATGGCCACGTCCATTGCGGACACTGCATAGCTGCCTCGTGCTCATTAACTCAAGTGGCGGCCCATGATATTCTCATTACGGCAGAACATTATAATACTACATATAGCTTACTGCTCCGACTCTAGTGACATTAGTAAATACAGCGTACTAATTAACAAGAAACACACGGCCACATTGCCGTCAGCTATGTCATTATTTTCTCTTCTGTTTTATATTCAATATATATTAGCGTGGCTTCCCCTGGGAGTTGGCGTCCCTGTGCAGGTCCACAGTTTGCATATGCCTAAGGCCACCTCTGCTGTAACGTTGCAGCTCATTAGCTTTGGTCAAGGCTCGTGGCTATACTAGCAGGTGACGTTTACGGTACCGTAATGCCATGGCAAAACGCGCCTTTGTCAATAAGTAACGGCAAAGATGCAGAATGATTCAATCACAAACGATAGTAATCATTTTGTATAAGTTCAGTGCTAACTAGGATCTGTCATGCGGGTCACACAGATTTCTGTTGCAGGCCGCATGCAGCCCGAGGACTGCGTGTTTGACATGCCTGACATACACGATAAAATCTGCTAGTTTTTAGAGATAGAATTCAAATTGTGCCCTGTCTGATGGCTTTCCCATGAATAGGATAGATAGATAGATAGACAGATAGATAGATAAAGGTACTATATGATAGATAGATAGATAGATAGATATGAAAGGTACTATATAATAGATAGATAGATATGAAAGGTACTATATAATAGATAGATATGAAAGGTACTATATAATAGATAGATAGATAAAGGTACTATATGATAGATAGATAGATAGATAGTGTGGTGGACGGCCAGGATGCCCATTTGACATTGGGAAACAGGGGAGCAGCCATGGGATGTACACTACATCACCTTGAACACATGGTGGCAGCCCTCCTGGGTTACATCGGGGCCACAGGCCTGGTACTTTAGAACTCGGCCCTGTTGGGCTCCGTGGCCACCACCAGGAGGAGCTGCATGTTTTTAGAACTAAACGGTGACTGTTTGTTAACACAGCATGTTAAAGCACCAACACGGGGTGAAGCCTGTCTGGATTTAGTATTCTGTAATAATCAGGATAGAATTGAGGGTGTAGAGGTGATTGAACCACTAGGGTCAAGTGACCATAATGTAATACAATTCTCAGTATTTTGAGTGCAGATGCAAAGACTAAAATTGTTAAGTTGAACTTTGGTAGAGCTAATTTTGAGCAGATGCGACAAACTCTAAGTAGGATAGACTGGGATAAGCTTTTAAATGTGGAGACAGTCGAGGAGCAGTGGAACAGTTTTAAAAATGTAATGCAGGACAGATACAGATCTAAATTTAGAATTAATAGGAAACTAAAAAAAACTCCACGATGGATTAATAAAGATTTAAAAAAGAAGTTGCAAAGGAAAAAACAGATGAATAAGGCATATAAGACTAATGACTGCAAAGTGAATCGTAGCACATATGAGAACATGAGGGCAACCATTAAGAAGGATATCAGAGAGGCTAAAAGACAGTTGGAGAGGAATATAGCAGATAAGGTGAGAGAAGACCCCAAGAGATTCTTTCAGTATTTTAGTAGTAAAAGAACAGTTAAGGAGGAGGTCAAGTTCATCAGGAATAGTAAAGGGGAATTAAAAGATACAGACAGTGAAATAGCCGATGCCCTAAACTTACATTTTTCTGAGGTGTTTACAAGTAAGCAAGTGGATAACCTCAGAGTAGTAACAGGGACTACTAAGGAGGTACTGAGGGATTTGGAAATTGTAGAGGGAGAAGTGCTGCTCAGATTAAATAAGATGAAATCAAACAAATCACCAGGCCCAGATAATATTTATCCTTGTATTCTTAAGGAGGCTAGTGAGTACAGATATAAACCCTTGACACATATTTTTAGGAAGTCACTGTGCACTGGAGAGATTCCAAAGGACTGGAAAATGGCAAATATCATCCCATTATATAAAAAGGGTGAAAGGACAGATCAGAGCAACTATAGGTATATAGTAAGCCTAACATGCATCACAGGAAAATTAATGGAAGGAATTATTAAGGATAAGATTGAGCAACACATGGCAAGGACAGGAGTTATTAGGAACAGTCAGCATGGGTTTAGAAGAGGGAGGTCGTATTTTACTAACATGTTGGAATTCTATGAGGAGGCAACAAAAGGATACGACCAAAGTGGAGCTTATGATATTATTTATGTGGACTTTCATAAAGCATTTGATAAGCTGCCACATGAGAGGTTGGGCATCAAGAGAGTGCGTTTTTGTTTTGGTTTGTGCTTTGTGGGACTGTGCTGTGCCTGTAGGACACGGGGAAGACGTACCCCACAGGTGAAGACAATAAACTTGCGTTTACCTTTTACGTGTGCCTCTGTGTATCTCTATGCCAGGTCAGGTGCCAATATAGCACATTTCTACAATAGATAGATAGATAGATAAATGAAAGGCATTATATAATAGATAGATAGAAATGAAGGGCACTAAATAATAGATAGATAGATAGATAGATAGAAATGAAGTGCACTAAATAATAGATAGATAGATAGATAAATGAAAGGCACTATATAACAGATAGATAGATAGATAGATAGATAGATAGATAGATAGATAGATAGATAGATAGATCTTTGAGAGAGAGGTTAAAAGAGGAATATGTGTGAATGTTACATTTGAAAAGGTAAAAAGCACATTGGGGACATAAGGGACACATTGAATGGATGTGACAAGCTTTTCTGATCCTGTTCTATCAGCAGGCTTTGTTACATGTTGAGGTGTTTATTGATATCTGACTGATAGTCTTGAAATCATTCACGGCTTTATATTGAGTTTATACTTGTTGTACATAAGGCTGGTGCAGTGTCTAGCATTGCTGCCTCACATTCCCTGCATCCTGGGTTCAAATCCTATGCCTGGTTGTTGTCTGTGTGGACTTTGCATGTTCTCCTTATTATCTGCATGGGCTTTTTTCTTTAGGCAAGTTGGATACATCTGGGATTCCAAAGTGGCCCAGTGTCAGCAGCAGCGTGTCCTGGCATAAGGGAGGTAAGGACCCCTATGGCTCTTTGGAGGGGTACCACTGAGAAAAGGTGACGGGAAGGAGACCCAAATCATGGTATACTACTTAGAGCCTCAGAACGGCTATAAATGTACATGAGGGTGTGTTTGGGTCATGTAATGGATCAGTTTCCTGTTCAGTTGGTGACACAATAGACTCCACAAGTGCCCCTGAATTTGATTAAGTGGGTTGGACGGCAATCGTGAATCACCATCTTTGAGAACTGGGAAGAAAGCCCAGACAAAACTCATGAGAACATGCTAACTCCATAGTGCTGAGTGCAGGATCCATGAAGTAGTGGGGTGCTGTGACTAAAGCCTGGCTGCTGTCAGAATCATAATAATAATTAATTACGTTTATACAGAGAGCTCTTCTCATTCTTCAAAGTGCTTTACATAGAACACCACTAATATGTAGTATCCACTTGGATGATGTGACAACAGCCATTCCTGAGCCTTAGGTGGTGAGGCATGAGAGGGGCATGAGAGACAGTTAGCCAATTAGAGGCAGGGAATGGTTAGAGGGACCAGAATGTTCAGGCCATGGTGGGCATTCAGAAAATACCCTACTCGTTTTGAATGATGCCCAGTGATCTTTTATGACCACAGAGAGCCAAGCCCTTCATTAGTCAGGCCCTCAGTTTTACATCTCATGCGAAGGATGGCTCCAATTTTTACAGCACATTGTCCCCGTCACTGAACCGCTCCTGAAACTAAAGGTGCCAGATTGGTTCTTTAAAGCAATGCCATAGGGGAACCATTTTAGTATCTGAAAAACCCATCCATATGAAGGTTCCATAAAGAATTTATTTAGATACATAACAAGTAACATAATAAATGGATGGTAACAGATTTGTGAAAAACCACAGGAGTGTGATTTTAAAGAGACTCTTGTGTCATACAATAACAAAGGCCAAGTCCAGGTTTTCTTAATCTGTTGGTGTCCAGCAAGGTAGCCCACCAAACATCAAAGATTTCAGTTTTTTGTGCATTTTAGGAGGCTTTTCAAAGCACAAAGAACCAACTTCATATGAAAATAACCCTTCCCAGAATGAAATGGTGCTTTGTCAAGTAATGGTTCTATGAGGAACTACACAATCCATTAAAGAACCAGAAAATGCCATTAAAGAAACTTTTTTTTTTTTTTTAGAGTTGAGGGTTCCACTACAGGATAAGCGCCCCCTGCTGGCCTCACCAGCACCTCTTCCAGCAGCAACCCAAGCTTTTCCTAGATGGTGTCCCATCCAAGTACCGGCCGGGCCCAAACAGTCTTAATTTCACATGGATTACCTGTTCTGAAGTGCAGGTGCATCAGGAGTGGGCAGGAGGAGGAGTATAGGAACCTAATCAAGGACTTTGTTAAATGGTGCGACTCAAACCACCTACACCTGAACACCAGCAAAACCAAGGAACTGGTGGTGGATTTTAGGAGGCCCAGGCCCATCATGAACCCCATGATCATCAGAGGTGACTGTGCAGAGGGTGCAGACCTATAAATACCTGGGAGTGCAGCTGGATGATAAACTGGACTGGACTGTCAATACTGATGCTCTGTGTAAGACAGGACAGAGACGACTATACTTCATTAGAAGGCTGGCGTCCTTCAACATCTGCAATAAGATGCTGCAGATGTTCTATCAGACGGTTGTGGCGAGCACCCTCTTCTACACGGTGGTGAGGAAGGTAGGCTCTATTATAGGCACAGAGGTGGACAGTTTGACATCTGTGGCAGAGCGACGGGCGCTGAGCAGACTCCTGTCAGTCATGGAGAATCCACTGCATCCACTGAACAGGATCGTCTCCAGACAGAGGAGCAGCTTCAGCGACAGACTGCTGTCACCGTCCTGCTCCACTGACAGACTGAGGAGACCCCACACTACCCAGGGGGGTAAACGTTAACTTTATACAAAGTTATTGTCTGTTATACCTTCATTGTTATCACTCTTTAATTTAATATTGTTCTTTATCAGTATGCTGCTGCTGGAGTATGGGAATTTCCCCTTGGGATTAATAAAGTATCTATCTATCTATCTATCTATCTATCTATCTATCTATCTATCTATCTATCTATCTATCTATCATATAGTGCCTTTAATATCTATCTATCTATCTATCTATCTATCTATCTATCTATCTATCTATCTATCTATCATATAGTGCCTTTAATATCTATCTATCTATCATATAGTGCCTTTCATATCTATCTATCTATCTATCTATCTATCTATCTATCTATCTATCATATAGTACCTTTCATATCTATCTATCTATCATATAGTGCCTTTCATATCTATCTATCTATCTATCTATCTATCATATAGTGCCTTTCATATCTATCTATCTATCTATCTATCTATCTATCTATCTATCTATCTATCTATCTATCATATAGTACCTTTCATATCTATCTATCTATCTATCTATCTATCTATCTATCTATCTATCATATAGTGCCTTTAATATCTATCTATCTATCTATCTATCTATCTATCTATCTATCTATCTATCATATAGTGCCTTTCATATCTATCTATCTATCTATCTATCTATCTATCTATCTATCTATCTATCTATCTATCTATCTATCTATCTATCTATCATATAGTGCCTTTCATATCTATCTATCTATCTATCATATAGTACCTTTCATATCTATCTATCTATCTATCTATCTATCTATCTATCTATCTATCTAGGCGGTATGGATGCCGGCAGTATAATCGAATGAGCTGAGTTTTGTCAAAACTGGCGTCTTTCTGAATGTGCCATAATACTTGGAAGCGATGGATTCCGTGTCAGTGAACTGATCATAAAGTGCGCTTGAAAATCGCGCTCCATATACCAGTGGCGTTCCTCCGCCGTTCTGTTTCATGGCTAACGCTCGTCCTTAATATTCCAAATAAACTAAGCGGCGCAACTCCTTTGGACCCTTTCTCACAAGTTCTGCCATCAAACACCCTCGCTCCCAGATTCCTTATTATGGATCTGTTCATTGTGCCCATTTTGACGCAGTCGTCCCCCCCGAGTAATTCATTCACCCAGTCGTTCATTCAATTCGGCTGTTTGATCTTTGGGACCCTCCTCCTAACGTCACACGAAAAGCTCCGGGAAATGAGGTTCAGGGTGAGAGAGGCTTAATATCCAAGAGAGTAGCTGAGGAAAGACAAAGCTGTGTGTGAGCAAAAGCGGTTTTTTCGGAAACTCGCGGCCGTGTCATATAGGTAAAGATTTGGAAAGGCAACGGGACTCCTGCCCGGCGCTGCTTCTCACATTACTTCATTGCAGGGGGGCTTAGATGGAGTGAAGTGTTGCTGCGCTGAGACTAGCACTCTTTATCAGTATACCTTTTTCATTCCCAGTCAGGGGAGCTCTGAAGGCAAGCGGTGGAGATTTGAAATCAAAGGCAAGACGATAGAATTTTAATGGACAAGGCTTCGTGCGTCTGTTTGGATTTAAAGTGCTCAAAGGCGCATCAATGGGGCTGCCACATGGACGGGCGTATGAAGACAGCGAATACGCAACCCTGTTTTAAAGACTAACACAACTTCACAGAAAGGAGAAAACTCGAGCTGAATGGGCATCTTCAAACGTAAACCTGAACCTCGACAAAGTGGATTGGATTAAAAGGGGCCAAATAACAGATGCATCCAGCAAGCACGCACGCATAATCCGTTCTTGAAATTCCCTCCTCAGTCCCGGCTCTTCTTATTAATTAGTAAGAAAGGGGTCGTTTCAGACAAGGCGGCCGGCACTACAGAGCAAAGGGGAATACAAGAAACGTGCTCATAATCTGGAAGAGCGATCAGAGGATTCGAGCAGCACAGACCGCGTCCTACACAGAAAGGGGAGCTCGCAAGCCGCTGACAAATCCCCACACACTTCGAGTACGCGGAGCCGCCGATTTGCTTTAAACTCACAGTAGACGCTCTGCTGCTCGTTTTTTTCCGCTTTATTTTGATCTTTTTTCTGGCTGCTGTTCTCATTGTTGATCATTTGACAGAAATGCACCGAAGTGCAGGAAAAGCAATGCCGTTGCTCTGCGTGACTTTTTTGGCTTTATATGTAATTGTAGTGAAAGGATTCCCCACGAAGAAACAGGGCAGCACCCCAAAATACTCGGGGGCGCATCTGGAGGTAAGTGCAAAGTAATTACATTAAAGATGAATAAAATAAGGGTTGCTTCAGTATAAAAGGTACCGTAAAAATTGTATTGTGCGGAGGAAAACAAAAATTGGTACGTAGTTTAAAAGTGTGATTCGGCAGCCCTCTGCGTACAGGAGGTAGAAACATGTTTTATTTTATTTTTTTTTACTTTTCAACCCAACGTTCCTAGTGTATGGTTTGTGGCATCTCTCTGTTTGAAGAGTACGGCACACTGGCCATCTTTAAACTGGTATCGTAACATTGCCAACGTAACTAGTCAGGGTCAGCACTCGGCGCACCTGAAGATGTGGGGAGATCACGCACGTATACTGGGGGCGAATCTTGCCAGCGACTCTAACTGCTGCGCTACCGTGCAGTCCGACCGGCAGCATCACTAACGCTAAATTCGCGTCTGCCAATAACACAGTTTTGCGCACCCTGATCATTTCACCATTACGAGATCGTCGCTCGCATGTCACTCTCTGCTAACGTGTTCTTGAGTGAATGTGCTGCCGGGGTACTACAGTGTCTCCAGGTGTTCATCGCAGTAAAGAAGTACACATTTGGTTGAACATTTTGTTTAATTGCACATTTCTTTCCAAAACTAACTTCTAGTGGGAAGCGTTGCAAACCCGTGTGTCACGTGTGACCCTCTCATCATAAAACCGCATAACATTCAACTTAATGTTGCACTCTGGTATTGATGCTTTTCTTGTTATCATTTGATTAATGGTATAAGAAGCATTGACAGTTTTGCCACACGTTAACAGCTGAAGCTACGATTTTGAGCTAATAAACCCCTTCCCCTAAAAAAGCTACTTGGCTTGATAAACGTAGTACTCTGGTTTGACACAAACGCGTTAGATCGGGCGATGGCCCAGTGCAGCAGGGTAGGTAAGTGGGAGCGCTGATTTCGCTGCATCTGCACCGGAGAGCAATAACGTTATCCCTTACAAGTCATTTAGTTCCGCCGTGTGGTTAGCCACTCTTTTTCTCCGAGCCTTCATGGCGCGCCAAGTCGCAGGTTCGCAGTAGCCTAAAGACGCAGATAGATTGCGATCCCGTTATGTTATTTCATCCGTCGCCGTCGTGTAGAGTTACAGAAAGCCAACCCTGGACGGGACTTCAGTCCATCACTGGGTATATTTACGCATGTAGTCATACAGTGAAACGTTGTCAATCTCCCCAGCATACGAGGGATCTCGTCACAAACAGAAATAAAAGCAGATGTATGAACGTTCGCGATTCGAAGATAATCCAAGGGAGCCAATCGGTTATTCGTGTAGTCCTTTCAAATCAGTTCATTTCGATTAAGTTTAGCTAGGAGATGTAGGTAACGTTGCCAACATGCAGTATATGAAGACTTGATGCTACCCCCACTAGCGGTAATCCAACTAAATATGCTGAATTTGCCATACAGAAGAACGGGTTCAAATAACTATCACCTGTAAACAGGCAGATGGCACAGAATCAAATAGGGATGACAAAAAAATCGCAAGCCCTGTAGTGGGCTGGCACCCTGCCCGGGGTTTGTTTCCTGCTTTGATCCCTGTGGCGGCTGGGATTGGCTCCAGCAGACTTCCGTGACCCTGTAGTTTGGATATAGCGGGTTGGATAATGAATGGATGGATGAAAAAATCGCAGGCCAGACCATACCCCCGACGGCACTGGCCATAGCAACTCTGCACTCAAAACGTGCATTTCATGACCTTTGGGTTATTCCGCTTTGCACTGTTACAGAGCCATAAGTAAAGAATCTGTTGCTGCTAGAATAGGAATCGATTTACAGGAATTTAACGTGATAGCTTTGGAGCAGCTTATAAGACACATCATCACATATAAATAACACGCATGACAAGTTAAACAGCATACTTGATACACAATTGTAGATTACTACGATATATAAAGGAGGTATTGAAACGATTTACAAGTGAATCCGCGTGTGTGTGAGTAGTGCGGATGAACACACATACATGTGTATATATATATGCAAGCACACATTCACGCCTCCATCCAGATACGCTGAATTACTGGTTTGCGAGGTCAGTGGCACGGGCAAAGAAACTGTTCCGGGTCTATTAGTTTTAGTTTTAATTGACCTAAAGGATTTATGAGAGAGGAATGCTTTGAACGAGTGATGATGACCTGGGTGAGATAAATCGGTGGTGATCCGTTTGACATGGTTCATGGCGCTAGATGCATATAGTTCTCTTCCGAAATTACCGCAAAATAAGCAAGCGTTCCCATCGGGCTGGGCACATACACACCGTGGTGTTATCACGGGAAAAGAAATCTTTATGCTTTTCGTATGAATTCCCCAAGGGAAGATAACACTGATTTTTCAGTAATGTGAATTTGTGCAGCACCTGCAGGATGTAATATATTAACCCTAAATCATAGCAAGACATAACATTTACAATCTTTTTATTCCAATTCAGGATTGTGAGTAGCTGGGGGCATAATCGGGTTTAATCGCGTATCTGATTAATATGGACTGTTTATGTATGTTTTTACGATTTAAGTTTATTTCTTTTCATCATTAGCACAGTCGCTGTTTTATTTTCGTGTTCTTGTGAAAGGAGGACCCACAGCACCTAAATAGCGTTATTCATTCGAAATTGGCAATATACAAATACGATTTTGCTCAAAAATGGCATGGTCACAACCAAAGTCAGTAACTCTACACATTGATTTTTTTTTTCAAAATGTTTTATGTATGAGACAAAAAAATGAGTAATACCTGTAACCTACGTTAAAATCTGCATATCTCTAAAAAAGTTACCTGCGGCAGCGCTCAGCTGCGCGAATTTCTGTAGTTTTTATGATGCCGTATTATAGAACAGTTTATAATAATTGAACTGTGATTGGGTAAAATAAAGCGCTCCTTTCGGATTACGTCTTGGATTGGCGCGCCTTCGAACCACGTGTCTGACGTCAAACGAGGGGCGTGTCCGGCACGTCAGTGGTTTATGGCCGGTGCTTAGTTGTTTGTTTGTTTGTTGTGTGCGCTGTCTGTGTCAGATGGGGCCACGCTGGCTGTCTGTGTGGAGTTGATGTCAACTGTACGTTGTGTGTTATTTTTAAAATGGGGGGCGGGGGGTCCGTTTTTTTAGGTGGAAGGTTAGTTCCTGTTTTCTTTTGGTAGCGCAGTATAATTAAGGTGTATGCGCCGAGTCTGTAGACACAGTGACGCCGCCGAGCACAAGCGAGTATCAGGTCGCACGGAGGCTTAAGCGGCTTGAAATGGTTTTCTCTAAAACAGGCATTTTTGGTAATTTAGCAAGATTTACATGATTAACGTTACACAGTTTTGTGCTGTGTTGTCAAAAACAAATTTGCATGAAATACTGCCTTTTGTATTAAAATAATAAATATTCGGAATATGCATATGCATAGTACCACAAAAGCGGGTGAAAAAATACATACATTGTAAATGAACATTATCCACATTTAACTAAGTTTAACTGGTCCCCATCCGTGGTAAGTGCAGGGTTGGTGCCTGCTTTATCCCCCCTGCTGTCAGGGTAGGCTCTGGCTTTCTGCCACACTTCATGTACTGCAGTGGGTTCAACCCGCATCTCAGCATTTCACTGGCACATACTTTACCATGTGCAGGAAGTCTAGAGTGTATCCATCCATCCATTTTCCAACCCGCTGAATCCGAACACAGGGTCACGGGGGTCTGCTGGAGCCAATCCCAGCCAACACAGGGCACAAGGCAGGAACCAATCCTGGACAGGGTGCCAACCCACCGCAGGACACACACCCTAGGGCCAATTTAGAATCACCAGTCCACCTAACCAGCATGTCTTTGGACTGTGGGAGGAAACCGGAGCGCCCGGAGGAAACCCACACAGACACGGAGAGAACATGCAAACTCCACGCAGCGAGGACCCGGAAGGCGAACCTGGGTCTCCTAAGTGCGAGGCAGCAGTGCTACCCACTGCGCCACTGTGCCACCCCCTCTAGAGTGTGTGTGTGTATATGTGTATATATATATATATATGTGTGTGTGTGTGTGTATATATATATGTGTATGTGTGTGTGTGTATATATATATGTGTGTGTCTGTATATATATTTGTGTGTGTGTGTATATATATATATATATGTGTGTGTGTGTGTGTTTCTGTATATATATATGTGTGTGTGTGTCTGTATATATATGTGTGTCTGTATATATGTGTGTGTGTATATATATATACTGTATGTATATGTGTGTGTGTGTGTTTCTGTATATATATATGTGTGTGTGTGTCTGTATATATATATGTGTGTGTATATATATTATATATATATATATATATATATATATATATATTTATGCCTATTTGGTTATTGGTTAGGTAAGTGAATGGGATCTCTTAATATTATTTTTTTTTGTTATTTCAAATTTGATTCAAGTCTTTCCAAGGCAACGTACAACATTTGCCATACATTTGGTTACAATTATTTTGGTTTTGCAGTTGGAGCCCAGGCAGGTGAAAGGACCTCCTCATTTTCACACAATAGTGCTGCTACTTGTAAAACAACATAACTCCATTAAGTTTCGTCTAGGGTTTTGGGAGGCTTCCAGTTCAGTTTTGTCCCAGTTTCGCCTAGGATCATTATCCCTGTTAACAGCTGAAGCCGTTAGAAGTATTCATATTGAAATTCTACTCTTGATAAGGAAGTAAAACTCAGATCTTCATTCTAGCTATTTTCTAAATTAGAAGCTAGGACTTCTTTTGGCTTAATTTTAGTTCACACACTGGTTAAAATGTGGATCACTTAATTACTGCTTTTACTTTTAAAAAGCTGCATTTAGAGTTTTAAGTGTCTGTTTTTCTTTACCAATTATGATTTAACAACAAGTTTAAAATGAGAGAGTAAACAGGAAAGTCACAAACCTGGTTCCATTTGCACCTGTCTGTGTTTATCGTATAGTATCTTATATTAAAGTATTTTGGAAAAAAATTGGAGAATACAATGGAAGAATGAAGTAAAAATCTGCTTTGGCCCACAAAATATTTTGGTCTCAGGAAAAGAGGAGCTTTGAAGTGAACAACTCCTGACATGGTAGTATAAGAATAGTAACAAACGATGTACTGTAGTGACAGGGTGTTGTACCGTGTTAACCGTTGTGGATGTAGTGAGAAGTCAAGCAAAAAGACCCCTTTTATTGGCTAACTAAAAAGATTACAATATGCAAGCTTTTGAGGCATCTCAGGCCCCTTGTTCAGGCGAGGTGTTATCGTGCTATTCAGTTGATAAGGATGGCTTAGTTGTTAGCACTACTGCTTGATAGATCAGTTGTCCATTGTATGCATTCCACTTCTAGTCACTATCTGTGTGGAGTCGGAATGTTCTCCTCATATCTGCTTTGGTTTTTCAATGAATATTCTGATTTTTCTCTCACATCCCAAAGATGTGCATGTGTGGTTAACTGGCATTTTTAAATTGGCCCATGTGGGTGAAGCTTCACCCTTCCTAGTTAATTCCTGCTATGAATTCAATAGGCTCCCCCGTAAGCAAACACCCCTCAGGCTCTGAACAGGATTATTATTTCGTTTTATTGAGAATAAGCTCCAAATTGCTATAAAGGGTTACCTTCTAATTAAGAAAATTAGTTGAAGGGACAGTCTATAGCCACCATAGACCTGCAGGAGACGTATCTGTGGTAGATGATCCACCAGAATTAAGATATGTTTCTATGTGTCTCCATTTGTAAAAATTGAAAACCCTTCATCTGGTTCAGTCCAGTGCCAATCAATGCATTAGGGGACACAGGCAGATGCCATATTTGTGAAGGTTAAGAGGCATGCGTGCTGGACACAGAATGGGAACCCCCCCCCCGGGGTCGTCAGACTATGATGATATTATGATGATAATGAGTATTGGGCCTTTAATGAAAGTAAAGCAGAGGGGTACTGAGTGGGCACTGTCAGCCAATGGGCACCATTTATGAAAGTAAAACTTCAAAGGCTAGGGGCACACATTCCTTAAAGTCCACAGCATATGCACAGAGGGGTGCACATGTCTGCCACCAAGAGGGAAAACAGGTTGTCAAAGGTTAATGATATCGACTGCCCTCTGTGGACAACGAGGGAGGGCATCTGTCAGCATTGCCCAGGGCTCCAAATGGGCTTCGATGGGAACTAGTTCAGTCTGTAGCATTTATTAAGATCACGGGTGTCGAACTCCAGGCCTGGAGGGCTGCAGTGGCTGCAGGTGTTCATTCTAACCATCTTCTTCATTAGTGACCAGTTTTTGCTGCTAATTAACTTCTTTTGCTTTAGTTTTAATTAACTTAACCAGCAGCCAAACAATAACAATGAGACACAAAACGAGCTGCCACCTGACCAGCTCACCTGTGCCCGTCACACAATATCTCAAAATAAAGAAAGGTCTCAGTAAGGTTGATCTCTCAGGTCACCAAAACATTTTGACGAACAGAAAATCAACCGTTTTGGAAATGTCTTCTGTGGCAGAATGAGAGCGGCAACAGACCTCAACATTATATAACGGGCTTAATAAATTAACAGCAAGAATCAGCTTCTCATTAATAGGTTGGTTGGAGTGAAATTGGTTGGAGTTTGAAGTCCCAGTTTGGCTGCTCATCTGTTGGCTCGTTTCACGTCTCATTTCTGTGTGTCTTTCATGAAGAAACAAATCAATTCAGAGGACTGAATCCTTAAAAACAGGGCTATTAAAATGAAGGGAAAAGGGAGTTAATTAGCAGTGAAAACTGATTAACAAAAGGGTCAGAATGAAAACCTGCAGCCACTGCGGCCCTCCAGGCCTGGACTTTGACACCCCTGATTTAGATGTTTGTCCTTGATGTGATCAGACCTTACGGTATAAATTTTGATCATCCTTCGCTAAAATAACATTTCATTATAACAGCAAAACCATAACAAAGCATTGCGGATGGATTAGCACTGCGTTACCTCAGCTCCATGGTTTGATTCCTGGCCGACTCTCAGTTAATGTGGAATTTGCAGCTTCTACCTGCATGTATGATTGATTTTCTCCAAGTGTTTGCATTTCCCTCCTTATCTCAAGGATGTATATCCTAAATTAATTGGTGACACTAAAGTAACCCATTGTGTGTGTGTTTCATCCACTTATCGTTACTGCCTGACACCTCTTTCTCTTGCCTGGACAGGTTTCAGCCCCCTATGGCCCAGTAATAGAAAAAGAAAGCATTGCAAATTAATGGTGTATTATATCAAAATGCATATTGTGGTAAAACAACAGCTAGAATATATTGTAATGTCTTCATTGAAGTGGACAGTTAGTCACCTTTTTAAAAGTTTCTGGATGAGATATTGGGCCATCTGAACAAGCCCGTCTCATTTGCTAAACTTGTTAGCTTCTTTCTGGCAGATGGATACAAGGGATGACTTGTTCTCACATAAGATACATCCGTTTCCTTTATGTGGTAGATATGTCTGTTACCTAGAGGTAACAATTATTTAAATAATTCTTTAATTTAAAAGAAAAGCTATTCTTTTGCTGAAGCAGCAACGATTGTTAGAGAATGGGACACTGGACACACACTCACGCCACCCAGTTTATGGCGCTTTTCCACTGCATAGTACGGCACGACACGGTTCAGTTCAGCTCACTTTTGGGGGGTTTTCCACTGGGAACAGTACCTGGTCCTTTTTTTAGTACCACCTCAGCGCGCCGAACCGTTACCAAAACGTGACGTGTAAACTCTGCTGGTCACTGATTGGCCGGAGAAAATCGTCATTACTGCGTCACTGAACTTGCGACACGAGACACAACAGACCCGCTAGATTTTTAGCACAGCCAGCGAAGGTTCGGACGCACCATTTTGTTTTAACCAAAAATGGCTGTTTCGTGGTCTATTAAAGGAAGTACAGATGTTCCTCTCGTTGGTAGCCGAGGAGCGGATCCAGCGAGAGCTGAAAGGAGCGACGCGGAATGAAAACGTTTTTCAGGAGGTCGCTAAGCTCTTGGGCGCACACGGCTACCATCGGACTTACAAACAGTGTAGGGACAAGTTAAAAAAAATGAAGAGCGACTACAGGAGTATAAAGGACCACAACAGCCGGAGTGGCTCAAACAGGTGCTCGTGGAAGTGGTTCGACCAAATGCATAAGTGGATGAATGTTTCTTCAGACATTCGAAAGTTCTCCAGCCACTGAGTGTTTGGAAAACCGGGAACAATCACATCCCACCACTCTGAAGCACGGTTAAATGTCCAAACAGATGGTCTGTTGCGGCGACTTTTTTGCAAAATGTGGAAGATCTGTAATATACAGAATCAGCATTTTAATGTTACACTGGCAGTTAAGTTCATTTTATGCTTTGCAACAGTGATAAAAGTTAGCTAGTGATGTGCTTTTTTTTAGATGCTTACCCTTGCGCGTCGTCGAGCTAAAGTGTTGTCGTTGTCTGCGTGTTGTTGTAAAAGTTCCAAAACTCTCTTGTTTTTTTTAGCTGTGATTTCTTTGGCTGCCATCAGCCTCTTTTGAAACAAACTCCTTTGTCTTGCTGTTAAATGAAGAACACCATTCCGTCGATATGCTCCATTGTTGTGTGTTTGTTTGTGGCGCGTTTACGATGATGTCACGGCAGTAGAGGCGGCGCAACTATAACGACACGTGAATAATCCCGCCCACTCTCAAGCGGTACTAAACTGCAGTCGAAACGCAAACCGAGCCGAACTGAGCCGAACCAAGGTGAGCTGTACTGAACCGTGCTGTGCCGTACTATGCAGTGGAAAAGCGCCATTAGAGTCACCATTTAGCCTAACGACATGGCTTTGTATTTGGGAACCCACAAAAAATATGCAGTCTACATAAAAAAATGTGCCTCGTCTGTATACAGAACATGAAGTTGTACAGTAAAATGTTCCAGTGATTATAAGCCAGAGAGAGACAGTCAGTCAGTATCCTAACTACAGGAGCCAATCCCAGGAACAAACCCCAGGCAGGACACAGTTTAGGATCGCCAATGCACCCAACATGCATGCCTTTGGACTGTGGGAGGAAACCCACGCAGACAACACGCAAACTCCACTCAAGGAGGACCCAGGAAGCGAACTCGGGTGTCCTAACTGCGAGGCAGCAGCGCTACCCACTGCGCCACCGTGCTGCTCGAGAGAGGCAATTATAGAGAAATCCTATAAAACAATGCCAAACGGGCAATGTCTGCCTTGTACTGGCGCCTTTTGACCTTAGTTTATGTACTAACATGTTGGTTACAGGTAAGTTCAGGATATGAGCATAGAATGCTTCATTAACATTTGCTGGCACAGTTGTTTAAACTTATTATAAATTGCTTAACCTGGAAAACAGTGCGTCTTTAAAGTTAGCTTGGACAGTTGGGGCAGAGCGAGAACGGTTATTTGCAATCTGGATAGTTCACTTTTCAGTCATTGTTTCTTTGAGAATAATTATTTGCACATTGATTTATGGGAAGGTTTGCCAGGAAAGATGTAATTTCCATGTACTGGTACTTCAGTACACGTGCTTATGATTTCTTGTGATACCTTTTTTTTTTTT
This sequence comes from Polypterus senegalus, assembly GCF_016835505.1. Lineage (NCBI taxonomy): Eukaryota > Metazoa > Chordata > Cladistia > Polypteriformes > Polypteridae > Polypterus > Polypterus senegalus. The sequence goes on from NC_053171.1 coordinate 92,132,575, forward strand.
TCTTGGCATGTCTATTCCAAAATTCTTTCTTTTCTTATTTTTTTTTTTCATCTCTCAGGCCATGAACAGGCAGACTCTTGAACATCTCATGCGTGTCTTGAATAGAAGTCGGACTAAGAATTACGCGTTTAGGCGAGTCAGTATTCCATTCACCGATAGTTAAACTGGAAGAGGATAGCGTATTAAGCGTTGGGCTTGTTGCTATTTATCATAATATCTTCATTTACAAATTCAAGTTTTTGTATGAAAATATGACCGGTGTCAAAGTGGCTCTTAAATATTCATGCGGACAAGGCTTATGATCTGAAGACGTTAACACCTCCCCTTAAAGCTGGCCCCATACTTTTTACAGCTCTGGCCATCCATCTGTAATGCATTTTAACTCGTCCCGTACATTCAGCTTTATTTCCTGGTCGTTTGGCTACAGGCTGACTACTGCTGCCATGTCTTCTTCTAATCTGGTTACTGTGACTCCTGTGAATGGATTAGTCTGCTCTTGGTTAGTTATTTCATTTGGATACTGTTTAGCTTGTGTTGGCACCATTAGCTTGAATATTTCAGTAATCCTCTTTTTCCCTAATTGGGTATCTATTATCTAAATGAAAACTATGCCTTACCAGTCACAAAAACGTGTTAGGTCGACATATTTGTATTCTTACGATTTAAGCATTGCTAGGTTTTACACTCTGTGCTGTTACTGGCACCATCAGCTGTTTTCAAGCACATGTTCTGCTGTCGCACTAAATTGTCTCATCACACATAAGGTCTTAAGATGCCTTATTGGAGGGATGTCGAAGTCTTTCCATTTTATAACAAGGATTAAAAGCACTTTGTTCCTATGTGACATCTTTTCTTATCAAGCAGATATGTTGTTTCCAGACCTTCTCACGCCCGTAGTCTGTGCATTTGTGTCCTCGTTTTCCTGTAGTGTTTAGTTGTCCCGTAGTATCAGATCAGAGCTAACTTGTCGATTCGTATGTCAGCCGGCACACGTCTCACTCTGAGTCATAGCAGTTCACGAAGGCATGAAAGTCATTATTTCTTGTATTCATTTTCTAAATCTGAAGTTGAGGTTTTGAGTAGTGCACTGACTTGCAATGCTGCCTTATGGATCTGGGATCCTGGGTTCAAATCCCACCATCCGTTGTTGACAGGGTGGACTTTGCACTCTCTCGTCTGGTTTTCTGTAGTCGTGAGGATTAAGGCCTCATCCACACATACCCAGGTATTTATTTTTTTTTAAAACTGGAGTTTTCCTCCTTCGCTTAAACCAAAAAAAAAAAAAATCCCGTCCACATGCGCACCGTTTCTAAAAAAATCTCCATCCATATAAAAATGCAAAAATCTGCTGTCAAGAGCATGAAACAGGCATCGATAACAAGAGAATGTAATTTATTCTGTCCGCACACACGGATATTTTTTAAAACATAGGTGTTTGTATGCGTTTTGGCGTTTCGTCCACACGGAAACTGATTTTTAGGTTCCTGAAACCGGGCCCTTTGAAAACTCCTTCCAGAGTGAAGATGTTTAGAAACTCAGTCTTCCCCATTTATGTGTAGGCAGGGAAAACTGAGATTTTGGCTCCACAGTGTATGCCGGTATCTTCTTTGATTGACGTCAGTGTGTGTGCCATTATCTGTTTTATTTACATGCGGCAATCTTTTGCAATTGCGGTCATAGCTAAAGTAGTGCTGGTGTTAACCTTGTTAACGGGACTCTTTACATGTTTCCATTTAATCGTACAGTTACTGCGTCACAGGCGGCACGGTGGCGCTGCTGCCTCGCAGTTAGGAGACCCGGGTTCGCTTCCCAGGTCCTCCCTGCGTGGAGTTTGCGTGTTCTCCCCGAGTCTGCATGGGTTTCCTCCCACAGTCCAAAAACAAGCAGGTTAGGTGGATTGGTGATCCTAAATTCTGTTCGGTGTGTGTGTGTGTGTGCCCTGCGGTGGGGGTTTGTTTCCTGCCTTGTGCCCTGTGTTGGCTGGGAATGGCTCCAGCAGACCCCCGTGACCCTGTAGTTAGGATAGAGCGGGTTGGATAATGGATGGATGGATTTCAATAATAAGGGGTGGCATGGTGGTGCAGTGGTAGTGCTGCTGCCTCACAGTTAGGAGACCTGGGTTCGCTTCCCAGGTCCTCCATGTGTGGAGTTTGCATGTTCTCCCTGTGTCAGCGTGGGTTTCTCCCACAGTCCAAAGACATGCAGGTTAGTTGGATTGGTGATCCTAAATTGCCCCTAGTGCGAGTGTGTGTGCCCTGTGGTGGTTTGTTTCCTGCCTTGCGCGCTGGGATTGGCTCCAGCAGACCCCCATGACCCTGTAGTTAGGGTTTAGCAGGTTGGATAATGGGTGGAAGAATTACTTTGCCACTATATTGAGCAACAGAGACGTAATGCACTACGTAGGTCACTGCTACATCAAACACTCCAACGACACAGACCCAGCCACCAACATCGTCGGTTTTGGATGAGACCCATTCAGACCTCTAGTTGGTGGGACACGTTTGAGAATGAAGTGGTTGTTTCGTTTGACGAGGACATCGCTGTTGTCTTTTGAGTGAGCTGCTTTGTCTGCACATCAAAGGAAAGACAACTGTAATGAGATTGCCAGTCAGTGTTGTCTGAAACGTTGCCTACACGCCCTACTATTTAGCAGACAAGGGGAGATTATGCATGATTGCAAACGCCTTTGGGTTGTCAAGACAGGTGGTTTCTAAAATAGTAAGGTAAGTGTGTGAAGCAATTATAGTCCACTTGGGTCCTGTGTATTTCCACAAATTCCATGCTGATCACACATTTGTAAAAAGAGGGCAATGGACATTTAAGTTAAATGGTGTTTCCACATTGCAGCAGTGTAGGCCCTGCAAGGTGGTGGCATCCTAGAATAAGCAGGCTTGAGAGTGTTACACGTTTTATTTGTGTGAGCTTCACCAAGTCACACGCCAGGTAACCAGCACTGATAGGGCAATAAAGCACAGGAGGTGTTCGTTTTTTTCTTTTCCAGAAGTCATTATCTCTGCTTTCCAGACGACTTATAGTTCTTTCTCGATGCATTTCTGATACGTCAGATCTACTTGGCTTATTCAACTGTATAACATCATTTGCAAGATGGGGTTTCTGTCAACATGGTTTCAAGCCATGCCCACTACACATTATTTAAATACTAAGAAGGGCTTGCTTCTCAGAGTGCATTTAAGTAGTAGTCTGTTAGTAGGCTTACGAGCTGGAAGGAGCTAATTAAAAGCAGGGATGTTTTACTGTGGCATGTGGCTCTATCGCTTTGATCTGATAATGAGTTTAAATTACACAGCATTTTAAAGTGATCTTTAACAATATCCCAGTATGTCTGAGACTGAAGGGCCTTCCCATCTGTACAGAAAACACTGAAAAGCGTTTATTGCTTTGCAGAGGTTATGTCTTTTAAGGCTTGTGTTGTATAATTAAAAGTTTCAATAAATGTTTGCTTACTTTTATTTATTTCACACATCCATGTGATTGAATGTGTAAAAGCGAACTATTTACTTTTTCAATGCAACCAGTCTGGCTCATTTTTTGTTCTTTGCAGTTTCTAAGTAACACATTTGTTCTTTGTACAAAAAAAATATCTAATTTAAAAAAATGACACAGGAATGACTGAAATAACATTTGTGTGAAAACCTGATGTAGATGCAACAGGTATTGAAAAAAAAAACTATGGGATTAGTGACGTTGCTAATCTGAAACATTTATAGATTGTGTTCATTTAGATAGATAGATAGATAGATAGATAGATAGATAGATAGATAGATAGATAGATAGATAGATAGATAGATAGATAGATAGATAGATAGATAGATAGATATGAAAGAAGAATCAGCAACTACATCAGCATTTGCTATTAACATGTGACGAGAAGTCACAATGCTGTGTGCTTCAATGTTTGATGAATGGTTCGATGCGGTGAAGCAAATCATCAAACTTAAATGCTGACATGCAAATGTACTCATGGAGTTTTTCTTGCATATTCAATACAAGTGTCACATATTCCCTTTTGTAATGAGTTAGAGATATAGATAGATAGATATGAAAGATAGATAGATAGATAGATAGATAGATAGATAGATAGATAGATAGATAGATAGATAGATAGATAGATAGATAGATAGATATTTTATTAATCCCAAGGGGAAATTCACATTTATCTGGTGTTTGGACAGCCGTTGTTTTACCATAACCAATTATAATTAGATGTTTTTTTGGATTGTATAGTCTTCGAGTTAGAAAGAATTATCAAATATTACAATGGCAAATTGTATCCATGAGTTTCGTGTTCTTCTTCATGGAGCCTCTTCCATAAAATGAGAAAAATAAACTATAAAACAATAAACTAAAACAATATTTATAAAGTAGGGGGTTACCCCCTGCTTTCTTTGCTTGCAACCATCCCCGGCCTGTGCTATGCGCCAGCCACTTCACGTCTCTGCTACTTGCTTTGTGAAGTGGGGGGGCTGAACGAACTCCAAGGAGATGTGGTCGCTCCTCTGAAACCCCCTCTTAAACGGTGATACAATAGGAAACAAATACAATTTATTTACCTCCTCTTTGCTCGATCAGCTGCTGCTGTGCTGTGTGATCTACATCTTGTGCGGCGCTTCGAACATGTAAAAGCCCGTACAGCAGCTGTCCTACTCTTTGTCTTTTATTTCCGGCCCCGGGTGTGGTTAAATCTCTTGACACAAAGTCTCGTCTCGCAGGGCGTGAGTTCGTGATCATTTTTGTTTATAATTTAAAAACGGAATAAGAATCTGAAAATCTAATAACATCACATTAAAGTTTGATAAATTCTGAAAAGAATGATACCATAAATAAATACATAGGTTTTAAAATAGGCCTGATTTAAAGCGTGACAAAAAACGTAACATAAAATTGTTGCACTTTTAGGCTTAGGATTTTATATATATATAGAGTAGATATATAAATAAACGATAAAATGATAAACTAAAAAATTCAGAGAAGTTTTATCTACGGTACTTCTTGATCCAGAGTTCATCTCTGTAGCACAGAGTAAAGGGCAGACAACAGCACTGGACGGGGGTCAGCAGCCCATCGCAGGGTCCACTTATACTCAGGGTCAACCTAACGTCTTTGGGGATGTGAAAGAAAAACCCACACAAACACAAAGAAAATGTGCAAACTCCACACGTACAACAGCTGGGTGTGGGACTGAAACCCAGAATGCTGGATCTGTGAGAAGGCAGCACGACCCAATACATCACTATTTTGTCTTAATATAATCAATACCAAAACCAAACATTTTTGAAATATGTATTCACCTCAGCCATTACTCATTGACCTCTTCATGGGCTGTACTCTTTACGGATGTTCCTGCTAATGGTAACCGTTCACAACAGGGTTGTTAAGTAGCATTTGCCCATTTCCACTTTCTGAATTTCACTGTAGATTGAGTAATGGTGATTGATGACAGCAGACTGTCTAACACAGGGATTTAGACATGTCACACCTTAAAGTCTGACTTTCCAAATAACTTGGATTATTAAATTGAACTTGTCAGTTTAGTGTTACTATTTTAGAATTCCTGTAAAACAGCCGTTGTTGTTCTTTTCATCACATAATTGTTCAGACTTTGCTATTACCTGTGCCAGTGAAATAATGAAGAATGAGACAGCGATAACTTCTGAAGACTGCTCCCCACTTGCTCGCGTATTCAAACACAGTATGTGTTGTGTATATTCTCATCACTTACCACACATTTTAGTTGTTACAGTAATAAACATTAGTTTGATTTCAGAAAACACAACAACACAAATGTGGTAGTTGTTGATTTGATTTTGGTAGTTAAGTATTCTGTTTAGCAGCCCTGCAAACCGCATGTCTTTGAGATCCGCAGTTATACCACATGCACCTCAGAAGAGCTCCTCAACCTGAAGTTCAGCATGTTCAGGCCTGGCCAATACTTGGATGGGAGACCATCTAGGACAGGGGTGTTGAGCTCCAGGCCTGGAGGGCCGCAGTGGCTGCAGGTTTTCTTTCTAACCCTTTTCCTAATCAGTGACCAGTTTTCACTGCTAATTAACTTCTTTTCCCTTCATTTTCATAGCCCTGTTTTTAAGGATTCAGTCCTCTGAATTGACTACTTTTCTTCATTAAATGACAGCCAAAGAGAAATGAAGTGTGAAACGAGCCAACAGATGAGCAGCTAAACTGGGGCTTCAAACTCTGACCAATTTCACTCCATCCATCCATCCATCCATTTTCCAACTCGCTGAATCCGAACACTGGGGTCTGCTGGAGCCAGTCCCAGCCAACACAGGGCACACGGCAGGAACCAATCCTGGGCAGGGTGCCAACCCACCGCAGGACAAACACAAACACACCCACACACCAAGCACACATTAGGGCCAATTTAGAATCGCCTATCCACCCAACCTGCAAGTCTTTGGACTGTGGGAGGAAACGCACGCAGACACAGGGAGAACGTGGAAACTCCACGCAGGGAGGAGCCAGGAAGCGAACCCAGGTCTTCCAACTACGCCCCTGACCAATTTCACTCCAACCAATTGCTTAACGAGAAGTCAATTCTTGCTGTTAATTAAGCTCGTTATTTAATTCCACGGCTTGTTGCTGCTCTCATTCTGCCACAGCACACATTACCCAAACTGTTGATTTTTCTGTTTTTTTAAGAACACCGTCAAAATGTTTTGGTGACCTGAGAGATCAGCCTTACTGAGACCTCCACCTTTCTTTATTTCCGCATATTGGGCACGAGTGTGCTGGCCACGTGGCAGCTTGTTTTGGGTTTCGTTATTGTTTGGCTGCTAATTAAGAAAAAAGAAACAACTAAGGTGTCTGAGTCAAGTTAATTAAAACTAAGGCAAAAGAAGGTAATTACCACCAAAAACTGGTCACTAATTAAGAAGATGGTTCGAATGAAAGCCTGCAGCCACTGCGGCCCTCCATGACTGGAGTTCGACACTCCGGATCTCGGAGAAGCTTGGGTTGCTGCTAGAAGAGGTGCTGGTGAGGCCAGCAGGAGATGCTTGCCTTGTGGTTTGAATTCGGATCTGAATGGCAGGGACACTGTGCTGTAAGCATGGCGTCGTCCTTCAGATGAGATATACGAGGTGCGACCCAAAAGTTCCTGGAATGCATTTATTTAAAAGCATTCACACCAAATAACAATTAATGGTGAACAGTTCCTTCAAAATAGTCACCCGCTGAGTTGATACGCCAATCCCAGCGAGATTTCAACCATTCGAAGCATCTCTGGAAGTCGTTGCTTGTCAGTGTGTTCAAGACGTCGGTTGTTACCGCTTGGATCTCCTCCACCATCTCCAATACGCGTCCCTTGAGCCTCATCTTCATCTTAGGAAATAAAAAAAATCAGACGGCGCTAAATCAGGGGAGTACGGAGGGTGGGGAATGGCAGTAAACTTTGTAGAAGCCAAAAATCCACGCATAATCAGAGATGTGTGAGCTGGTGCATTGTCGTGATGCAAAAGAAATGATTTGTCAGCCCACATCTGGGGACGTGTTCGGCGAATTCGATTTCGAAAACATCCCTGTAGAATGCTCCATTCCCCGTCTGTCCTTGTGGCACAGATTCCTTGTGGATGACACCCTTCACATCAAAGAAGCAAATGAGCATTGACTTGGTGTTGCTGTGAACTTGTCGAGCTTCTTTGGGTCTTTCGAATCACTCATTTTCACGAACAACCCTTCACAGACACAACTGAAGTTTAAATGAGAACTGGAACTGTGCTGACGTTATAACGTGAGATAACAGCTCTCAAGGACAACTTGAACTGCTATCTAGCAGCGATTGATATAACCAAACCCTTCTGGCTGCAGAATAAATGCATTCTGGCAACTTTTGGATCGCACCTCGTAAATAAAATTAGGGTCCTGACTCTCTGTGGTCATAAAGGATCCCCGGGAATCCTTCGTAAAGAGCAGTGTGTATCCCAATGTCCTGGCTAAATTGTCCTCCATGGGCTGGTCATTCTGGCCCCCTAGTCATCCCCCGTTTCTAATTGGCGGTCTCTCTCACCACCTAATGAGTATACTGGCGCAGAAATGGCTGCAACGTATCATCCAGATGGATGCTACGCATTTGTGGTGGCTGAAGTGGCTCCGCACTCACTTTGAAAAGCGCTTTGAGTAATGAGAGAAGTGGTACATAAATGTAAAGAATTATTATTATACTACTATATATCATATAGTAGAGATATGAAGCACGCTTTAAATCTACATACAACTAAATTCCTTTTATTTTGGAATAAACACATAGCGCAGCCACTTGTAGATGTCCTACGGTGCTCGCACCTAATGCAGCTGGGAGACAGTCAAGACACTCAACATCAGTCCTGAACTGGAGTTGCTGGCTATAAAATGGATGAGTGGTTTGACACACAACTACAGTTGTGTTTGTAACATTTGGAGGATGAGTTTCGAGCCTTTGTTAACATATCAACGTTACGTATGGTGTTGTTTTAAAAGGCCATCATGTGAAGCCCTTCATTCAAATGTGCAACACTACAAGTTAAAATGTGTGCAGGTCACATTGTCACACTCATATTTCTGTACGAGTCCTATAAATGGGTAAACGTGCTAATGAAGCAAGTGTGTTTTTGCCTTCAGGCTGCTTCTTGCGGACAGCTTCTCTCTCCCTAACACTGCCTCCACTTATGCTTGCTGCACCCAATTGTTTTTTAGATTGCCTTGCATACCACCTGATAAGTCCTCGCATGCCCGCTAGTGGTACCATACTACGTGTTGTGAACCACTGATCTAAAAGACAAAGATCAAGGCTCCAAGTGTACTTGAGTACATCTCTTAAGGTGGTATAGTTGTTGTTGTTCTGGTGGTTTAATACTTCACATCACTGTCCTGTTAAAGGGTAACTTCTTCTGCAGATTCAGGTTTCTGGTTAAAGACTATTGTTTTTTTTTTTTCCAGTAGTTTTCTTTTTTGCACCCCATTCATCTTTCTTTTGGCTCTGACAAGCTTGCTGGTCCTCACTGCTGGACAGCAACACGATATTTTATGGTGGAGATGGTGTGACTTGGCTGATGCGCAGTGTTTGTCTTGCACCTCATCTACAACTTGTTCAGGCCAGAAAGTTTCACCGCAGTCGCGCCAGACCACAAGCCTTCCTTAGCTATTTTCTAGGTGATGTTTTGCAATCACTTAAATGGAAAAGACATGCACCCCCAGGCAGGGCTTCTTTATTAGCATTCTCTCGTAAATGTTTGGCTCGTTGGAATTCTTTGGAAAATGTTGATCCTTTAACATCAAGTTAAAACGCAGACTCTGACTTCTTTTTTCAGATTAACAATAGACCGAATTACAAAATATATGATATGAACAGTACAGGGCTGATCCATCCATCCATTATCCAGCCCGCTATATCCTAACTACAGGGTCACAGGGGTCTGCTGGAGCCAGTCCCAGCCAACACAGGGCACGAAACAAACCCCGGGCAGGGCGCCAATCTACCACAGGGCACACACACACTTTAGAATCGCCAATGGACCTGAATGTCTATGGACTGTGGGGGGAAACTCACACAGACATGGGGAGAACATGCAAACTTCACACAGGGAGGACCTGGGAAGCGAACCCGGGTCTCCTAACTGCGAGGCAGTAGCGCTACCCACTGTGCCACCCTGTACAGGGCAGATGCTGATACAAAATTGTTAATATAAATGTAAGGCAACCATTATTAGCGGAATTGAGTTTTGCTTTTTTAATCTCCAGCAGCTGTGTATTTTATGACACTGGCACAATGCAATAATCTGTCATAATGGCATGGCTAAATAACAATTCTTGTTTAGAGCCTGTTCATTTTTTTAAGGCAAATACATTTGGAATAAAAATTAATTTATTTTAAAAAAATGTACTGAGTGGATGGCACTATGGCTTGATGGTCGTCACTGCTGCTTCACAGATCCATCATCCTGGGTTTGAATTCCTCATCGGGTTGTTCTTCATCTGGATTAGCACTTTCTCCCCATGTCAGTATGAGTTCTTCTTCTTCATCACCAAAGAAGTGCATGTTTGATGAATTGTTGACTCTAAATTGGTCATATGTTAGAACGAATGGGGTCTGTGATAAACTGGCACCCTGATCAGGGCTTGTTCCTGCCTCGTACGTAATGTAATTACGATTGGTAGGTAGAATGTTACAATTTCTGAAGAGTGAATTCATTTCCCCCTGAGATGTTTAGTGAGAAGGCAGCATGGTGGCACGGTGTTAGCTGCCTTGCAACAAGGAGAGCAGGATTCAAGTCCGTGGTGCTCCCTGCATGGTGTTTGCACGTTCACCATGCCTTCATGGGTTTCCAAATTGTGCTCTAGTTTCCTCTCGCAGAACAAAGCCATGCTGGTTCAGTGGACTGGTGATGCTTAATTGCTCCTGATGTGTGTGTGTGTTTACTCAGTCCAGGAAGTTTTCCTGGGAAAGGCTCCTGTGACCGTTGTCTGGATAAGTGGGTTTGGAAACTGAATGGATGGATGGATGCTTTCCTAAATTTCATATCCATAAACAGTTCTCAAAGGTCGGCCTACTGTTTAATGGTGCTGCCCACTAATCTAACGCCCTGGATTTTAAATGTTGAACCCCATCGTTGTCTGTTAGAAGGCTGCACATTTGCTCTGTGTTTGTGTTGGTTTCCTCCCACTACCTCAGTTTTTCTGCCGTATCCTAAAGATGTTGTTTTTGAATGCAAACTGCACTCTTTAAGTGTTAGGGTCACACTTAAAACGGTTCTCCACCAGGTTAAGCACGCGGGCAAATTTGCTTTTTAATGTATCAGCAGAAACATATCTCTGAACATTGCATGTTTGTAATATCTATTACAAGTCCCCTCTAATATCGTAGCCTTAATGTGGCAACAGGGTTTGCATGCTATGGGGACCTTAAAATCTGTGTTATCAGAAACGTTTTTTTGTTATCCTGGCAGGGCTACCGTTAGCAATGGGCTTAATGTGAGGAGCCAGACAAAGAGTGCTCCAGATGTGGCTGTTAAGGTGGTTCATATTAAAGCTAAGCAAACGTCACAGAAAGAAGAAATGCAAGGGACCCTGTGCCTGGGGGTCACCCACATAGCTTTCACGTCCCACCACACTAGAGAAGACTGCACTGTTCAAAGGATGGCATTTTAGGTGAAGGGAGGCACTCAGCCAAAAGACCCTATGTTGTGATTGTGCAGAGTTTTTGTCTTATTATATGTTTAATTTTACACTTTTTAACACGCTTATTATTTAATTGAAATTTTGGTAACATCCATCCATCCCTCCATTATCCAACCTGCTATATCCTAACTACAGGGTCACGGGGGTCGGCTGGAGCCAATCCCAGCCAACACAGGGCTCAAGGCAGGAAACAAACCTCGGGCAGGGCGCCAGTCCACCACAGGGCACACACACACCAAGCACACACTAGGGACAATTTAGAATCACCAATACACCTAACCTGCATGTCTTTGGACTGCACGCAGACACGAGGAGAACATGCAAACTCCACGCAGGGAGGACCCGAGAAACAAACCTCGGTCTCCTAACTGCGAGGCAGCAGCGCTACCCACTGCGCCACCGTGATGCCCTTTTGGTAACATGTAGATTCCAATGTTGTGCTTATTTGTTACTTCTTAAATTAATTTAGCATATTAATGTTGTGGGCGGCACGGTGGCGCAGTGGGTAGCCTCGTAGCACTTTGTACCACAGGTTCATGATAGACTATGTAATTATGTCGTCTGTTGTTGACCTTCTTGTCGTGTCATCCTCCCTTCTTAACACTGTTTGGCAATAAGTCTGAAGGCACGGATGATAAATAATGGGGTTGTCCTGGATATGTCGCTTCTCACATCCAAATGAGGATAAATGGGATATGTGACATCTGAGAAACAGAGAAATGGTGCATGTCATTCTGAGAGGACCCCGTTCGAGACATCACTAGTGGAGTTTGTTAGAAAGAGTTAAAGTTGAAAGGTGGTTGGTTTTGTAATCAATTTGCTGGACACAAGTGGTGAAAGAAGTCATCCAAATCAAATTTCATATTTGCCCCATGTCTGTGTGGGTTTCCTGCCACATCACAAACATGCCAGTTGTCTTAATTGTCTGGACCTGTGATGGACTGACACCCCACCCAGAGTTGTTTCCTGCCTGCGTTCAGACCATCCATCCATCCATCCATTAACCAACCTTCTATATCCTAACTACAGGGTCACGGTGTCCCAACCCTGAATAGGACTAAGCTAATGTGTGAATGTTCTACTGGATTTGTAAAAACACATTCAGATGGAACAAGTATGCTATGGTCATATTCTCTGCTTTGCGGTAGAGCTAGTTGATTGAATAAACTCTTTGTGTTTTTTCTTCCTTTCTTTTTAAAGATAAGGTATGTTTACAGTTGCACCCAGTTATCCAGATTTGATAAGAGCTTTTTATTTTATCTTTCTGCATAGTTTTGTATGCTGAACAGGAATAAACAAATTCTGTTAGGCAGGTCCTTAGTAAGCTGTAGAACATGGACAGGGTACAGGAAAATTCTCACTTGCATGGCCGACCATTCTCTGTCACTAGGATCAACAAGAATGTACTAAAATACATAACATCCATCCATCCATTATCCAACCCGCTATAGCCTAACTACAGGGTCTGCTGGAGCCAACACAGGGCACAAGGCAGGAAACAAACCCTGGGCAGGGCGCCAGCCCACCGCAGAAAATACATAACTTACTTTTCTATTAATAATACACTCATCAGCCACTTTATTAGGTACACCTGTTCAACTGCTTGTTAACGCAAACATCTGATCAGCCAATCACATTGCTGATGATTATAATACAACGCAATAACTTTTGGCATGTAGACATTGTCAAGATGACCTGTTGAAGTTCAAACCGAGCATCAGAATGGAGAAGAAAGATAATTTAAGGGGCTTTGAACATGGCATGATTGCTCAGAAACTGCTGATCTACTGTGATTTTCACTCACAGTCATCTCTAGGGTTTACAGAGAATGGTCCAAAATAGGGAACATATCCAGTGAGTGGCAGTTGTCTGGGCAAAAATGGCTTGTTGAGGCCAGAGGTCAGAGGAGAATGGCCAGAATGGTACGAGCTAGTAGAAAGGCAACAGTAAGTCAAATAACCACTCGTTACAACTGAGGTATGCAGAAGAGCATCTCTGAACACACAGGACATTGAACCTTGAAGAGGATGGGTTACAGCAGCAGGAGACCACACCGGGTGTCACTCCTGTCAGCTAAGATTACAATTCGCATAGGCTCACCAAAATTGGACAACAGAAGATTGGAAAAATGTTGCCTTGTCTGATGAGCCTCAATTTTTGTTGCGACATTCTGGCATCAACAACATGAAAGCATGGATTCATCCTGTCTTGTATCAACAGTTCAGGCTAATGGTGGCAGTCTGATGGTGTGGAGGATATTTTCTTGGCACACTTTAGGCTCCTTAGTACCAATTAAGAATTATTTAAATGTAAAAGCCTGAAAATTGTCCCTGACCATGTCCATCACTTTATGACCGCAGTGTACCCATCTTCTGATGGCTACTTCCAGCAGGATAGCACACCACATCACAAAGCTCAGATCATCTCAAACTAGTGTCTTGAACATGACGACAAGTTCACTGTACTGAAGTGGCCTCCACAGTCACCAGATCTCAATCCAGCAGAGCACCTATGGGATGTGGTGGAATGAGAGATTTGCATCATGGATGTGCAGCTGACAAACCTTCACCCACTATGTGATGCTGTTATGTCAATATGGACCAAAATCTCTGAGGAATGTTTCTAGTACCTTTTTGAATACTGTATACACCATGAAGAATTATGTCAGCTCTGAAGGCAAAAGGGGGTTCAACTCGATACTAGCAATGTGTACCTAATAACGTGGCCAGTGAGTGTATATGGGAGAAGATTTTGCGATAGACACTCTACTAATGCAAGGACAGTCGGGGTGCTGAGACTTGGAAGCTGCATAGAAATTCTTTCATGTAGTATTTTGTAGATCCAAGTGATGTTCCATATTCATTTCAAACTTAATGCTGTGAAATCTGAAACTATTTCCAAGAATAATGAAATGTGGTGCTTGATGATGTCAAGGAACAATGGGAAAGGGATCTTTCAAATACAATTTATGAAAAGATGAAGACTCCATAGTGTTAAGGCTGCTGGGGTGGGTAAAATCCAACCAGAGATGTTATGATAGCACTGGACATTGTTGGGATAACGTGATTAATATGTCTGTTCAGTGCTGAATAGGAGGTGGGTAATGCACCCTTGGAATGGCCCCATATGTAGGAAAAGTGACCAGAGGATGTGTTCCAACTACAGAGGTTTCATAATCCTCAGCCTCCCAGGTAAGACACATGCATGCAAGGGTGCTGGTGGGAAGAACCCATCTGATGGCTGAACCAAATGTGGGTTCTGTTCTGGTTGTGGAACAGTAGACCAGCCCTTCTCTCCTTGCTGCAGTTGTTGGAAGTTGCATGGAATTATGATAGCCCAGTCTGGATATGTTTTGTAGATTTGGAAAAATCATATCACGGTGTCCCTCTACATGTGTCGTGTGAGGTGCTACAGGAATATGGAGTAACAGGGCCACACTTGCGTGCTATTCGTTCCCTATGTGAATGCAGTGAGAGCTGCGTCCAACTAACTTAGTGTAATGTCAGACGTGTTCACTGTGGGTTTCCATTTCTGTCAAGGCCGTGCCCTGTCACCACTCCTGTTTGTGGTTTTCATGGACAGGATATCAAAGTGCTGCCAAGGATATGAGGGTGTCCAGTGGAGTAGGCTAAGGATAGCATTGTTGCTTTATGCAGATGATATTGTCCTCTTTGCCTTATCTGACTGTGACATTCAGCACACACTCAAGCAATTCACTGATGAGTGTGAAGTGGCTGGGATGAGGATCATCACCTTCACGTCTGAGGTCATAAGTCTCTCTCAAAAAAGAGTGGATTGCTCCTTCTGAGGGCAAACAGCTTCCTTTAGTGGAAGAGTACAAGTATCTGAATATATGTGAATTTCCCCTTGGGATTAATAAAGTATCTATCTATCTATCTATCTATCTATCTATCTATCTATCTATCTATCTATCTATCTATCTATCTATCTATCTATCTATCTATCTATCTATCTATCTATCTATCTATCTATCTATCTATCTATAATGGGATCTTGAGTGACGAAAAAAGGAAGCGTGAGAGCTGGAGTGACCACAGCTGTTCTGCTGACGCTTTGCCAGTCTGCATAGGTGAAGCGGGAGCTCAATCTAAAGACAAAACTCTCAGTTTACCGTTTGGTCTACATCCCTGTCTTCACCTATGGTCATGAACTGTGGGTAATGACTGGAAGAACGAGTTCACAAGTACAAGCGGCAGAAATGAGGTTTATTCATAGTGGGGCTAGGCTGACACTCCATGGTAGGGTGAGAAACTCCGAGATTCAGGAGAGCCTCAGAGTCGGGTCAAGCTCCTCCAAATCGAGTGGAGCCAGTTGATGTGCTTTGGGCCTGTTGTAAGGATGCCCCCTTGGCAGCTCCCTCTATAGCTGCACCGAACACATCCCACCGGGCAGATCCAGGACACACTGGAGGGATTGTATGTCTTGGCTGGCTTGGGAACACCTGAGAATTCCCCAGGAAGAGCTGGAATCTGTAGCAGGGGAGAAGAAAGTCTGGGTTGATCTGCTTGGCCTGCTGCCGCTGCGTCCCCCACCAGGGAAAGAAGGTGAGAAGATGAGATGAGATGAAAAGACGTGGAGGTCAGCCATTCATAAAATACATTCTAGATCAATATATGCATAGTGTGCCTTAACTCAAATAATAAGTGTTCATTGTTCACATAAATCTCATCTAAAACGTACCCGATCCAACCAGTGAGCGATGTCATCAAGGCCCCACACTTCTGGGTCACGTACTTTGGAAATGCCCTACACTTAAACCATTTTGAGCAAACATTTTCAAATATCTCTCGGATAACCTTGGATTATGAATTACGTCTAACATCCTAACAGAAATATTTGAATTAATACTGGATGGGATAAAAATGCACTATAAAAAAATCAAACGTGATATCCTACACCACACTACATGCCCAAAGACTGGAAAAATCCCAATCCACCTTCTATAACTCAGTGGGAAGCACATATTCTGTATTATTTCAGATTGGAAATTCTTCTTATAAGGATCAGTTCAGAAATTTTTCAAATTTTGGCAAGTATTCATTAATTAATGTTATTTTTAAATAAGCATGCTGGGTCTATGCCGAACCTTTTCATTTTATTTTCTGTTTTATGAGGGGCCTCTGTAGGTGGGGCTCTCTTGGAGAATGAGAGCCATGGATTGTCTGATTGTCAGAACATACTATTATGCTTGCTTTTTTGATTGGACCATGTTTTGTTAAAGGATAACTTTGGTATATTTCAAGTTGAATTTATTTCTTCACAATGTGAGCCAAAGCCTTCACAAATCCCCAAACTCAGACGGCCCACAACTCTTACCTAGCAACCTTTCCTGACTGAGGATATGCACACTTCACGCACCACTCAGCTCTGAGTTTCTTTTCTATTTCCACTGCACACGGCTCAACAATATGTCAACACATGACAGGAAAACAGTCCGGTGATCTTTATTTTTCCTCTAGAGATCTTTATTTTAATATTAAATGACAGGCAAACACATGCAGAATTAATGCTTTCTGACAAGAACTAAACGCCTTTCTTCTTGTGTCAATTTCAGTCAAATCAAAACACGATTTATTTTGAAAATTTGTTTGTGACGGGAATCACTGCATTTCACTGCAAATTCACTTTCACAAATCGCTACCAAACACCTTTGTGACAAAGATAAGAGTGCATGGAGAAGAACCCACTCAGACACGAAGCGAACATGCAGACTCTACATAGACAACAGATGAGTGTCTGTTTGAAATGGAGGATGTTGGATCAGTGAGGCAGCGATACAAGCCACGGTGCCACTGTGCATGCTGTATATAATAAAAGGCGATTTCCCATCGAAAGAACTTTATTTTCAGCAGTCAATGAGTTCCTGTACAATTTCAGCTGTTGGCCACTTTGGTGTTTGCTCCTTTGGTGTGTTGTGTTCCTACCACACAACAGGAACTGTAACCTTTATGGGAAATATGTGACATGCAAAGAAGAGTGATGAGATGTGAAGTGAGGCGCGTTCAGGAGTTCACAGAGGACCCCTGCACCTTATTATCAAAGTGATCACGAGGGAAATTAATGTTTCGATGCGGTGCACCAGAGAAGCGGCTATGGAGAGTAATACGGTGCAAAGTGTGGTGCAATTGCGAGTTCACATGGGACACGCACAACTTATTGCTTTGAAAGTATAGGTAGTCCCCAGGTTACGGACATCCGACCTACGAATGGAGCCGCAGCTGCGACGCATGCGCCCTTAGTAACTGCCGCTCTGTCATCTTCCGCCTGGGGACGCTGTAAGCGGTGGCTGGACGGAGGTGATTTCGCTGCCTGCGCAGTGTAGTGTCTCTCGGCGGCTCCCGGCGGTAAGCGGTTTCACTGTCTGCCCACCACACGCGACTGTCCTGTTCGTTCTCGGTTGTTGACTGGTAATGCTGCAAGCGGTGACCTGGCTGTGGCTGAATGGAGGCCATTGAGGGTGAACGGGGCGGGGGTTAATTAACATTGTAGTGTGCATCGGATGTCTGCCTATTGAATTGGGGTTGGGCGATTCACTACCTGCCTTTGGCCGCACCGTGTTCATTCTCGTTGGGCGGACGCTGCAGGCAGCATACTGTATTGGAGGTGACTGTGAGGTATGTTGGTGATGAACCACCCCTCGCTGCCCCCATTCATTCTCAATAGCAAGCCTGCTTGTACTGTTACGCACATTGCAGGAAGTTGTCTCATGTCAGTACATCAGACGTGTTGACGACGGGTGCCTTCCTGCTGTGATAGCGTGTACAGTGCTGTGCAGAAGAGCTCATCTTAACCTTTTGTCTTCACCCTTCAAGAATGTCTCTGAAACACAAATCTGATACAAGTGCTGGTGATACAGCAAAGAAGAGAAAAACCATCACCATGGAAAATAAGGTAGAAATAATAAAAAGATCAGAGAGGGGTGAAACTCCATCATTCATTGGCAGAGCACTTGGTTACAGTTGGCCAACAATAGTATTTATTAAAATAATGTACCTGTTCCGACTTACATACAAATTCAACTTAAGTACAAACCTACAGTCCCTATCTCGTACGTAACCCGGGGACTGCCTGTATTGCGAGTTCATGAGGGAGGTTTATTAATTCGATGTTGTGCATGGCATGTTGCAGCAGGGAAGCGAGGATGAAGAGTGATGCAGTGCGAATTGTGGTGTGCCATATTCACTGATAATTCTCCAAACTGCTAACAGATTTGTAAGATGCCACCAGTGCTTGTGGTCAAACATTCAGCACAATTCATCATCAGAGCCCCACCCATGATAGTCATTGGCTGAGCAAAACATACATACCCTGGAGTGGGAGGTTAAAAAATAAAAAAAGCACCAGGAGCTGCCTACCAGGAACTACAAATGGCCTGGGTTCCTGCTGCAGAAATGCTACAAAAGTTTCTGAGCTTCTAAAAAGTCCCTGGATCCTTAAAAAGACCCCTTGGTGGGAAAGTGCCCAACAATTATAAAGTATGTGGTTCTATATCCAACAAAACAAATGTGATTCTGTTTTATATGCACTCTGCTATGATGTGCTGGGTTGGTAACAATACTTCAAGAGAAGCCCACCAAATCAAGAAGCTAAATAAAAGGGCAGGCTCTGTTATAGGGCACACTCAGGACCCCCTTGCAGGTCATAGTGAAGGAGAGAATTAAAATAAAACTGAGTGCCATAATGAACAATTCTGCACAACCTCTTTCTGACACACTAACACTGAGGACTGTCAGACAATGAATCATTCGACACAAGTGTGTCAAGAAACGCTGTGGGGGCTTCTTTATACCAACAGCAATACACCTGTATATACTGTATATATGGGAATGGGACTGTGTGTTCATATATATATATATATATATATATATATACAAGGTGTGGCAGAAAAGTAATGAGACTGATTTTTTATTTACCAAAGTTTTTATTTTTTTCAAACATCAATGTTATCCCGTTCAAAGTAGTTCCCTTGGGCAGCTACACACCGATGGAGACGTTGTTCCCACTGTTGGTAGCAGCGCTGGAAGTCTTCAGCTGGTATGGTCTTCAGCATGTCCGTCACACTCTTTTGGATGTTTTCTAAAGTCCCGAAATGACGTCCTTTGAGGACATTTTTCAGTTTAGGAAAAAGTCACATGGACTGAGGTCAGGTGAATTAGGGAGCTGGGGAACCACAGGAATGCATTTTTTCGATTGTCCTTCTGCTCAATTGTGAGGTTTTTTGGCACCATTTTGGCACAGACCTGTCGCATGTGCAAATGTTCAGTCAAAATTTGATGAACGGTAAATCTGTTCAAATTTAATTGTTCACTCAACATTCTTAATGTTAAACGACGGTCTGATCTCACAAGAGTGTTCACACGTTTGATGTTTTCATTGGTTTTCGAAGATGAAGTCCTCCCTGAACGGTGTTCATCTTCAACGTGCTTTCTGCCTTCCAAAAATGATTTGTGCCAGCGAAAAACTTGAGCTCGGGATAAAGAATGTTCCCCATAGGCCGGTTTTAACTTTTCAAATGTCACACTTGCCGTTTAGTGGCACAACGTTGCTCCAAATTCCGCTGTTCCATTTTGCGTGACGCACAACCAGAAACACAACTTCGCTAATAGCAGTCACAAAAATCACGTAGTTAACAGAAGGAGTTGAAACTCGCACTGAGCTACGGGAGGGTACTGATACACGTGCTCTATCAAGGACAACAGTGCAGCGTTGCCAGATCGCTTGCAGTGTTGCCAGTCTCATTACTTTTCTACCACACCTCGTATATATATATATATATACAAATTTCCCCCCAGGGATAACTAATGCTCTATCTATTGCTCGCAACCCACCAATTTCAAAAAGAACCAGCTATATTAGGAAACTTACATACAAGTGGGCATGCCTACATAAGTGGGCTCCGGCCCGTCATGACCTGCAACTAAATAATCATGGGTCATGTTTTCTTTTCCTGTAATTAAACTGCAGTGGATTTGATTGTAAACAGAGTAACGTCTTAACTTTTATAGTAAGGTTTATCAAATAAAGCATATCAGTCTAACTATTTCTTAATAAATATATTGTTTGTTATTGTCCTCTTTGAGACTTGCATACTGAATGATCCAGCCATAGACACTGAAATGTAGGAGGTACAGTAGTATTACATCAGATGCCATAGTGAGCATATCCGACATGGACATCACTTAGTTCAGTATCAGTGATAATGTTCTGCTATCAAACGCTGTATTAATTGTGACGCTTGTTATACTGTACAGTTTATCACTGCAGCACCATAGTTTATACCAGGGGTTGCCAACTCCGGTCCTGGAGGACCACCGTGGCTGCAGGTTTTCATTCTAACCCTTTTTCTTTTAATGAGTGCCCTGTTTGTGCTGCTAATTAACTTCCTGTGAATTAATTTTAATTGAATTGCTTCTTTAAGATTTATTCCCCTGAATTTCTCCATCGTTCCTCTGAATCACTTCATTTCTTTTCTTAAATGGCACCCAAACAGAACTGAAATGTGACATGAGCGAGCCAACAGAAGTCCAACTAAGTCAGGGCCTCAAACTCCAACCAGTTGCTTAATTAGGTGCTGAGTCTTGTTGTTAATTATACCCGCTCTTTAATTCCAATGTTTGTTGCTGCTCTCATTGTGCAATGGCAGACATTTCTGAAATTGTTGATTTTCTCTTCCTAAGAGCACTGGGGACCTGAGCAGATCAACCTTCCTGAAACGTTCACCTGCCTTTATTTTCAGATATTGTATGATGGACACCAATTGTTTTAGCTAATTTTGTATCTCATTATTGTTTGGCTGCTAATGAAGGAAAAAGAAACAATTAAGGGGTCTGAGTCTTCAAGAGCAGGTCAATTAAAATGAGTTCATAAGAAGTTAATTAGCAGCAAAAACAGGTCACTAAATAAGAAAAGGGTTAGAATGAAAACAAAACCTGCAGCCACGGTGGTCCTTGACGACCCCTGGTTTATACCCTATAATGTATACCCAAATGTGGAATTCTTAGTGAAGCTTTAATCATTTATTT
This sequence comes from Polypterus senegalus, assembly GCF_016835505.1. NCBI lineage: Eukaryota > Metazoa > Chordata > Cladistia > Polypteriformes > Polypteridae > Polypterus > Polypterus senegalus. Next base: position 92,153,808 of record NC_053171.1, read on the forward strand.
ATTCATTTACCACAGGATCAGCAGGTACCATGATCAGGCACAGGGCTGAAACCAGCTCTCAATACTGTGGCCCGTTCTCAACAGATCCTACTGGGCCAATTTACAGTCCCTGGTTACCCTGACATGGAGGTTTTGGGTATTTCAGATGCATTGCTTTTTGTTAAATAGTTTTGGAAGCTTTAAGGTCCCAGTACACACCTTTATTGACTTAATTTACCGATATTTATCCATCCATCCATTATCCAACCCGCTATATACTAACTACAGTGTCACGGGGGTCTGCTGGAGCCAATCCCAGCCAACACAGGGCGCAAGGCAGGAACCAATCCCGGGCAGGGCACCAGCCCACCGCAGGACACACACACACGCCAAGCACACACTAGGGACAAGTTTAGGATCGCCAATGCACCTAACCTGCATGTCTTTGGACTGTGGGAGGACCCGGAGCACCCGGAGGAAACACACACAGAGAACGGGGAGAACATGTAAACTCCACACACGGAGGACCCGGGAAGCGAACCTGGCCCTCCTAACTGCGAGGCAGCAGCGCTTCACACTGCACCACCTACCGATATTTATTCTGTTCCAAATTAGGTTACGGCTTGTAATTGATACCATGATTATTTCAAAGCTGTAGTAATCTGGAATGAGGTGAATAATGCGAAAGTGGATTAAATTCACTTTACGTTTACATGTTAAACTTACGTGACCAGCATGGATGAATCTGCCTCACTTTCTAGACTGCCCTGGTCATTTGTTTAATGATTTGATAAAAGCAGAATGCACTAACCTGTAGTGATGCAACAAGGCAAACGCTGTTATCTTCAGATAGGTGTTAATCACATTTTGGCTCCACAGTTGGTAATCTCTTCAAACATTTGTGTGACGTGGAATTCTGATTGTGCCCTTAAATGGAGTTTGTCTTTTCTTATTATGTAAAGACAGGCCGTAATTGGTTAAGTCTGATAAACGAGACTCCTAATCTATAAAAGTTTGAACTTCTGAACAGTGAGTGTGACAAATGAAAGAAACGTCCCTTACCCTGGCATGTTTGGCTGATTTATTCCAAGGAATTGTTAGCTTTGATGTGTCTCAGTGCGGCCCTTTCTTAGCTGGGTTTGGTTCGGGATCGTTTTTCTTTGAAGTGCTCTAGTAATCAGGATTAAAGTGGCCTTTTTAGGAGTCATCTGGTCCTAATTGCAGGTATAACGGCATCAGTTTTGAATATGGCACCCCCAAACATCAATCAGGCCCAAGCAGGTCTCTGAGAGAGAGTGAGAGAGCGCACAGCTGGACTTGCCAAGAAAAGTTTAATAGGCTTTTTTTTTAGGGGTGAACTTCAAAATGAGCACAGGCCAACATGTGGGCATGTAAAACTCCACATATTGGCACCAAAGCCATGTTTATACAAGAAATCTAATTTAAGCGGTGGTTCACCTTCAATGTGTGTACTGTTAAGTATTTCCCAATGTTACATTCCTTTGTTCTGCCTGTGCAGAAAAAGCAACCAGATCTGCGGGTATAAGCTTTCTGATGAATTCTGCAGCGCCGATGCCAGCACATAGTTTCACTGTAGCTTTGACTGTACTTCGAAACGTTTAGACTGCGATTCTGCATAACCAGTTTAATGTGTGGAAAGTTCTACTCATGTACAAGTTTCTCGCTTTTTTTCATTTCTTTTTTTATGCCTAATTGCAAATGAAACAGATTAGCTCGCTCAATTGCACAGTAACTGATTCCGAATACTCGCAATGCGAACGCACCTTGAGACTGACTGTTTTGATCAGGGTTATGTTGACTTCTGAGCGGTGCCCCAGACTTCAAGGCTCCAGATTAAAGCAAACCAGATGAAGATTAAGTTCAAATATGTATTTCATAGTGTGTAATAATTTACCTGCATGTGGTATCCCAGGCAAACATCCAAGAACTTAATGCTACTACGTATCAGTTTAGATGTGCATTGTGCTGATAGCAGATGTCTCAGTTTAGTCCGTTGACCAACTCCTAAAAACATAAACCAGAAGCATTACCAAACATTTGGAATATTTTATCTTTACAGATTTCAACGTTGTAGGAATGTCGTTAAAGTGCCACCATTCTATATACCGCTCTGGGATCTGGTCCAGCTCTTCAAACACCTAAGACATTGCTGAGACTTTTGCTCTGCCGTAATCTGAACATGAAACACCACAGCTGTTTTAAGCGTATCATACAATGAAGAACTGCACTGTCCGTCTTTGTAGTTGTGTCACGTGGTGCTGAGGCAGGTTGAAGACTATGCATCCCTGGGGTCCTTGATCTCATTGACATTAGAGAAGTCGGGAATCTGATTATGAGTACAGGATGAGATTTGTTTCCATGGCCCCGTTTTTCATTTTCTTGAATCTGCATCTCTGTTACTGGCGTTGCAAGAGAGATAGTAAAAGACGTGACTCCAGTACAGTACACCCCCAAAATTCGCAGGGGTTACATTCCTAGAGCACCAGTGAATTGTGAAAAAACGCGACTTTTGGATGTGGTTTTTGTATTTAGTTTAAACCCTAAATACAGTATGCCCCCAAAGCACTTTAATATCGTTGCAAACTCAGCTTCATACATTAATACATTACCTAAAAAATGACCTTAATACATTACCTAAAAACAGAATGTAAAGGTAAACCCGTATACTGTACAGTACTGTACGGCTTTGTCTCCCGCGGTGCTAGAATGTAAAATACTAATGTTACCGCTATACGTACTGTAATTCATGCAAGAGCGTTTTCTTTGGTATGCGCTGTCGTTTTCTTTGTTATAAGTAGAGTAAATACATAATCATTTTATTTAATTAAAATACAGTAAAATGTACAGGTACTCACCAATGATGAACGATATTGATGATGATGATGAAGTAGCTGTGCAGTACGATGCAGAGGATTTAAAATTCCTCGGGTGGCGCCTCTTCTTCAGGACGAGTCGTATCTTTGGACAGGTCTTCTTCTGGCGGGGTTTCGTGCTGGCTTTTCTTTATAGGTTTCAGGAACATTGTGATGGGAGGTTGCTACATTGTCTCCTGTAGCAAACTGCTGGTACAATTTCTCTGCTTTCTCACAGATGATGTTACCGTCCAAGGGGATGTTCTTCTTCCTGCAGTCGGTGATCCACAATGCCAAGGCAGATTCCATCCTGACGATATTTTTATTCCTTATGGTCGTTACCTTTTTGGCACTATCACAGAAACTTACAGATCGCTGCTTCGTTCTTCTTTATGTAGCGTGCGGTGCTTTCATTAATGCCATAGTGGAGCGCTGCCGCAGCATAACTTTTTAGTTCCCAGAGCAAATCCAGTAGTTCAGCCTTCTCCTGGAGTGTTTTAAAGTTCTTCTGGAGCTTAGGCTCAGAGCCAGAAGCCTTAGTAGGTGCAGGACGATTCGGTGACATCTTGTGCATTTAAGAATAACAAAACAATAACAAAATGGAAAACACGAGGACACTCAGCTGGAGTCGTGTCAGAGGGCAGCAATCAATCAGCAGCAAGGAGAAATGAATAACGATCTCGGATTGGCTACTTTCACCATCCCAAACCGCGTTTCCCTCAGCGGTTACTTCCTGTTCTCAGCTGACCAATCAGATCCACTGCAGGGACTGCTGGGACTTGCAGTGTCAAATTCTATTGGCTACTTTTACCATCCCAAGCTGCAGTTCTCTCTTCAGCACAGTACGAAAAAAAGCCCTAAAAAATTGCGGAGGATATTTGCGCTTTTCTGCTAACAATTAATAGTTAGGTTCTAAGGAAAAATCTGCTAACGACTGAGTCCGTGAACCCTGAACCGCGACTTTGCGAGGGTCCACTGTATATCAAACGTTACTTAGATTTAGAGGCACCACAAATATTTTATTTGGTATTGTATTGTTTATTTTCTCTCATCTATGATTTTAACTCTTTGGAATGTAGGGACATCTTCACATCTTGTGAGACTTGGCATTTTCTGGAGATGGCTAACAATCAAAGTTATCCACAATCCCTTGTAATCGAGGTTGATTACTTCCCAATAAAGGAATATTCGGTAAAACTTTAGTTTAGGTACTGCAATCAATTCTAAATTACTTTTACGTTACAAAACATTATCATACACTTCTTTGGGTCTTCACAACACTCACAGAGCACATCAGTGAAGTGTTTCTTCATCTCTGAAATGTGGCCTGCTAACAAATCTTCACTTTGGAGTGGTCAGAGGGGGCTTAACGAAGACATATTTCTCTTGATTTTGCATATTTAGTTTAAGACTTGTGAATCCTTCATATTAGCCAGTGATTTTACCATTACGTCAATATGCCACACTGCACAGCGATGAATAACCCATCTACTGATGTTTTATAAGTGGTATGAAGACCCAAAGAAGCCTTTGTTAAGGTCTTGTTACATAAGAATAAACAGGTAATGAATGCAGTTTAATAAGTGTTACTGAATATCTGCTTGTTGATCTGAAAATAGCTAATGAGAATTATCCATGATCCACATACTCTGCAAACATGTCTTTTCAAACAGTATGAGAGACCCAAAGTTGGCAATTCAGGCCAAAGTACATACAGTATTGTTCCACTGCATGTGCTGCCGTTGGACAATTTTAAAATGATAAAGGCCTTAGAACAAACTCCTCCTCCTCCGTTAGAGCTTGCCAATGCAAGATGTTTGCCATGAGTTAGTGTCAATGCTGGACTTCTTCATATTGGCCATTGCAATGCCTTGGAATAGTTTCACCCTCCCTCCAGTGGAATGCTCACCCAGAATGAATTGGGAAAAGAAAGTTTCGTTTTAGCCACCCATACAATGCGTGGAAGCCAACAAAGCTGATGTCAAATACTAACCAGTCCTTGTTGTTAAAGAAACCATTTGTTTTATCATATGGCTTGTTAGTGGCATTGCAAAAAATGCCAATGAAAAAACTAGAAGGGGAGTTGTGTAGCTTTTATTTAGCAAAAAAAATCTGCCAATGGGGTAAACACAAGATTTCTTAAAGTAAACTAAATAATCATAAATACATACAGTATGTTTTGCTGCAGTGGGCTGGCGCCCTGCCCGGCGTTTGTTTCCTGCCTTGCACCCTGTGTTGGCTGGGATTGGCTCCAGCAGACCCTGTAGTTAGGATATAGCCGGTTGGATAATGGATGGATGGATGGACATATGTTTTGATAAGTCAGTAATTCTTGCAATAAGGAAAACAAGATTTAATGTCATGAATTGAATATTTTTCACTTGCTTCGATTTCCTTTTTTGCAGTGTAGTATTCTCATTCTGCCACACCAGATATTTCTATTCTTGAGGGTTTTCTTTTCCTCAAAATATCTTCGGTATGTTTTATGAGCCAGAGCACATTACTGCTTTTCATTATTTTTTTTCTCAAATATATTATCGAAATGAGTAGTTTGTAATGAACCGATGAATGTACACACGGGGCCAAATTAGTTTTTAGGTTCCCTTGTTATCTGTATGTAGGAGTGGGCAGTATGGCCAAAAATCGACGTATAATTACAAATTCTGACAATTCTGGTAGATTCCAGTATAATATATTTGTATACACTTACACACGAGTGCCTGGGAAATATCTAAACAGCCCAATTGAGGTAAGAATACGGACGTAATACAGGGGCGAAGACGATCGCTAATCACCTCTTCTGTCTTCCCTTCCGAACAGAGGATAAGTCCTGGGACGGGCAGCAGTGTCATATCTGATATGCTACCCGAGGACCCACCCTGGGAGCCAGTTAAACAACTGCGGTGCCAGAAGTTGGCATCTATTTGGACTGCGCTCAACTAGAAAGCAGAACTGCGTGAATGGCGAATTGTATTGCAAAAGAGCCTCAGGTTTTGTTTCTTTTCAATGTTAGTTTCAGTTTCGTTATTATATGGGATGACCTGCTGGTCCCCAACCTTTGACAGTATTCTTTCTGTTTTGTTTGTAGAATTTCACTACTTTCAGACTGAAGCTTATTTTTAACAGATGAATGTATTAATGAGTAATTGTCTACACAGACCTGCTACTTATTTAACAAAATGTGTGTTAACTCTCTGTTGCTCAGAATGAGTTGATATTATGGATTCGGATGAACGTACAGTTTCTCACTTACTCTTGCCGGCCCAAGCAAACACTGCTTCTTCCTGTCATTTTGTCCAGTTTATATTGACTCACCAATCAGGTTGAACCATGGGTCATATTCTTAGAGGGGTGGGGTTACTTATTACAGTTCACATACAAGTCTATACACAAAGATGGTAATTTCAAAACACACAACACTGATAGAAAATCACATTTCCAATTTTATTTTGCATGCACCAAGTGGCATGTTATGTTCTACGCTTAAATGTATTCACAAGTTCTAATTGTTTAACATATTGATAGCATACTGGAAGAAGAATTTCACCCAGTATACTAGATGAGATTATCATCCACTCTTGTCTGCTGGCCTTTGTTTCTTGGCAGAAAAAATAAAATCAGTAAATACAAACACGGTGACGCGGTGGCACAGTGGGTAGCGCTGCTGCTTCGCAGTTAGAAGACCCGGGTTTGCTTCTCGCGTCCTCCCTGTGTGAAGTTTGTTCTCCCCTGTGTCTGGGTGGGTTTTCTCCCACAGTCCAAAGACATGGTGGATAGGTGGTTCTAAATTGTGCTTGGTGTGTGTGTGCCCTGTGGTGGGCTGGCGCCCTGCCCAGGGTTTGTTTCCTGCCTATTGGCTGGGATTGGCTCCAGCTGACCCCCGTGACCCTGTAGTTAGGATATAATGGATGGTTGGATAGAATACAAATGTTTAAGAGTGAAATAGTCAGCTGCAGGTTGTAAGTCTCAATATAGCGATTGAATGACAATTGCAGCAGTAATTAGCCATGAATCAAAAAACATTTATGGTTTCTGGTCAAAAGATCAACTTTTAAAATGGTAAAACTAAATATTCTGTTTTCCTCTACAAATTTCTCAACTCTATTCAAATGTCTGAGGCCGAACACCTCCTAGATAAAGAATCACAAAAGTGTTTATGAATTTCCTGATGGAACCTAAAATACTGAATGTCTTTACAATTTCCAAATTGTGGTGCGCAGAACTCCAACTCAAACTCCAGAGGCAAACTTTGAACGTCTCGGGTCGACTTGCACAGCACAGGCAGCACTCCACTATTGCCAGGTTTTTACCACTTGCCTGTAATGTTATACGTCCTCTTGCATCTAATTTAAAATTACCCCAGGAGCAAAGCTTGGCAGTTTATTGGCAGAAATGAAGTGCGAAGTGAGATGAAAGGCATATCTGCATGTAAAATAGCAACTGGTTAGGATCAGGTTGGCTGCGGTCCATTGAAATTGTGGTTGTGTTTTTATTTGAATTGATTTTCTGGCAGAATTCATCAGTGGAAGTGACTTGCGTGCACTCTGGCATCAGACCTCATAATTAATGGATGCAAATGCAAGAGGGCATGCAAGGGAGGATCACCTGTGCTGCACTGTCCAAGTCTTATGCAAGTGACTCGCAGACTTCTGGCATTTGTTGCAACTGCCATTTTTAGTGTGGTATATCTAAATTAGCAGTGCCCGCCAAAGACACATTGAAATCAAAGTAAGCAACGTGGACCTCAATGTTAATGCTTGCAGTGCCACATCTATTGGAATGTATTTTGTAAAATATGTAGTAATGAAATGCATTGCATTTGTCTTTCCAACAAATGGCTCATCATAAACATTTGTAGCAAAACATGCATTATTATAAGTGTTTGTCATGTGCCATCTGTTGGACTAACGGATGCAATGCTTATGTCTGTTATATGGCATTTGATACAAGATACATAAAAAGCAGTATTACTGGTTGTGATGCTCCATTTGTTGGAATGACAAATGCAATGCCCATTATTACTACAGATATTTGTGATGTGCCATATGTTGGAGTGAAATTGCAATGCATTTTATTACTACAAATGTTTGTGATGCGCCATCTGTTGGAATGACGGAGACAGCAACCAGGCAGACTCACAGACACACAGATACCTATCCTTTTATTAAGGTGGACAATTTACCCTGGTTAGCATTTTTTTAATCAGAGTGACTTCCATTTAAAGTATGTGGCACTAGAGGGCATTGTCGCTCCTCAAACCCCGCAGACAAACGTTCAAGACACCAAGTCAAAGCACCAATAAATCTTTTTAATTTCTTTCTTTTCGATATTGGGCCACAGTGCACCACAATCACCCTAACGAACAAATCAATAATCACAATAAAGATCCTCCTCTCCTCCCAGCAGCTCTGTCACACTCCCTCCCAACTCTGGCTCGCTTGCTGGGTCTCTCATAGTCCTTTAAATAGTCCTCGACCCGGAAGTGCTCCTGTACTTCTGTCCATGTGATTTAATAGCATTTCCAGGTCAGATGAAGACTTGTATTTTTCTTCAGCCCGGAAGTACTTCTGTTCTTCCTTCACCGTGACTTGGGCGTACTTCCGGGCTATAGGGAAAATAAAAATCCCTGCGTCTCCCTGCAGCGTCACACGGCGGCACCCAGCCGAACTCTATCTCCATCTCCCATGGTGCCCTGCGGGAATCCGGGGCAACAACAACAACATGTATTTCTATAGCACATTTTCATACAAATTATGCAGCTCAAAGTGCTTTGCATGATGAAGAAAGAGAAAAAAGACAACATAAATAAAAATTAGAATAAGGGAACATTTATTAACATAGAAAGAAAAGTAAAGTCCGATGGCCAGGGAGGACAGAAAAAACAAAAAAAAATTCCAGACGGCTGGAGAAAAAAAATAAAATCTGCAGGGGTTCTGAGGCCATGAGACCGCCCAGCCAACCCCCTCTAGGCATTCTACCTAACATAAAAAACCTCAATCAGTCCTCATGGTATTCAGGCATGGAAGAACTTGATGATGACGGTCATGTGGACTTCTGGCCTTTAATCCATCAATGTAGGGACATCACAGTGTTTTGATCAGGTGGTGGTGGCGCAGATTGCCACCCCAAAAAACCAGGAAAAGAACAGAAGAGGGTTTAGTACGGATTTTTGAGCCACCATGAATAATAATTATAATTGACTGCATATACAAAGCATCAGGATTAAACTAAAATGAAGTTAAGAGGAGGCCATATTACAGTAATGTGTTTTCAGCCGTGTTTTAAAGTGCTTCACTGTATCCGCCAGGCTATTCCATGATTTTTGGTGGATAACAGCAGAAGGCCGCCTGCCTCACCATTTCTTTTAAGTTTAGCTCTTGGAATTCTAAGCAGACACTCATTTGAAGATCTAAGGTTACGATTTGGAGTGTAAGGTGTCAGTCATCTCGAAATATAAAATGGAGTGAGATTATTTAAGGCTTTGTGAACCATAAGCAGTATTTTAAAGTCAATTCTAAATGGCACAGATAACCAGTGTCGTGACATCAAAACTGGGGTGATGTGCTTGGATTTTCGTTTCCGAGTTAAGATTCTAGCAGCTTCATTCTGCATTTGTTGCAATCGATTGATGTCTTTTTTGGGTAGTCCTGAGAGGAAAGCGTTACAGTAATCAAGTCAAATGAAAACAAAAGCGTGGATTAATTTCTCAGCATCTTGCAATGTTATTAGGGGTCTAACTTTTGCTATATTTCTTAAGTGGAAAAAGTAAAGCTGTCCTAGTGATCTGATTAATATGTGATTTAAAATTCAGGTCAGAGTCAATAGTTACCCCTAAATTCCTGACCTCCATTTTGACTTTTAATCCCAATGCATCAAGTTTATTTCTGATACCCTCATTATATCCATTATTGCCGATCACTAAAATTTCAGTTTTTTCTTTATTTAGCTTGAGAAAATTACTACTCATCCCCTCAGAAACACAAGTAAGACATTATGTTAGTGAAACAACAGAGTCGGGGTCGTCAGGCGCTATTGATAAGTACAGTTGTGTGTCATCAGCATAACTATGGTAGGTCACATTATGCCCCGAGATAATCTGACCTAACGGAAGCATGTAAATCGAAAAAAGCAGCGGACCCAGGATAGAGCCTTGTGGAACACCATATAGAATATCATGGGGCATGGGGCACCTCCATGCTGCAGGGAGGATGCCATCTAGCGTCCTGGATGTGTCGGCCGGGATGAGCTGCCAGCCGTCCATCACAGTATAAAATAAAGAAATGGTGTTACTCTTTGTATCTTATGCTACGTTACAATTGAACTGGGAAGTCGGAATTTCTGAGTTCCAAGAAGGAATGCTCCTGTGAGTCTGATTTCCTACTCGGTAAGTCGGGGAGCCTCACAAACCCCAACCTCAGAATCCAAGATGGCTGCAACAGAAGTGAAAGTTGTAGTATTATACTGTTTATTAGCACTTCTGACTATTTGTGTCTCATTAAATCATCCGTACACACAGTACTGTCCACCTTCTATCTTTGGAGATGTTGTTACAGTGTTTGGATGTGCAGAATACCGCGTAATGCGTTGATATTTTGTTCAGTAGTTGTTTGTATCTCTAAAGAGAAAGCACAACAAGTTTTCCTGGAGGTGTCTGTATTCGTTTTATGGATGTCTTACTGGAACGCAGTCAACTCGGGGTGGCGTCACTCCCAGCTCTGACATCCAACTTACGAGGTAAATGAAATGCTGCATTAGGCCAATGCCACATTATGTGACTTCTAGCCATGGGGTATGTTTTCTTTTTTCCACTCGGTTATGGAGTGTAACTCACGAGACATCAGACAGGTGAGCTTCTCTTCTGTTTGTGAGGTTGAAGATCCCCTGCTCTTCATGGCAGAGCTGGCGCTCTATGGAGTGTTCACAGGTACGACAAGTTCAACCGCATTTTGGACCGTTTTTTCTTTTTTCCATACTGTGTTAGTAGGTATAGTACAACAGGTGACATCAGAACGATGAGCTTCTCTTCTGTTTGTTATTCCTCATCGCTGCATTCCTTGCATTGCATTTCCAGATGAGCAATCATTGGTCTGCGGTGGGCTGACACCCTGCCCGGGGTTTGTTTCCTGCCTTGCGCCCTGTGTTGGCTGGGATTGGCTCCAGCAGACCCCCATGACCCTGTAGTTAGGATATAGCGGGTTGGATAATGGATGGATGGATGGCATTCATTGGTTGTCTACTGTCCTCAAGAATCTGTAGTGTTAGCTTATTTGTCAAGTAGGCACTAGCATTGGGGTTTTGTTGTGTATTTTGGATTTCATTTTGCTCCTTATTGTCGTCTTATTCTTTAATTCCTGATTGCCTGGTTATTTTTGATCCCTTTGTTCTACTTAAACACGTCTTCACTTTCTGACGCATCTCCTGGACTTTTAGCACTCATAAGAATCCTCAAAGACACCTTTCTTCCTTTGTTAATGGCATACATTGTGCTGGCTTTTGTGAACTTTTTGCAAAATGAAACTCCACAAAGTGCAACAAATTCAGTTATCCATGAATTATTGGATCATCACTATTTATGGCCAAGCAGGGATCTTACAGATCCAATAACCAAAGAACAAATGGACTGAGGGAGATGAAATAAGTAGTGAAAAATACCAAAAGGTCAATATGCAAGTTTAGCGAACGGAAATACAAGACAAAAATCAAAGTTGAAGAGAGCGAGATTGCATGATTCTAACTGTTAACTGCAAGTAAAATTCCCACATTTTACTTTTGTGTGAATCGTGGCTTTTATTTTCATCCAGAAACGTAAATGTTGAGCCTAGCCTGCTGCTGTCCTGACTGCACAAGATGGCAGCATTTTTTAAGTGGAAGATGGAATCAGTCAACAAAACAGCAAGAAAGAGGTCTAAGCAAGAAAAATGAATCATCAAGTAAATTAGCTGAGGACGTGAAACAAGAATCATAATCAGGAAATGGTGTGGGAGATCAAAATTCAAAAATCTCAGAAAAGACACGTAACCAGAGCCAAACTGTTAAACATTAACCAGGGCCAAAAAGCAGAGCAAGAATTTTGAAACTGGGGTGGAGAAGCAAAAGTGGATGCAAGCAAAGAACTTTGAGAGAATCCAATCGTGAACAAAGGGGAAGTCTGCACAGAAATGGCACAGTAACCAATCAACAAAAATGCCCATACGAGAAACAAAATGGCGTCGTGGAACAGGCGTTTCTCATTTTTAACATTGTAAAAAACAAATCAAGCATGTCAACAGATGTTACCATGAAGTACCTTGACCTTCAAAATCCAAAAAAGGAGGTTTTGATGATTTTTACAACCAAGGGTTAATAAAAAAGAAACATGAATCTTACTCATGACACTGGCATTGTAATGTCAAACATGACATTTCCTACGCAAAAATTAATACAAAAGAGCTATACGTGTGCAAAACCAAAATGAATTATTAATGCAAGTACAATAACAACGGTATGTACAAAACATAATAAACATCCCCCACGAGCTCCAGATCACCATGACAGCAGGCATCATAGTACGAGATTATATCAATTTTAAAGGACTTCCTGCCTTTGATTTCTCTAATCTTAAAGATTAGATAGTAGTTTGTTTACAAACCTGTCCATTTTTAAACTGAAAATCAGGTAAATAGTTGCTGCTTGATTATGTGAATTTCCCCTTGGGATTAATAAAGTATCCATCTATCTATCTATCTATCTATCTATCTATCTATCTATCTATCTATCTAGTTAAAAATAAATGCTCAGTAATCTCAAAATTTTACGTTTTCCTATATGTGCACTAGGGTTGTACTGAAAAAGTACCGAAAAATATTCTAAACCATTTTTTTAATTTCAGTACAAGAAGTAAATGGTAGTTTTCAAACTCATTGTGTTCAGTCGTTCAGCACGATCACATCCGCCCTTACATATTAAGAGTATTACATCTAGCGCTACTCACCAAGGGGGAATGTTCTCCTCCGCCATGCTCTTCAAACGTATGTGTTAATACGAGAGAGACCTAAAAATTTGTGGAATCAGTCAACAGCACAGGAGTAGGGTGAAGTTATCAACTCTACCGCCAGGCATCACATGGCTAAAGTCATGGAGCATTCTGCTGATCTGATCGAGGTGCGTGTTTCTGACGTTTATTCGACAATCGAAAAGGTGACTTCGGTGATTTTGTTTTTTCACACAGGCAAAAGCACATCAGGTCATTTGAAACATCAAGACACCAATGATCACATTTTTTAGTATTAACAAACTTGTTAATAGAGAACTTCCGTGCATTCAGACTATTAATCGACAACGTTACACCACACTGCTGTGATGTCTGGAGTGATGGCTCACACAAAACTGCTTTTTGCACCATGATAGCGCACCTGTACACTCACCATGTGATCAATCATAGAGTTTTTGACCAAAATCAATATGGTTGTTGCTTTGCACAACTGGAATTTGCCAGATCTCATTCCTTGTGACTTTTTTTCTTCCTGAAATTAAAATTGAAAGTGAAGGGCAGACAGCACTAGACCATGTGACAGACGGGTGCAGGAAATGTTCTCAGGAATGGAAGAAGCGCCGGGACAAGAGAATTACATCTCAAGGGGTGTATTGCTGTATGTTGTATAATAAAGTTTTTTTGTTGTTATTTTTTAACAATTCCATGAATGTTTGGGTTGCTCCTCATATAAACACAACTAACAAGGGGGCAGCACTCCCTGTACTAATTTGTAGAGTGCAACAAGGCAGGAAGGCATGCGATTGTGCGGCAGAGCAGGGAGGCTGCTGTGAAACGGCATGGGTGGTCGGCGAGTGGAGTTATCTGATACTGGCTTTGGTACCTTTTTGGTTCTGGTACTGAGTTCCTAAAGCCAATATCAATATCAAAGTCTAAATTTGAATAATGAACCAACACTAATGTGCACACAGACTTCAAAGGCCAAAGGAGTTTCCTTTATTTGGATATTAATGACGATTGAGTTTGCCATTGCAGTACAATTCTTTTCCTCCCTCAAGGGTTATAAATTAAGCAACCTTGCTGGAGTCCATAAGTAAGTAAAGGGCTTGAAGATAACCCTTTAGGTGTTAGCTAATGGTGCACTAAGATGCTCTGTCTAAAAGTCTTTATGGCACTCATGACTAGATGAAGGTTACATCAGTCCACATGGATAGCAGGGGACATTTTGGGAACAGGTGTTCCAGTAATGTTTGTTGTAGACATGTCATATGGAGAGTTCCTATGGGCATGGTGGGGGTGCTCAGGTGGTGGCAAAGGTTTGGGGGGGAATTTCATCCAAAGAATACATGACTGAATATGTGATTAGTTTGCAAGAATGGAAGCATTGGGGCCTTTTGATCCCTGAAGCTGTTTGTACACCCTTGAGACTGGACTGATGACCCCACAATGAGCTAGTAGTGCATCATAGTAGTCAAGTTAGGGAAAGCTTACAAACTGCTCTGGAAAAGAAAAGGCTACAAGAGGTCTATGGTAAAATGTTAGGTAGACAGGAAAATGAATAATCACAGCTCTGGAGCAGAGAAGATAGATAGATAGATAGATAGATAGATAGATAGATAGATAGATAGATAGATAGATAGATAGATAGATAGATAGATAGATAGATAGATAGATAGATAGATACTTTATTAATCCCAAGGGGAAATTCACATACTCCAGCAGCAGCATACTGATAATAAATAATATTAAATTAAAGAGTGATAACAATGAAGGTATAACAGACAATAACTTTGAATAATATTAACGTTTACCCCGGGTGGAATTGAAGAATCGCATAGTGTGGTGGAGGAACGATCTCCTCAGTCTGTCAGTGGAGCAGGACGGTGACAGCAGTCTGTCGCTGAAGCTGCTCCTCTGTCTGGAGATGATCCTGTTCAGTGGCTGCAGTGGATTCTCCATGATTGACAGGAGTCTGCTCAGCGCCCGTCGCTCTGCCACGGATGTCAAACTGTCCAGCTCTGTGCCTACAATAGAGCCTACCTTCCTCACCAGTTTGTCCAGGTGTGAGGCGTCCCTCTTCTTTATGCTGCCTCCCCAGCACACCACCGCGTAGAAGAGGGCGCTCGCCACAACCGTCTGATAAAACATCTGCAGCATCTTATTGCAGAAGAGACTCTGAAGTCATTTTAATGTCGTCTTTTAGTAGTTTTCTATTACTGTCGAGTTTCAGACAACAAGACGCTCATTCATGGTCACCGATACTGGAAGTGTTTATTTATCACATTAAAACTGTTTTTTTTTTTTTTTTACTTTCTCTTTTTTAGAAAAACATTTTCATTTAGTAGTGTTCTCCAAAAAAACACTTCTTGGGAATATTTTCTCAAAGAAAACCTCAAAAATATTAGAAAGGAAATTAAATGAAATAGAAGAGTTTCCTTAACTGCCGATAGCTTTACTAATAAGCCAGCATTATATTTTTACAGCTCCGTTTTATTTGTTCTTTTCTTGATGTTCATCCCCTGAACCTTGAGTTCATGTCTTCTGTTAAAACAAATTCATAACAAGCAACTTCCAATTAAGTGCCTAATTTTTTTGTGAAAAATGACATTAATCATCTAAGGTAATTCTCCTTGCAGCAGAGTTATGTGAAATGTTTTATGGCATACAAAAGGATCCATTTACTAGTGTTGATTTTCATGTAAAGTTAAGTGAATATTATTGATTTATGGCATAATTATATTTTTAAATTTAAATGAATATTATTGATTTATAGTGGAATGTGGCACAGTGGTAGCACTGCTGCCTCGCAGTAAGGAGACCCGGGTTCGCTTCCCAGGTCCTCCATGCGTGTAGATTGCATGTTCTCCTCGTGTCTCCGTGAGTTTCCTCCCACAGCCCAAAGACATGCAGGTTAAGTGCATTGACGATCCTAAATTGTCCCTAGTGTGTGCTTGGGGATTTGTTCCTGCCTTGTGCCCTGTGCTGGCTGGGATTGGCTCCAGCAGACCCCTGTGACCCTGTGTTAGGATATAGCGGGCTGGAAGATGACTGACTGACTGACTGATTATATTTTTAAGTATCTTCTTTTTGCTTCTTTTGAATAGGTTAAGGGTCGAGGAGCCTCTAGTGCCTCTCATCAGGGGTTGGACATTTTGCAACAAAACAACAAAATTAAGAGTTGGAAAAGAACTGGCCCAAGTAACCCCCGTCGACACAAGAGGAGGTGGTCTCAGCAGCGCACGGGTGGGACTTACACTCAATCCAAGGCTGAACTGGAAGACAGTAAGCCCTTTGTTTTGGACCTTAAGAACTTTCCTGACCTGGCTAATGCTGACCTCAGTTCTCAAAATCCAAACATTCAGGTTGGTTAAAAGAGTTTGATAAATGTATTAGGTTGTGCCATGTATTTTGGCTTTGTTCACTTTTTCTGCTTTTTTTTATTTCACTTCTTTCTTTTTAGTTCATGAGCTTATCTGACAGCTTTGTGTATCACATTGGCAAGTCATAGCCATTGCTGGATTTTGTATGTCCACTCCTATTTCCTAAAAGTTGACCTGAACTGTCATTACTTCATTTAGAAGATAATAGATATTTAGATTCTCCCACCTTGGAGCTTCAAGCATTGATATATACTTAGACTTGATTTGAAATTTGGGGGTAAGGAGGGTTGTCTTCCTTGGAGTTTCATGCATCTGTATATTGTTAAATTTGACCAGAGTGCTTGAGGTGGGGACTTAGATTGAATCCCCCTTGGAGTGTTGAACATCAATATGCACATCTATTCGACTGGAGAGTGAGCTCAGGGGAGGCATTCCCCATTAGAATGTCAAGCATTGATATATGCCCGTCCGGGACGCCCCTTCAAAGTATGTTCTGGGGGAGCAACCATGGGTTGATCAGTACCTCCCTCAGGACGCTTGGTGGCAGCCTCCCTGGTTGACGATGCTGCCTCAGCTTCCTGCAGGGCTCCATGGGAGATGGAGTTCTCCACAACCCTTTGGGGATCTGGGGTGGTCGCCAGGGGGTGCTGCATGGGTCCCTGAGCCTGGCTGGATGAGTCTTCAGCCCCGGCCGGAAGTGCAACTGGAAACAGGTGGGCTATAAAATGGACCAGCAACCACCACTCAGTGTCCAGAGTCGGGTGGAGGAGGACAAAGCTTGGAGCAGTGGTGGCAGAAGAGAGAAGAGTATTTTGGTGTGTTTGTTGGTGCTTTGGGACAGTGTTGTGGCTGTGGGACACGGGGAAGACGTGCCCTATAGCTGAAGAAAATGAAAGTTTATTTATTTGTATACGTGCCTCCTGTTTCCAATCTGTGTCGGGTCAGGCGCTTATATTGCCTCTTGTTACAACACATGTATTTGATCAGTGAGTGGCCAGAGTGGTTCTTATTGGCCCTTGCAGTTTCAAGTGGTGGTATCTGCTCCAGTTTGAGTGGGGTGTGGTGGAGGGTCCCCTTTGGAGTCTCAAGCATTAATATACACTTCAGTGCGGTTGGAGAGTGAGGACAGGGGAGTGTCAAAACTGCATTGGAGAACACCAGGATATCTGTGGTGTGTACCAATGTGCTACAAAATGCTGTGGGTACACAACAAAGACAAACAGTACACACCGGCGAACAACTGAGAAGTGCCGGCACTCCATATCTGTGTGTAGTGACCACTTCAAGCATTGTCAGCAGGACATATCATGACCTTCCTCTCAGGTTGTTTAGGTGTATTGAATCCAGTGGTGCATGTCAAGTAGTTGCAGTGGGTTACAGCTTTTACAGGCGGAGTGGTGGCTCTGAGGTTAGGGACCTGCACTGGAAATCGGAAGGCTGCCGGTTTGAATCCCGTAAATGCCAATAGGGACTCTGCTCTGTTGGGCTCTTGAGTAAGGCCCTTAACCTGCAATTGCTGAGCGCTATGAGTAGTGAGAAAAACGATATATACATGCAAAGAATTATTATTATTTAATACACAAATATGCCTGTATTTAAATGTGATCAAGGCCTTGCATGTATTTAAGACTTTTTACATTATTGTGTAGAGTTGCCATATTTGAAAATTAGGAAATAGGAAATCTTTCTCTATATTACTATATATATAAATTTATACATGTCCCTACACACCCAGACCAATATATTATATAAAAGTAGAGACATAAGTTGAAAACATAAAGCAAGGATTTTAATGAGTTATGAGGAAAACAAAAGTAAAATCATTTCAAAATTATTTAGTAAAAGTGCAATTCCATACACCACAGTTTGCTTCAAAACAGCTTCTGCCTTGTTTGATAAATGTCCATTCGCTGGAATATTCATCACGAAATTTCCACTTACGTTTTGGCATCTTGGGATGGATGGATGGATTAGTTTTTAAGTTAGGAAAAAAGTTGGCCGTGGCGAGTAGTAACAACACACTTCGTTGACGCTGTATGTTGCAATGTTGATACAGAACTGCACAGCAGCGCGGCTGGAGAGCGAAACGGTAAGAGTGTCGCTGACCTCAGCCAACCAGATCAACTGAACAAGCTGCAAACAGGCAGCAAACACAAGTGTCCTCGTTACATTTCGTTTATTTTCATCAAGAGAATCTGAGAAAAGAAAGTATAGTTACTTATAAAGTTACAACTAAGTACCGTAAGAAGGTAGTAAAAATATATTTTTATTACGAAATTTGAAAATGAACTAAATACGGGACATTTTTGGACAAAATCATCAAATATGGGACCTTTCCTGTATATAAGGGACGTCTGGCGACCCTATTATAGGGTATGATGGATGGCCGGGACGCCTTCTTCACCACATCTGCCAGGGGGACAAGGGTGGGAAGCCCAGTATCTCCCTCTGGACGCTAGATGGTGGTGCCTCCTACTCCCCCAGGGCTTCATGGGGGTTGGAGTTCTCTGCAGCTCTGTGGGGTTCCGCAGGCACCGCCAGGGGGTGCTGCAACAGGAGCGGGTGGCCCCCTTTTGGGCACTGGTTATAAAAGGAGCCAGCGACCACCATTCAGTAGCCAGAGTCGGGTGGAGGAGGACAAGGTTGCTTGGTAGGAGTGGTGGTGCCAAGGAAGAAGTGTGCTTTATTGGGGACTGTGTTGTGTCTGTGGGTACGGGGAAAGCGTAGCCCACAGACGAAGAAAATAAAGTCTTTTGTACTTTTATACGTGCCACCCGTGTCCAATCTGTGTCGGGTCGGGCGCTATATAGCGTCATTTTTACAAGGGTTACTAATGGACCTTGGATTAGAGCTGTTCATTGGTTCTAGGGTGAAGGCGTTAATCAAAACGAATACTTTCTCACCCCGACCTTAGCCCACTATTAACATTTGTGCCCGTTCTCTTACCACAGTCCTTCAATCACTCATTACTACTGCATTTTGCAGCCATCATGCTATAAAACCATCAGGCTGTATATTGTTTATCTATATAAATATTTTACTTATGTTTTTTTGTGTTATTTTTCTTTCTCTATAGTAATGTATAATCAGATATTCCTTAAAAGATAAAAGACTAAAATCAAAATCATTTGTTTACCCAGTCAGACATAATTGTTATCTAACATGCTACTATTTGAATAATGCAAGCCCCAGTAATTATTTTTTAAGTTTGAAGTTTCAAGGGTAATTGATTTATTTAATTATTTCTTGTGCTGTTCTTTTGAAGCTGATATTCTTGCTGTGAGTTGTTCAGCTATGCTCTGTTTTTTGAACGATACGGCGAAATTAGAGCCATATGGGTTTTATCCACAGAATGATGCATCGTATGCGTTACCGGAGTCCATTGTGCTCTGATGGAAGAGATTGTCTTTTGGCAAGCGGTGAGCAGAGATGGATCTGCTCTGATCCTAGAAAAAGATATTACTTGGCAGCAATGTTTGAAGTCCTTTATGTGGTTTTGATTTATATTTGATCCAATCATTTTTAAACAATGTTTGATTAGGAAAGATAATGTAAATCCATCATCAATCCATCAGCAAAAACAGATACTCCACACATATGGAGGTCACCGGCTGTAATTCTTTGGATACAGTTTGCAATAAGACTGACTCTTGTTATAATTTCACTTATTTGTCAGGACTGTATTTGTTCTTATAGTTTTATGCAATGTATTTTTTATGTCTTTTAAACATCAGTTTATTTTCATTTTGACTTCCATTGTGGTTGTGGCTTGACTGATCCCCACCTTGTGAAGTATAACATCCTGAACACCACCGTATAAAATGGTGGCAACCAGTAGCTTTAAATAGTCTTTGGTAGATCCAAGAAATGGCCCTATAAACCTTAGCGAATTTGTGCATTTACATTTACGCACATAACCGGGTTAAGATGAATAACCCGATTAAGAGAGAAACCTGCTTTCTTAATATTACACATTTACGTGCGCAGGTAATCTTCCGGAGTTCTCCTTTGGCAGAACGCTCCGTCGTCATTAACTCTTTGAGGGCTGAATATTTTTTCGAAAAAACGCAGTTTTCTGAAAAGCACACAAAGCAATGGATTTCACACATAAATCAACATAAAACGTCTGTTGCTCCGTGCTGTGGCTGCTGCTGGCGGCAGTGGCTGTGTGGGGGCACCTCGATGGACAGCAGGAATGCATGGTGGGCCTGCTGCCTGGCTGTCTTCGCACAGCAGGTGGGTTGTGGTGGCGGTTGCAGTGTAACACGCTATGTGGTGGCCCTTCCAGGTGAACGCTGCTGTAGGCGCATCAGCTACGTGAAAGTATTCAGCCCCACAATCAGCTGGGGGCCAATCAGATGATGCTGGTACCTCAGTTTCGTTTTTGAGAACCATCTCCAGATCACTTGCATCCAACTCTGAGTCTGACAAGTCAGAGTTCTATTCAAAGAAATTGCGTAAATGGAGAATTTTGCTTTACACATTCGCTTTGGTCTCTCGCCATTTTAGAGGTTGTTTGCTCTTTGCTACTAATGCATGAGTAGGTAATCGAGTTTATATTAACAAAGCTATGTAATTTTCCTTCTCGCAAAGAGAGTTGAACTAAAACATAAGGGTGATTTTTGTTGCAGTTTACCCGTGATCCCCGTCCTCTACCCCTGAATTTCGACAAAAGTTGACATCAGCCCTAAAAGAGTTAAACTGTGCAAGAAAGTGTTAAAACATCATCATTGGACATCACACATTTGAAAACAAGCATGAAACCCATGATCATGTTTGTGTATTTTATTAATATGTTTAGTCAAATTGATGCTTTATTAATATGTTTCTGTTACCAGAATGCACACACCGAGGTCTTTTCTGCTTGGCTGTGTGATTGAGTCCTGCAAAGGACCGGCGGTATGCTTGATTGTTGCCTTACACCCAGGGCTGCTGGGATAGTAATAAGGCAGATATTTTTATTTTAACAAGATATGCATTAGGTTACTCATTTCTTGAAAAAGTAATCAGACAACAACAACAACAACATTTATTTCTATAGCACATTTTCATACAAACAGTAGCTCAAAGTGCTTTACATATTAAAGAATAGAAAAATAAAAGACAAAATAAGAAAACAAAATAAATCAACATTAATTAACATCGAATAAGAGTAAGGTTCAATGGCCAGGGGGGACAGAAAAAAACTCCAGACGGCTGGAGAAAAAAATAAAATCTGCAGGGATTCCAGACCATGAGACCGCCCAGTCCCCTCTGGGCATTCTACCTAACATAAATGAAACAGTCCTCTGGATTTAGGGTTCTCACGGAAGGGCTTGATGAAGATGATGGTCACGTAGACTTCTGCCTTTTAATTCATCCATTATTGTTGGAGCATCATGAAGCTTTGAGTAGGTGGAGGTGGCGCAGGCCACCACCACAAAGAAACCGGAAAAAGAAACAGGAAAGAGAGTAGGGGTCAGTACGGACGTATACATGTTACTTTTAACGTGTTACCCTGAATCATACATTTAGCGATTTTTAAAATATTGACACAGATTATATCAGCAAGGACAAGGAATACTGTGATTGTCTGTGCATTTGCCTCTGGAAAATTATTTTGTGGATGCTTCTACTTGTGGCTGCTGAACGCGTGTGCAAAGCAAATACGTGCGCAGGCCGACAGAGTGCAACAAACAGGCGCAGACTACAAAATCCTTAAGAGTAACCCCATTTTGTGTTTACATGCCCACATAATTGGAGTATTTGGGGAGAAATCTACCTCTGTCAACCAGGTTTCACAGAGGCCAATAACCCGATTTATCTAATCATATTAACAGTTTACATGGCATTTTAGAAATCTGTGAGTAATCGGATTATTGAAGTGCATGTAAATGCGCTGAGAGTTAATAAAGTAAACTTTAGGCTTTTAGCTCTTTTTTTGATTCCTTTATTTTTCCCTTTATCTTCAAATTTGGTTTAGTTTGATTATACAACCCATTATATCCTAACTACAGGGTCATGGGGGTCTGCTGGAGCCAATCCCAACCAACACAGGGTGCAAGGTAGGAAACAAACCCCGGGCCCACCACAGGGCACACACAAGGGACAATTTCAGATTGTCAATGCACTTAACCAGCATGTCTTTGGACCGTGGGAGGAAACCCACGCAGATATGGGGAGAACATGCAAACTCCACACATGGAGGACCTGGGAAGCGAACCCGGGAACCCGCACTACCCACTGCACCACCATGCCGCCCCTTATAATTGAAATCCATCCATCCATTATCCAACCCGCTATATCCTAACTGGAAGGTCACGGGGGGGTCTGCTGGAGCCAATCCCAGCCAACACAGGGTGCAAGGTAGGAAACAAAACACGGGCAGGGTGCCAGCCCACCACAGGGCACACACACCAAGCACAATTTAGGATTGCCAATGCCCCTAATCTGCATGTCTTTGGACTGTGGGACACGGGGAGAACATGCAAACTCCACGCAGGGAGGACCCAGGAAGCGAACCCAGGTCTCCTAACTGCGAGGCAGCAGCGCTACCCACTGCTCCACCGTGCCGCCCGATTATGGATGCCCATTCATGTAATCCATTCAGATTCTTTTCAGATTTTGAATGCTGCCCGCTTTTTTAACTACAATGCAGTCTGCTCTGTTTTTCCCACTTCATCTCTGTGTCGTTATTTCTCCCCTGACCGTTACTTTTTCTTATTTATAATAATGACATTGATTCCGGGGTAGTTAGTAAACTTGTGAAGCTTTACGGAAGATATTAAAGTCTGGAGAGATGGCAGATGCTGAGGACTTCAGAATTGAGTAAACATTTAACGTAGAAAAGTGCAAAGTACAGTGGTACCTCGGTTTTACGTCTGCTTTGGAATAAGTCCAACTTGGTATACGTCCTGTTTGGACACAAAAAACTTTGCGTAGTATACGACCTTTGTTTGGAATACGACTCACGTGCTAAAACACTCTTGTTTACCTCTCTCGAGACAAAGCCACGACTGCCCAAGAGCGCCAGTACGCCAGTTGCTAGCATTCAGTGAACAACCCGCACGCTACCTTTGTTTACCCCTCTCGAGACAAAGCCACGACTGGCCACGAGCGTCAGTATGCGCTATAACTCTGTGAATTTTCACCTGATTTTGTGTTTTTTCGCGTAAATTTGAATTGATTGTTGCAAAGTATGGAGGTGGCCTGCTGCATACCGTATGGCGAGAACGACGGTATCTATGATTGTGAAAAACAAAGGCGTTATTAGAAAGTAAAGTGAGGTTCAATGTTCATTTATTTCATCTAATTACTTTTGTATTCATGTATTTTAGTATTAAGCAGTGTTTCAATTATTTTATACAACCCCATCAGTGTATAATATGCCAATAACAGTAGGAATTTTTTTCATGGGAACGGATTAATCATTTTCCTTTTATTTCTTACGGAAAAATTTTGTTTGGTATACGTCCTGTTTGGTATAAGTCAAAGGATCTGGAACGGATTAAGGACGTATACCGAGGTGCCACTGTGCTCCACATGGGTAACAGGGACGTCAATTATAAATACAAGACGGCAGACACTGTCCCGCAGGATGCAGCTTCTGAAAAGCATTTAGGGGTTTATGTTAACACAATATTTTCATTATCTAAGCAATGCATAAAAGCAATTAACAAGGAAAATAAAATGTTAGTTTATATTGTAAAGGCCTTTGATTATAAATCCAGGTACATTATGCTCAGACTATATTATGTACTAGTGAGACAGCATTTCGAGTTCTGTGTTCAGTTCTGGTCAGCACGCTACCAAAAAGACATAGCAGCACTTGAAGCCGTGCAGAGGAGAGTAACCAAGTGCATCCTGGGACTTAAGGACGTGTCCTACTGTGCCAGACTCGGAGAATGAAACCTGTTTAGTCTCGAGATGAGGAGACCTAATCCAGGTCTTGAAAAGTCTCAAAGGCATTGATAAAGTAGATCAAGCAAATATTTTTAACCTAATGATGAATCGCGTGCTTGAGGACATCAATTAAGAGGAGGTGCATTTAGGACTGAAGCCAGGAAGCACTTCTTTACGCAAAGAGTTGTGGGACTGTGGAGCAAACTACCGAGACATGGAGCTGAAGCAGAAACCTTGACAACCTTAAGAAGAATTTGGATGAGATATTGGGACAGCTTGGCTATTAGTGAAACAAATGAGTTTGACGGACTGAAAGGTCTCCTCTCGTTTGTCAGATTTCTTACATTGTTAGGTTCTTTCTCGTTTTGCCTTTAGCATCTCTAAGCACTCGCTTCGCTTTAATTCCTATAATCTCAGGGATTCCAAAAAATTAAATCTGTATTTGTACAAAGCAAAATCTTTGCTTGTTCTTTGTGCAAAGCCTTGTTTTTCAAGCCACAGTCTTAAAATTTGGTACACAGTGACCTCTCGCCATAAGTCATGTCCTTGATATGTAATCTCAGCCTTTCTCCCACCTGGGGGACGGCTCAGGGTCAAAGCAAATGGCCTGAAATGCTTCATTGTGATCAGTTGACAGAGAATATGCCCCACGTAGGCTGTGGTGGTGATGTAATGGTTAACACAGGTTCGATTCCCACCCTTTACATTAAAGGTTTTATTTAATCAATCATTTCACCCCACTATTTTTGTCATGGCCCCCATCTCCCCGAAGTGGGCCTGTATTGTCTTCAGACTTATGTATTGCAGTTTGGTGTCATGTGCATCATCTCCTATGTATCATTACCCCACCGTCACAGCCAGCCTAGCACACTTTCACTGTCCTATTATGTACTCTGTTAATAGTTTTAAGGCGATAGTGGAGTCAATTCTCTTAACAAACTGTGATCACCAATCATATTTAGTATGAACAAAGTCATTTTTGCTATTTATAGCAGATTTTAGAAATAATACCCATGTAAAGCCAATTGTATGAATGTTCTGTCATCACTAAAAATGGATGTATATAATTTTATGAAAACTGGAGGATAACCAGGAAGAGTTCAACTCAGACTATCGGTTATGAGGTGCCTTGATGCAGTGGCAGGGAGGAATTGGGTTTCTGTTGTCAAGCATTAAGACCCTCCACTCCCTTTTCAGAGGCTGGCTGCAAAACAGATTGGTCTGAAAGTGAATGACAGTCTGACCAGGACAGCCTGGGGACACAATAAGTTTCTGCACTCTTAACAGGATGTGATAATGGAGAATCTGGATTTATAGCATAGATTCCTCTCATCCAGTCAAATTACCCCCTCTACTTCAAACGTCTGTAGTTGTTGTTTTAGCCAGACGTCTTGGGTCAAACTGCTTTTCTCTTGGGTAACTGTATATCACTTGCTCAGACAAGTTTAAAGCGCAAACACTGTAGAATTTATGGTGACGTTTTGAAATGAAACCCAGGCAACATCAGGGAAATATGCAGTAGTTAGTCAATAATAAAGGTGCATGAGGTGTCTGTGCAGAGTGTGCATGTTCTTTTCCTCTCTGTGGGAGTCTTCCTCTGGCGATCCAGATTTCCTGAAGAGGAATGTGTTGGATTAGTTGGTGACTTCCCAGTGTAAGTGAATCAAAGTACAGTGGAACCTCAGGTCATGACCGTAATTCGTTCCGAAACTCTGGTCGCAACCTGATTTGGTCATGTCCCGAAGTAATTCCCCCCGTAAGATTGTATGTAAATACAATTAATCCGTTCCGGACCATATGACCTGTATGTAAATATATATTTTTTTAAAGATTTTTAAGCACAAAAATTGTTAACTATACCATAGAATGCACAGTGTAATAGTAAACTAAATGTAAAAACATTAAATAACACAGAGAAAACCTTGAACAGAGAAAACTAACATTGCAAGATTTCTCACTACAGCCTTACGAACCGTTCACTTTAAGCACAGGGAAAAAAATGAACTTTTAAAAAATCCATAATTTATACAAAAACTAACTGTAAACAACCAAGAAAACTAACCTTGCATGAGTCGAGTTCTGGCATGAAAGAAGTGAGGAGGAACTGGGTGGAGAGGAGATTACAGTTTTGAGGTAAAGTCTGTGACGATGCGAGTTCGCTGCATGCTCCCATCTCGCTTCCGGAAACCCTTAAACCCGTCACCATCTGTAATGTTACCGATGAGCACGACATGATGAGTAAAGCACTACAATGGAGCAAGGGGATGGTGCAAAAAGTGCCAAGTGCTTTTATTAAAATCAACAAAACAACAATCAAAAACAAAGTCCAAATTAAATAAACTGCTGTGCTTTCGGAATCCTTCAATAAATAAATGATCCCATAAAAACAAAAGTGAAGTGGAAGTTAAAATCCAATAGAAAAAAGTCTTTGTTAAATACAACGAGATTAAAACAATGCTCGAAGCAGTCTCTTTAAAAACAAGCCCAGTGCATTCTTTAACTGCCTTCTCGTGCTCTCTCTCTCTCTCTCTCTCTCTCTCTCTCTCTCTCTCTCTCTCTCTCTCTCTCTCTCTCTCTCTCTCTCTCTCTCTCTCTCTCTTTCTCTCTCTCTCTCTCTCGCTCGCTCACTCGCTTGCTGCACAGGGAGAGACTGAACACATGCAGAAATCATCGCCGCGTATGAACCATAAGGGAAACTTATGGTTGAGTGTGTGTGTGGTCATGAACAGATGCAAAAGTTTGGCGAACGTTTTGGTCGTAACCGATTTGTACGTGTTCAGAGATGTTCGTGACCCGAGGTTCCGCTGTTTGTACGTGAGTGTGCTCTGTAAGAGTCTGAGAGTAGACCAATACTGAACCTGAACTGGACGATCAGTTAAAAAATAATTAGCTATGCTGCTTGTCTAAGACGGGTTGAAATTTAAATTATCAACGTAGACCTCAGCTTTACGGTTTACAATGTTCACCATGCAATGCATATGTCTTTGTTATATGCCATTTGGGATTCATAAAAGCAGTGTTAAAGTCTGGTATGTGCCATCTGTTGGAGTGACAAATGCAGTGTATTTTATTTCTACACACGTTTGTGATGCGTCCTCTGTTGAAATGACAAATGTAAAGCATATGTCTCTGTTGTATGCAAATTGGTATGGAATTAATAAAATCAGTGTTAATATTTGCGATGTGTCACCTTTTGGGATGACAAATGTGAGGCACTTTATTACTAAAGTTGTTTGTAATGCACCTTCATTTGGAATTATTATTTATTTATTATTATACTTTATTAATCCTGAAGGAAATTACTTGGTTTTCGCATACCCCTTGGGGTCAGAGCGCAGGGTCAGCCATTGTATAGTGCCCCTGGAGCAATTAAAGGTTAAGGGCTTTGCTCAAGGGCTCAGCAGAGTACCATTTCTCTTGGCAGTGAAGGGGATTCGAACTGTCAACCTTCGTGATACCAGCGTAGATCCTCAGCCTCAGAGTCACCACTCCGAGACATAGCAACCAGATAGACATACAGATAGATACACAAATGCTTATCCTTTTATTTAGGTGGATTGAAAAAAACAAATAGCCAGTATAATACAATGCATTAGCAGACAAAACAGCAGATCTCAGAGACAGCATAAAGCAAGATAAAAAACATTTGGGAACAACCAGATGACCTGTTTGTCATATTACACAATTTTTTCCAGCAATTTTCAGTTGTAACTTACAGGTATGTCATTCACATAACTTTAGTGAGTTGGAGGCAGTTGTCTAATGTGACATCCCAATGACTCAATCCAACTAGTCTGCGACTCGCTGCTATAAAATCAAACAGGTTTGACTTTGTCTTTAGTTTCAGAGGTGGGCTCTGTGTGCTGACAACCAGTGAATGCCAAGTATAATGCATAGAATGTGGCAATGAGGGATAAGGTATTGTGGGTGTTTTGGACCTAACAAACAGAAGAGAAGCTCATCTGTCTGATGTCTTGTGTTTTACACACCATGACAGAATGGCAAAAGAAAAAAGATAGCAGATATTGTGGCTGAACGCGCTGTACTTGTGACACCTTCGTACGGCAGCTACGGTATTGGCTGTCACATAAAAGGGCGATCGTGACTATGGTGGAAAGTCATCACACATGTACAGCAATTTTCAATTGTTTAATTTGACATGATCCAATGACAAGACTAGCAACTGGGGTCTGCAAGTCTGACTTACTTCCCAGCTAGAAATCTCATATTGTGACATTGGCTTAAAGCATTTGAAAGCTTCAACACGTGACAGTGGAGTCAGCTGAGAAGTTTCAACCAGCAAGTGCAGAGACTGTAAACGTGCTTACTAGCTTGAAAGAGTGAACTTTAATGAATAAATATTAGGTATACAAGCTTCTCCAAAGATTTTAATGTGTGCTTATTTAGCCAGTAATAAAAAAGCAAGTTATATATTAAGAGAATCCAAGTGTGTCTAAGGCAACAGTGTTTCACAAACTCTTTTGCAGGAAGCCCTACGATGGGTTGTCCTTCCTCGTAAACCTGGAATGATTTGCTCTGGTATGGTGGGAGTGTAATTTGTTTTGTTCACCCGCTCATCTGTAAGTTGGAGAATTTAGATATACTTTACATTTACAGACGGAGGAAGAATTGAAAGGCTTGGAAATGTCTGTAATCTCAGTCCAGATCTCTAATTGTGTTCTTGTGTGTCTTATATCCAAGAATCCTGTGATTTTAATGTGAATTATGGAAAGGCATAATTGTGGTATCAGATGCTGATTACTAAGCATTGCCGTCACAAACTAAAAAGCTAATTTAGCAAAGTAAATTGATGGCTAGGGTTAGGGTTAGGGTGAAGATTTTTGTATCTGGACATTTTAAAATTATTTTAAAATATGTAACACCCTTTTTTTTAGACATAATCCCTCTCAAACTCATAGTTGTAATCTATTACTATATGGTATTAAAAGTGACCTCATCAAACTTTTTTCAATAAGTGTGGAGAATGTAAAAAATGAAAAGTCTTTCCAGCAAGTGTCCATCATACATGGTCTCAAGTTGTGGGATATGACTGCATTTACGTAATGTTGTCTTGGTTTCTCTTAGGCAGGCTTCGTGTGCCTGAAACTTCCTAGGAGGACAGTGTAAAATAAATGTGTTTATGTGCCAAAAAATGAAGAGTCTGAGCATCCAGCGTTTACGGGACTAACATGCCCAGTAGTCTGATAAAGGGACCCGCCATGTGCCCGGATCATTTGATTGCTTGTTCTTATTGCTCTTATTGGCCTGCTTTTGCAAGACAATGTCAGCACAGGCTTTTCCAACTTGCTACATTAAATTATTGTATATTAGTCCGGTAGTCATTTTCTTACCCACTTAGTCCTGAACAAGAATGCGTGGGGGGTCAGAGCCTATCCCAATTAGCACAGGGCACAAGGCAGGAACAAACACTGGACAGGACATCAGTCCATCACAGGGCTGTATTGTATATTAGTGCATGTCAAAGATTTTTTTGTGATTTATTAACTTTAAAAGAAGTCTTCCTTTAAAATACATTAATTCCTTCAATGAGATTTTCTTTCTTTAACATGCAGAGGAATGAGGGGCGCACATTTTAAGCTCATAAAATTCTGACCATTTTATAGCATGTCACATTTGTCATATATCAACACAAATGGATATAGTGTGGAGTCACGGGTGCCCTTATAATTATTTCCGAAAGGTTTCAGAAACAGAGTAATTTATAAGACTCACAAATTCTTTTAGCATCGCATAATAGAAATAAATTGCTAACCCACAATGGAACTGTTTTACCAAATGAGCTCCAGTGATTTAAATAATAACATATAATAGCAGGAAACATGAGTTGTCTTAAAATTCCCTTCAGCTAAACAGCAGGAGATAACTGTGATATGAACTGAAAGCACTGCTGACTGTTTAATTTGAAGCGTAGATTAATGATTTTTTTTTTTTTTAGTCGCATTATATTTCTTTTAATGACTTAAATATTTTTATTTATGTGTCTTCCAGAAATTCCTGTGTTGACTCTGTTTGCTCTGTAATGTTTTTAATGCTTTCTTAATTATATATATACTTTGCTACATGAAAGTGCAAATGCCTCATTAGTACCGATTCCAAAGGTGTATTATTTATTCATTGTATGACTAGGAAAATGAGGCAGATTGTCCTAAAGCAGGCTATATAGATATATATATATGTTTTATATAGGGTGGTCCAGATCTAATTATGCAATTTTCATTATGCTATAACTTATTAAGTTTATTACATAGAAAATCACCCAAAAAATCCCAGATCATCGAGAAGAGTGCGAACTGATGACATGAAGAATCATCTTTGTGCCGAACTGGAATTGTCCCTGCATAAATCAAAGTCATCCAGACGATCTGGATCTGCATAATTAGATCTGCACCACCCTAGTATATATATATATATGTATATTGTGGCAAGTTGCTGGGGCTACGACCCGGCCGGGATGCCTGGAAGGACTGGAAGCTGGGTGTATGTCCTCCGGGCCACGAGGGGGCAACCGCCCTGGAACAGAGGAGAACCACAGGAGAGGAACAAGGAGGCTTACGCCTATTTTAACCTGTGGGCACCGCCAGGGGGTGCCCCGAGTCTCAGAGGGCCCGGGATTGATTTACTTCCGCCGCACTCGGGAAGATGGAGGAGAATCCCTCCAGGGACACCCGGAGTGCTTCCAGGTGCTCTTCCGCCACACCAGGAAGTGATGTCAGAGGGAGCACCTGGAGCACATCCAGGAGAGAATAAAAGGGCCCGCCTTCCTACAGTGGGGGAGCTAGAGTCGGGAGTGGGAGCAGGACAAGGCTCCCTTAGAGAGGGGAAAGGCAGTCCCAGGGACAGTGTGACAAGGGACAGAGAGAGAAAGGCCCGGGTGATTTGGGCAAGAAGGCACAGTGGACTGTGCAAGACTGAGTTGTGTGTGGTGTAATGGATGAAAAATTAAAAGACCTTTTGATAAAGGTGTGGTGTCTGTCTGATGGTGTCCGGGCATGTCTCACAATATATATATATATATATTAAACATATATATTTAACATATATAAAAATATTATGTATAGTTGCTAATTAGGCTTTCTTGATTAATGCTAAAGTGACTCCAAATCCAAGACTAACAGTTTTAGAGTGACTTGCACACTTGAATGGGACAAAGTGGTGACATATGGTATGTTAATTAGTACGTGCAAGTAAGAATTTAAGCGTACAGTCGTGCACTGAGTTATGACTCCATTTGAGATCAAATGACAAGTTGGCCGTATATCAGTGGCAAAGTGTACAGGTCATTGCAATTGAGTCACCAGGATGCACAAACCGATCTTCATGACTTGGTGGCCACACACTGAGTCCATGTAAGGCAGTGTTTCTCAACTCTGGATCGCACCACTGGTGGGTTGCAGTCGCCATCATTGGTTCATGAGTGGGTTGCTGTGGGTTGTTTCTCAATCACTGTGTCTTGACCCAGGTTTCCGTGGGGTCATGAGTTGGTCGCAGTGGGTTGTCTAAGCGATCAGCAGCACTGCACGATGCGTCTCTGTTTCTAATTGTACTTGTTTTACCAAGGGGGACCTCCAATAACATTCATTTTACTAAGAGGGGTAATTTGTAATTGCTGCTTGTGGGTCGTCAAGGAACTTAAAAATCGAGAGTGGTCTTCCATAGCTGAATGAATAAAAAAGTACCACTTTCGGTTAGTGGAAATAGTTCAGAAGTTGATAGAAATTCTACCTAATACTTGTATGAAAAATTTGGTTGACCTAACTGAAAGCATACTCGACTTATCATGTTTACATAAACACACAGAGAGACAGACACACAGACATAATTCCAAAAATGGTATTTTCTGACACAGGGAGGTCTAAAACGTTGAGATTCATCAAAATGTTGAGGTCGAATTTTTGGACGATTACAATACTTTCCCTATCCTTCGTATATGAGAAAGTAAAAAGGCAAAAGTGGGCCACTGGACCATAAAGGTTGAGAAACACCGGTGTAAGGTGAGTTGGTGCTTGCTGAATGCTTTAGCCACATGGAGTGACATCAAACCAAACCAACCAACGCTTAAAGGTTACTCCAAGAGTCAGACAATATATGACACCCTGTGAAATAATAATGATCAAAATAAAAGATTTATTACTGAGGCTGGTTTTGGCAGTTTCTAGAACATTATTACCCTGTTGTTTTTCCTGTGGCCCTTGACCGTAAGTAGGAATTGCTTTAACTCAGTAGGCCTTAAGTCGTTGCACGATAGTACTCTACACGCATGACATTAACGACCTGATAAAGCTAAAACCAACAAAAGCCTCATTTAAAATGTGCTGTTATGTTTCCTCGTGTACAATTCTCTGTATATTGCAGTATACAACATGTGTTTTTCTCTCGTGTTATGCTCTTCTTATGTTAGCTCTGCTGTATTTGTGGATACATACCGTGCTCAGGGCTTGTATATAGAAGTGCATCATTGAAAAAGAATTGGCTTGCGTTCAATATCTATGTAATTTCCTTTAATTCACTAATGCTGCTTTTCAAATATACATTATAGCCAAAATGTTGCAGACTAAAAGTGGTGCACACCAATTTGCGGCCAAACTAAATTGTTTTTGTTCAAGTATGCGCCATGTAATGGACTTCATCCTCTCCTTGTGATGTTCCTCGTGGCTATGTTCTTCACTTCTGTTCACCGACACTTCCTCATGCTCTAATGATACCCATCTGGATGTGCCCTAACTACCTATAACCTTCCTGCCTGCCGTCCTCAATCATGTCATTGCTTATTTGTCTGCAAACGTTTAACATGTCAAGTCAGGGTCAAGGAAAGCTTTGTTGTCCCTGAATAGGAAATTCAACTTCTTATGTGCATTTCAGTTGGTTAACAATAAATACGAGACAAAGGAAAGAGACAGTATACTACAAAACACTAAAGTTTCCCTTTGTTAAGTATGATATGTGTGGAAATGATTTCATTACTCATTGAGCTGCTCTTTAACATCACATGAATATCATTACAAATGGCACTGCTTCTTGGAGATTCTGAAATATTATTCCAGAAGCTTGATCCATTTTTTCCCTTGGAATTTTAATCATGTTCAATAAATCTGTCTGTTTCTGGAGCCATTTTGACAGTAGACCAAGCTCTGACTTGCACCGGGTTGATATGATTTTAAAAGTCTGTTCGTTCACATCAAGAAGCAAGCTCACAGTTTGTACCTGACGATCAAAATTCTTCTGCTGAATCTACAGTCCGTGTTTAAAACATTCTGCTTACGTTCCTGCTCACTCAAAAATCATCATGTCTAAACGCTTTAGAATATATGACTGCCATGTAGTGCTGCAATTTCTTGACGCGGATCTTCACGATGGTCTAAAGTCTTTATGTTTTGAGGATGTTCTTTTAGTAGTTATACAGTCAATGCATTGCTTACTTTGGATCTTGTTGCCTTCAGTTTCTAACCCACATATCACATTCAATGCCAGCATCTCAACGGGCAGCAAAGCAGGAACCAACTCTGGACAAAGTGCCAGTATATCACAGGTACACGCTCACATCCACACCTACATCCATGCTACTACATTTTCATTTCAAAATAGCCGTTTTTAAAACAGCAACTATCTCTGTCCATGCTAGCGTTTTAACGTTGATTCCAAAAGTATTTCTGTCCACACTTAAACAATCAAAAATGAATGATGTTGTAACCAGTTGGGGATGCCACTGAACCCCAATTTCCAGACCCAATACACAGTCAACAGTTCAAATAATGGATTTTTTTAATACAATACGCACATAAACAGTGAAACACAGCCCCAAAAACCATACAAACAATAAAACCTTTTGTCTCCTTCCGCCTCCAGTTGAGTGTTGCCCGCTAACTCCCAACTCTGACTGAGTCTAAGTGAGGTGTCGGGCTCTCTTTTAACTCTTTCAGGGCTGATGTTGACTTTTGTCAAAATTCAGGGGTAGAGGATGGTAATGGGCTATATACCCAAATCCCGCCCTTACGTTGTAGTTCGACTCTCTTTGGTTGAAGGAAAGTTAGCCTTGTTGATTTGATGTGCAGGAGTAGTGAAGAGCAAACAGCCTCTAAAATGGCATTGACATCTGGGGAGACTAAAGCAAATGTGCAAAGTAAAAAACTACAGTAGCGTTCACCTAGGAGGACCACCATTAATGATGACAAGAGGCACAAACCGTATTGCGTTACACTTCGACTGCCATCATTACCCACCTGCAGTGCCAAGACAAAGAGGTAGCCAGCCCGCCATGCATTCCTGCTGGCCATCGAGCCCCAAACTAATGCATTGTGTACTTTTCAGAAAACTTAGTTTTTTGGAAAAAATATTCAGCCCTCAAAGTGTTAAAGACGACCAAGGAAATGCCACCGCCTTCCTGTCTCGGTCCTCAGAAGCACTTCTGGGGCATACATGAACCAGGGCAGTCCTCCCCTGGCAGCGCACTCTGGCAGTTCCCAAAGACCCGAGAGGGCTGCGTCTCCAGACTCCAACTCCCATGCCACCCTATGGGTGTCCTAAAGTGGTCCAGCCATGCCACCTGTTGTGGGGGGAATGCGCTGCTCCTGGTGGGCTTGTTTACCTGCTCCATCCATTACGGCCTCCTGACTGGGCATGAATCCTTCCTTTATCCCAACCACAATGCCTTGCTGGTACCTACAGTGTAGATTTTCACCTATACTGGGTATTGGCAAAAAAATGGTGGTAATGCTGCCACCAATGGGATTTATTGCAAAACTGTAGCATGTGTGCGCATGTGTGCAGCATTTAGGATGTACAAAACTCAATTTAGATGCACACAGGTAAGCAACACAACAAGCACCATGGAAAGAAGCTCATCTATCCCTGCTCTTTTGGAATATGTTTTTCCTTCCACGATGGGTGACCAATCAGGGATTGAGGCACAATAATGAGCAGGATCCAATCAGGAAAGGGCTACATAGTAAGCATAAGCAAATCACAGTGTGATTTCTTGAAGTCTACACTTTCACCTGTCCACACTGCAGTGCTGAGCCTGTGTTTTCAGAAGTATACAACTCTACAGAAGTCAAGGATTGAAAGCACCAGGGTGGTGTGGACGAAAGGCAAAACTGGATTTTTAAATGAAAACATAGTAGCGTGGATATAGCCTTATTCAAATGGGATAGATTTAGAGAGATCAGTTCACTCTGTGCCTCCCTGTTTTTTAAACTGTAAGGTAAGTTGTGTCATAAAGTGCAACCTTCTTCACTGATGGTCATTGTGCAGGAAGGATATCAGCACTGCCAGAAGAATATCCTGAAGACTGCCTGTTTTAGGGCCTTCCTCAGGTATCTGCTATCTTTTTCATATCTTTAGATAGTAGTGTTATCTCATTGACCTCTTGCAAACACCCTGTCTTCCTTCTGAGGTGGTCTTTGTTTTTCTGTGTTTATCAGGTTTCTCCATGTGTAACTTGTTTACCATTCTTGGTGTGATTTCTTTATCAGTGCAGCTGTATGTGTTTTAGTGTAAGGGTGTCTATTTTCAATAGAGCTGTCCATTGCAGTCTCCTCCTTGACTGAAAAGTGTTCGAGCTTTTATAATAATAATACATTTTATTTATATAGCGCCTTTCCCATACTCAAGGCACTTCACTGAGTTTAAGATAGAACGGTAGGGTATACAGTATTTAGCAGTGTACTAAACCAGATAAATAAGTAAAGAAGATTAAGACAGGAAATTCAGAGAAAAAAAAAGCCTAACAGACAACATAATTGATGGTCCAGCACACACACACACACACACAGGTTACATGAACATCTTGACATGGAGGTAAACTGAGAGAAGGGTAGTAAAGTCAAGTAGAGCTAAAAGCCTTCCTGAACAGATGAGTTTTGAGTTGTTTTTTAAAAGAATTCATGGAGTCAGCTGACCTGATTAATTTCGGTAGGTTATTCCAGAGTCTGGGCACTCGCTATACAGCTGAAGGCCCTGCTGTCACCCATGGAGTGAAGATTAGTGTGGGGTACAACAAGATTGCCAGAATCAGAGGACCTTAGTGGGCGAACAGGCACATAGTGATGGAGAAGGTCACTGATGTAGTTTGGCGCAAAGTCATTTAAGGCTTTGTAGGTTATTAGTAGGATTTTATATTCAATTCTGTAAGACACGGGGAGCCAGTGAAGATGGATCAGGATGAGTGTGATGTGCTCGCTGCTGCTGGTTCGTGTCAGGACTCTTGCAGCCGAGTTTTGAATAAGATGGAGCTGTGATATAAGATTAGAAGGGGCACCTGCCAGCAGCGAGTTACAATAATCGATGCGAGATGTGATAAAAGCAGGGACAAGTTTCTAGAAAAGGAGAGGAAGGAGCGAACACAGGATATGTTATGGAGGTGAAAGTAAGAAAGGTTCTTAATGTGATTTATGTGGGCAGAATAAGAGAGGGAGGAATCAAAAATGACACCAAGATTCTTTGCAGTAGAGGCAGGTCTGATGAGATCACCGCCAAGATGGACTGGGAAGGAGCTCATTTTATTAAGTTGCACTTTAGTCCCAATTTGCAGGAGGTCAGTTTTGTTGCAATTTAATTTTAAAAAGTTCTGCTCCATCCAGGTATTAATTTCACCGAGGCAGGTTGTGAGCGGAGAAAGCTCTGATGAAGTTCCACTTTTAACATTGAAATAAAGTTGAGTATCATCTGCATAAAAATGATACGAATAATATGGCCAAGGGGAAGCATATAAATACAGAAGAGAAGAGGGCCGAGAACAGAGCCCTGAGGAGCTCCTCGTGTGACTGGCGCTGAGCTGGATCTGCTGTTACCAAGACTAACAAACTCTTGCCTATCAAGTCAGATAGGACTTGAACCACTGGAAGGCAGTGCCAGAGATACCCAGCATGTTCTCCATTCTGGACAGTAGAATGTCATGTGTGACCTGAGTGTCGAATGCTGCACTGAGGTCTAATAGAATTAATATTTAAGGGTTACAATGATGTGTATTGTTTCCCAGTGGCCAAGATGACTTATTTTACCCCCAAACCGAACAGTTTGGCCACCTCTGACTCTTAGGCACACTTCTTCCATTGTGTGTGTTTTTAACAAGGTGTGTTTTTAACAAGCCAATCGTGATGTTCTGGAAGTTGATCCATCCTGCACTTTTTTTCTTCCTTTTTTACAAAACAAGAAAGAATTTGCAAAATTGTATTTTACTTTATTGTTTAGTTTCATAAATAACATATCATGTGATAACTGATTTTCTGGTTTTCTGGTGAGCGTATGTACAATGATGAGGTCATCCATTCCCAGACAGTCCTCAGTGCCTCTTTTATGAAGTCATGTTATGCTGTTTGTTATTTTTTATTGATGCAAATACAGAATCATCAATTTGATTCTCCATTTTGTTGTTGTGTTAGGTAACCATTGAGGTGGTTGATGACCCACAAGCAGAAATCGAAATGGATCTTGTGAAGGAAAGCCGCAATGACTGGTCTTTGTCCTCTGCCGACTGGCTAGCTCACAAAGAGCTGTTCTGGCCTCTCTTTTGGAAATATCCAGACCCTGCAGAGGACAGTAATGGGCGGGCAGGACAAGATGAGGAGGATTACACCGATTACGACAGTGAAGGGTCTGTTTTGAGCAGTGTGGATGGCGATTGGGACCGTAGGTGGCCTGGACACAAGGGATGGGGTCCCAAAGATAATTATGGTGAGTAGACTGTATTTTGATTTTCTTCGTTTACTCCAAGAGTTCCCAGAGTGGTCGATATCGACCCGCTGGGGTCAATTTGAACTTTCTCGGGGTCGATAGATTCAATAAAAAAATTTGGAGGTCGACGACAGCAAAAATAGAGCCCCTTACTACTGCTATTTGTTTGTTACTTCAAAATATCAATGATTCTAATAGGAAGTAAAATCATTCAAAAAAACACTTTTTTGATAAAAACACATTACATACCAAACTTGCGAATGAAAAGGTAAAATGTGTCATTAAAAGAGTCACACATAAGAAGTACATGTAGCACAAACATCTCGGTGCATTGTTTTATCGACCGCATCAAATCGGACATGAAAAACCGTTGACGATGGATATTCGATATTAGCAGAATCTATCAGTCTTGTACGGCCATGCTTTCATAAAACACTATCAATTGGTTCATTTGATGTGACATGTACTTATTTGTGATTTGAACTTTGAATATAATTATTTATTGAGGAACAGTACTACCAAAAAGAATATCAGAGGACATAGTTTATTTATTCAAGTTTGAACAAAAATCTTCTGTTTTGTTGCTTCTTTGTTATCACAGGGGCTGACGAAATTGTTTGTTAATAAAAGTTTTTATTTCTTCAGATAATAATATGACTGAACCAAAAAAGAAATACAGACAGTATAGCTTGGACCTTTCGTACTTATTTTGAATTTACATATTTATTTCATAAATGTCAAAAATGTAAAAAAAACTCTGCTCGTATTTTTTTGCTTTAATTTTCAGGTTTCGATATTAAGTGTTGCACAAGATAATGCCATATTCCGTAGTCCTTTTATCTTTTTTAATCATTAATTACAAGTGATTAAAATGAAAACTTTGATATCTAGTGAAATATATATTATCGAGTACTGTATAAATTTATTAATTTGAGTAAGTAAAGTAAATGACTAGGGGGTCAACGGTTTTAAAAGTTTTTGGTAAAGGGGTCTGCGGCCGAAAAAAGTTTGGGAACTCTTGGTTTACTCCTTAAAATACTGTGAATGTTTTTTTTTTTAACATTTTCAAATATGCACCATTATTGTCTGCGTGTTAACTTACGATAGTTAAGTCTGTAACGGTAAAACAATTATCTGTAAAATTTACATTTATTAAAATATATTACAAATTTAAAATGACTGGAAATAAATAAGTCAGGATATTAATAGCATATTAAAATTATCATTAATAATAGACAATAAATGGTTTTGTAAGGATAAAGAAAATTAGAAGTGCTCATTGAATTCACACATGAAACTATTAAGCTTGATATTTTACAGAAAATGCAAACTACTGTAAAATTTATTTCAAAGGACTGTGGGTGAGAGTTACTTCCCAGGGCTCCCCAGATCATTCAATGTAAGTGAGCTGTACATTTCATTGTCCCCAGAACTCTCCTCATTGCTTGTTTCCCGACGTCAGTTCTGCACACCACTCCTTAGCTTTGCAGTTCTGTCTGTCCAGTGGCGGCAGCTCCCTTTGCGTTCCTTACATCTAGCAGTACATTGTCAGGGCATCATCTCCTCAGTCATTATGGGCTACACAAGTAAACTCTGAGTGGGGTTTGCATGAGAAGCAGTGTCACTCAGGTTCATACTGGTGAAGAGCAACGTCTTTATCCATTTTAGATCATTAAATCAAGCTTGAACCTTGATTTCCTCTGTTATGTCTCCCTTTTTAGTAGCCATAGGTGCATGACGTAGAGCAAAAATCAATGGATAGATATTTAAAACCACAAGTTGCAGGTTTTTTAGTGAAGTTATGATTAAGAAAGCTTTTGAAGACAAAAACTTAAAAAAAGACTACAAGATTAAGTAGTGAGGGTAGTGTGATATCTTTTTTATGGATTAAAGACTTCCTGACAGACCGAGTGCACACAAAGGGTTAGGGTGGGCCCTCACATCTCATCAGCACTGGCTCTCCTCAGGGCTGTGTACTGAACCCCCTGCTCTTCATGCTGTACACACCTGACTGCGCCCCCGCCCACCACCACAACATCATCGTCAAATTTGCAGACGACACCACTGTGGTGGGGCTCATCACTGGGGAGGATGAGTCTGCCTACAGGGACAAAGTGGAGCGGCTGACAACAACCTGCTCCTGAACACAATTAAGACCAAGGAGCTTCAAACTTCAGACTTCAAACCACTCTACGTTGGAGAGGGTGTCAGTCTTCCGCATCCTGGATGACCTGTCCTGGGGTGTGAACACAGCAGAGCAAAGTCCTCAGGAAAAATAACATCCCCCAAAAACTGCTGGTGTCCTTCTATCGCTGCTTTATTGAGAGTATCCTGTGCTAACTGCCTCTATGTGGGGTTTTCCATCTGCACAACAGCGCAGAGGAAGAAACTTCAGCAGATCGTAAAGACTGCCCAGCAGATCATCAGCTGCTCTTTACCCCCTCTGGATGAACTGTACAGCTCTTGCTGCCTCAGGAAGGCAAAAAATATCTTAAAAGACTCCTCACACCCCGCTCATGACATGTTCCAACTGTTGCCATCAGGCAGAAGATAGAGGAGCATCAAAACAAAGACTAACAGACTGAATAACAGTTCCTACCCTGTTGCTATTAGGGCACTGAATGCCACCTCATCACCTCCAATGCAGCAGTGCAGTAGATGACATCTTGTGCAATAGTCTTCATGTGCAATTAAGGTCTTATGTTGAATATTTGTGTTCTACCTCATTTCTTCTTATCCTTTCCTATCCTGTTCAGTCAGCTAAGGACCAAATTGTATTTTAACATTGTGCTTCATTTTACAGTCATTTCTTTGCTCCAGAGTCATAAAGTAATATAACATTAGAAGAACCACCATATTAAATTCAGATGTCCCAAATATTATCTTTTTTTATGACTAAATAAAAAGTTTATCTAAAACTCAACGTAAAGCACATGTGTTGTCCTGGAGAAGTGGCTTAGGAGAACACATGGATTTCTTTTTTTAAAAGTTCTTTGAAACTTTTTGTCATTTTTTATATTATAGTAATCCCTCGCTATATCGCGCATTGACTTTCGCGGCTTCACTCTATCACGCATTTTATATGTAAGCCTATCTAAATATATAACATGGATTTTTCGCTGGTTCGCGGATTTCTGCGGACAATGGGTCTTTTTACTTCCTGTACATGCTTCCTCAGTTGGTTTGCCCATTTGATTTCATACAAGGGATGTTATTGGTGGATGGCTGAGAAGCTACCCAATTAGAGCACGCGGTTAAGTTCCTGTGTGCTGATTGGCTCAGCGACGGAGCGCTGAATTCGATTCCGCTGCGTTAACCAGGAAATCTCGTCTCGCTCATTCAGCATCAATGTGTTCCGCTGTGTAAGGAGTTAACTTTTGAGCTCTTTTGTGTTTATCTTTGTGCATAGTCAAGCCCTTCGTTAAGGCTCCAAAACGATCTGCTCCTGCTACTGCATCAGGGGCCGTGCCCAAGCGCCAATGGAAGATGCTAATGATTGCCGAAAGGTAAAAGTTTTGGATATGTTGAAGGAAGGGAACAGCTACACCGCTGCAGGACGCCATTATGGCATCAATGAGTCCACGGTTCTTTTTATTTAAAAAGGAGGAAAAGAATATAAGATCTATGGCCGCAGTGTCCTTTAACCAGGGTGCAAAACGAGTTGTAAGTGGACATAATAAGGCAGTAGTCCAGATAAAATCTGTTTTAGGGATTTGGATTGAAGAAGAACAACGGCGGTGCTACACAGTCGCCTGAAGAGGCTCCTTTAGAAGAGCTGTAACGCTCTCCTTTGTTATGCAGTAAAATTAAACTCATTGTTATCGGACAAGTCGTTGTGTCATTGTTGGTGAGTAACCATAATGAATTTTCTACGTACAGTACTTAGTACATGTACGTACGTTTTTCTTGCATTGTACGTATTTATTGCTGGTGGCCTGACTATCGTAATGTCTGTAACATATGTGATATCGGAAACGCTTGATATCTTTAAAATAATATTTAGGTTTTACTATATATTAACAGTGTGCTTACATACTGTACATAATTTCAATGAATCTTACCTAATATCTAAGAGAATACAAAGGGTTTATGCTGTATAACTGTGCGGGAAATGTTAATAAGAGTGTGGGAGAGTTTATAAGGGCTTAAAATATATAAAAATAACTACAGTATATAAACATATGGTTTTTACTTGGCGGATTGTCACCTTTCGCGGGGGGTTCTGGACGATCGAGGAGGGATCACTGTATTGTAAATTTTAAGATATATTAGTATATGGACAGCTGATGAAGTAAGGAAAAGAGCACACTCTTCAAGGATAAAAATGATACTGATGTCATCTTAAGCTTTGTCTGGTCTTCACTTGAATGTATGTTATGTTAATGTCTGCTCCAGGTACCGTACTTCAGTTTACATTGCACACCTCAAAGAAATGCATGTCAGGTTAATGGCGGCTGTGTGTTGAGTGGCCCTGCAGTGACTCAGTGCCTTGTCCAGGGTTGTGACCAGTGCTGCTGGGTTAAGCTGTAGCAACTCAGAATGCTGAACTTGGAGTAAGTCATTCTAAAAAATATCGTATTATAACATAGAATTCAAAAACCCGCTTAGTCCAGGTCAGAATCACAGGGTATTGCAGCAGGAAACATCCCAGAACAAAGACATTATAATAAGTTATAATCTGCCAACAGAAAGTGGTAAACTTTACATTGCGGTCATATAATTATGAATACAATAAATAAAATTTCACTAATCTGGAAATGAAGTTGCCTTCATTAAGCCACCTTCGTTATTCCTGCGTGAACAGTGAGTCTACACAAGCTGTTGTTATTATTGGCATTTACTCATTTCTGAGTATTCAGTTTCTGATGAGGTGATCCTCGCTTGAAACATACTGCCGCATACTTGGCACTGTAGAGCTGGCGGTGGTTGTGGTTGGGCTTCCGTCTCTCTCGTTTGATTTCTTCATTTCTCCGATTGTAGTTTTAAATATTTCAGCACCGCTCACAATGGTGCCTCCCAGGTGTCCTGTCTGAACAAGCTGTATGACTGCACCAAATGCAGCATGATGGCAGTCCTGCTTGTTGCCCTTTGCTATTGCATACACGTATGATCTGCGGGTGCACTCCTACCTGCTTCGTATAGTGCTCTTCACATATTTTTTTTTGAGACACTTTGTTAATCCCTGAGGGGAAGTGGTCTTTTTGCATGACCTTTGAGGGGGTCAGTCATTGTACAGGTTAAGGGCCTAGCTTAGGGTCCAACAGAGTAGGATCCCTTCTGGCCGAAATGGGATTTGAACTGGCAACCGTCCAGATACCAGCGCAGACCCTTAGCCTCAGAGCCACCGCTCCACCTAAATATGATGCCTGTCTCTAACACGGTGGTAATTTAGGGATCTAATTAATTCCGCTTAGCCAGATCTTATCTTGAAGTAATTCTTTTACCAGGAAACCTTTGGAGCACATGGCGCTGTAAGTTGTGAGCGTTCAGGTTGGCACCCTGCAACTACACAATGCAGCTTCTTTAAAAAAAAATGAAAACAAACTATAAATATTTTTTTCTAACATATGTCTTAAAGCCCAGAGTACAAGTAGTTATTTTAAGGAAATTAAAAACAGTTGTCCTTTTCCTTCCATACTTCTGTATTGGTCGCAGTTTTTATGTCTTTGGTAGCTGCCGTGTTGTTAAAATTGCAGGCACATTTGGTTTGGGAATTTTCGGAAGCATAATAAAGCTTTAGCTGACTTCCTAAACGAAATTATTCCTACAGATTTTTAGTGACTGCGGTGGGCTGACGGTTTGTTCCCTGCCTTGCGTCCTGTGTTGGCTGGGATTGGCTCCAGCAGACCCCCGTGACCCTGTAATTAGGATATACCAGGTTGTATAATGGATGGATTTTTAGTGAGTATCTGTGGCTTTCATTAAACAGAATGGTAAACCATTTGATGCTAATTATTATTGAGTGATTATGACAGTAAAAGGCTATTTACATTAAATTTTAGACATTACCTTGTAGAATCTATTCATTTTTAATCACACAAGGGGCACATACACTCACCTAAAGGATTATTAGGAACACCTGTTCAATTTCTCATTAATGCAATTATCTAATCAACCAATCACATGGCAGTTGCTTCAATGCATTTAGGGGTGTGGTCCTGGTCAAGACAATCTCCTGAACTCCAAACTGAATGTCAGAATGGGAAAGAAAGGTGATTTAAGCAATTTTGAGCGTGGCACGGTTGTTGGTGCCAGAAAGGCCGGTCTGAGTATTTCACAATCTGCTCAGTTACTGGGATTTTCACGCACAACCATTTCTAGGGTTTACAAAGAATGGTGTGAAAAGGGAAAAACATCCAGTATGCGGCAGTCCTGTGGGCGAAAATGCCTTGTTGATGCTAGAGGTCAGAGGAGAATGAATGG
The DNA here is from genome assembly GCF_016835505.1 of Polypterus senegalus. Classification (NCBI taxonomy): domain Eukaryota; kingdom Metazoa; phylum Chordata; class Cladistia; order Polypteriformes; family Polypteridae; genus Polypterus; species Polypterus senegalus. The sequence continues at coordinate 92,198,003 of NC_053171.1, forward strand.
GCCGACTGATTCAAGCTGATAGAAGAGCAACTTTGACTGAAATAACCACTCGTTACAACCGAGGTATGCAGCAAAGCATCTGTGAAGCCACAACACGCACAACCTTGAGGCGGATGGGCTACAACAGCAGAAGACCCTACTGGGTACCACTCATCTCCACTACAAATAGGAAAAAGAGGCTACAATTTGCACGAGCTCACCAAAATTGGACAGTTGAAGACTGGAAAAATGTCACCTGGTCTGATGAGTCTCGATTTCTGTTGAGACATTCAAATGGTAGAGTCAGAATTTGGCGTAAACAGAATGAGAACATGGATCCATCATGCCTTGTTACCACTGTGCAGGCTGGTGGTGGTGGTGTAATGGTGTGGAGGATGTTTTCTTGGCACACTTTAGGCCCCTTAGTGCCAATTGGGCATCGTTTAAATGCCACGGGCTACCTGAGCATTGTTTCTGACCATGTCCATCCCTTCATGACCACCATTTACCCATCCTCTGATGGCTACTTCCAGCAGGATAATGCACCATGTCACAAAGCTCGAATCATTTCAAATTGGTTTCTTGAACATCACAATGAGTTCACTGTAGTAAAATGGCCCCCACAGTCACCAGATCTCAACCCAATAGAGCATCTTTGGGATGTGGTGGAACAGGACCTTCGTGCCCTGGATGTGCATCCCACAAATCTCCATCAACTGCAAGATGCTATCCTATCAATATGGGCCAACATTTCTAAAGAATGCTTTCAGCACCTTGTTGAATCAATGCCACGTAGAATTAAGGCAGTTCTGAAGGCGAAAGGGGGTCAAACACCGTATTAGTATGGTGGTCCTAATAATCCTTTAGGTGAGTGTATGAAGCATTTGTAAATTCACATGGCTTGTATACTCCATAGCTACTAAAAAAGCATATTGTAAGAAAGTAAAACTGACATCTTCATCTTGATGCCTTTGAATACTGTGCCCAGACAGCAGGGTGATGATTGTGTTAGCACTGCTGCCGACCCCATGGTAGGTTGGAGTGTCAGTCTGGTCGCTGTCTATGGACAGTTTACACCTCCTCCCTATGTATATGTGAGTTTTCTTTAAGTCCTCTTCCCAGTTTAGGTTTACTGGTGGCACTAATTATTCTCCTTATGTATGGGTTTGTGGCAATGGGCCACATGAAGGAATTCAATATATGGGTTGTATCCTCTTGTTGAGCGATACAGCAAGGATAGACTCAGACTTCCGATGCAATGAATGATTGAATGGATGGATGCTAAAATACTTCTTCTCTCATTGGCAAGTCATTCAGGTCATTCATCCAGATCCCACGACTGGAGGTTATTGTTAGCCATAGCTTTATATCTATATTCTTAATATCTGTGTTTCTTGGAATTGCCTAGGCTTTATTTCAAAACATTGTCGTAATTTTAAGATGCACATGTTTGTGGTGACATACAGTTGTGCACAAAATAATCAGCTGGACCCGAGATGTCAGCTACAAAACAGAACCATCATTTGAAATGGAAGGGATAATTTGATGAGATGAGTGGAAGTTGCAACATCAATTTTTCTTTTCTTTATCACGACCTGTAAAGATCGTGGCCACTCCTTCTTCCTGTGAACTGCAGTAGGCGGGGTTGCCATTCACCTTCAACCAATAAGTTTTAAAGTTAGTCGATATTCAGATTCACTTAACCCTCTGTGCCAGTACATCAAGACAACATGAGTTGTATTCTAAAATGGATTATCCTGAGTTATCTAGTTTCATGAAAATATGCATAGCCATTTCTGAGTGATGTCGGAACAAACATAAATACAAGCAAATGACAGTTCAGCTTTATTTACTGTACGTAGATAAAGCTGTATTTCCAGGGTATTATTTCGAAAGTCTTCTATAAATTTAAAGTAAACAACTGATTGTGTTTAGGCTTACTATCTATGATCAAAATTCGTTGTCAGATTTGACTACTGGTTAGCAGAGAACAGAATCAAATTCAAGAGAGAAACAGTGGCGAGCAAGTTCTGAAGATGGTGTAATGATGAGAGATTAGCCTTGAGACATCACATTACAATAACTAACTTTTGAAACGATACAATCTGACCTAGGGCAGCTGGGGGCCATGACAAAAATTATGTGGGAAATGCTTAATTAAATTAAAAGCTATTAGGGGGTGAGAGAGACATTTAGTCAAATAAAGACATGAGATGATTAGAGGGCCAGAATGACCAGGCTGTGGAGGACAGTTTAGTCTGAACATCGGGATACATGCTACTCTTTACAAAGGGTGCCCAGGGATCTTCAATGACCACAGTGGATCAGGACCTCAGTTTTACATCTCATCTGAAGGATGGCACCATATTTACAGCACAGTGTCCCCGTCATTGTTCTGGGGCATTGGAATCTCCATTTAGACCACAAGATAGGTGCCCCTTGCTGGCCTCACCATCACCTCTTCTAGCAGCAACCCAAGCATTTCCTAGATGGCCTCCCATCCAAGGACTGTCTGGGTTCGAGCATGCTGAGCTTTCAGGTGGATGACCTGTTCTGGAGTGCATGTGGTATGGCTGCTGGTGTGGTATGGCTACATGCTATAGATATTTGGAAACTATGATCTGGTGGTGTAGCTACTAATGTTCATGACTTGAATCCTGCATTGGGCATGGAAAAAGTGAATTGACCTAATTTACTTTGCAGCACATAAAGAACTAAACATGTGCATAAAACACAAAAAAATTATCAAATTTGGCCATCTGCTCAGTTTCATAAAGGTTCCTGTATGAACTTAGGATTTAATAACACATTTGCAGCTTTTCATCAAAAGAAGAAAAAATAAGACACTTTAATGCATTATATTTTACTTAGTTGCTTTTTTGTAAGTATTGAGTCATGTAACTAAGTTACTTTTAAAACCAATTTTTCCATAACAATGCTGGTGTGCCAGAAGTTTATGTCTTGAAAAACGAAGCAGTGCGTAGAAAGGACAAAATCAAACAGAGATTGTGCTTTCCAGATATGCAGATATCAGCATGGGTTTCATGCACACTCCACATCGCAGGCACCTCGGTGAGAAATAAAACACCATCGTAGTAGTAATGGTGCTGGAGGCTTTACATTACAGTTTTTTTTCTTTATTTCAGCTTAATCAAGGTAGGCAAATGGAGGAACATTTGGATGCTGTGGTATTCCCATTCACTCGTACGCAGATGACACCCAGTTCTACCTTTCTTTTAGATCAAATAAAGTTTCTCCGATGTTGTTTTTAATTAGTTGTGTTAGCGAATTAAAGGAGTGGATGGATGAGAACTACTTGTCTTTAAACACAACGATAAAACAGAAATATTAATTATTGGAGGCAATGACGCTGGTCACAACAATATTTTGTCATCATTTCACTCAGTTGGACTCACCATTAATTTTACTGAATCAGCCCCTCAATCTCTGAGTTCTCTTTGACTCTAGCATGTCACTTAAAGCACACATTACAAAGTTGTCCAAATCAGATTTCTTCCATCTTAAAAATGTTGGGAAATTCTTTCTAAATAAACAGGATTCTGAGAAATTAATTCATGCATTTATTTCTAGTAGGATTGACTGCTGCAATGCGGTGTTCACTGGCTGTTCAAACTGTTCTCTATACAGCCTCCAGTTAATCCAAAATGCTGCTGCAAGAATTATTACAAGAAGAAGAAAATACGAACACATAACTCCAGTTCTTAAATCCTTACACTGGCTCCCGGTTAAGTTTAGGGCAGATTTCAAAATCCTCCTTTTAACATATAAAACATTAAATGGCCAAAGTCCGGCTTACTTGTCGGAACTTATCATGACTTACAAACCAGAGCGCACATTAAGATCTCAAGATGCCGGTCTGCTTATGATTCCAAGAATTAATAAAATAATGGTGGGAGGTCGAGCCTTTAGTTACTTGGTCCCTAAACTGTGGAATGGCCTGCCTGCTACTATAAGAGATGACCCTTCGGTCTCAGCTTTCAAATCCCAGGCTGAAGACTCACAACTTCAGTTTAGCACACCCTGACTAGAGCTGCTGATTAACTGTACAGACTGCACCTCTGTTGTTAGTCATTAGCACTTAAACATAAGTAACATAGTTAGAGTTTGTTACTAACCCTCACCTATGCTGTTTCTCTTTCTCGGTACTCAAATGTGGCACAACCAGCTAAGTTGTTTTGCCTGCCTAAGGTAAAGTCATCCATGATGGAGGATCGCAGGAATCGTGGGGTAGAGGGGTCCTTTCATCATATTGGCTGGTCCAGCGCTGTTTCAACTGTAGAATGGCCAAAATGGGGGTGGCAACTTGAAGGCCGAGGTCTCCAGGACTCTAAACAAATCCAAATCATATTATGGGATATCATCTGCTGTTAGATTCTGCTCTGTACTTGTAAATTTTTTATTTTCATACTGTGTTGAGGATTTGTTCTGTTCTGTGTATTGTATTGTATTGACCCCCTTTTTCTTTTTGACACCCACTGCGCGCCCAACCTACCTGGAAAGGGGTCTGTCTTTGAACTGCCTTTCCCGAGGTTTCTTCCATTTTTTCCCTACAAGTATTTGTTTTGGGAGTTTTTCCTTGTCTTCTTAGAGAGTCAAGGCTGGGAGGCCGTCAAGAGGCAGGGCCTGTTAAAGCCCATTGCGGCACTTCTTGTGTGATTTTGGGCTATATAAAAATAAACTGTATTGTATTGTATTGTTTGTTTGAGACATCCTCAGTGGATGGTATCATGTTTTGTGTGGCCATTTGCTGTTTATATGAGTGCTCGCTACTCTTGACCAGGGTAATGCCTGCTTAGATGAGGTTCAGTATGTGCACTGAGCCAATGGCTCACTGGTAGGGCCTTCTTATGACTAATTATAATTGACATGCCCTTTCACTTTTGAAAGAAAAGAAAGAGGGACTCTTACAGACTGTACCCACAATGACTGGTAATTCGTTTTGTATGTTTGCAAGGGTCTGTTGCACATATTTTCATGATGGGGGAAGGAAGAAATAGGAGTAACTGCATTCTGGAAAACTTGCCAAAAGAGCTCCACAAAATTATTGACATCCAAAAGAGACAACTGACCATTGTTTTCTAAATTGAATATTTAAGTAATTGTTGCATGCCTGTTGCACATTGGTTCTCGTTTCTTTTGAGCCTGGCATTCTTTTGGTGGCTTTGAAATTACAAAAAAAAAAAGATGCTGCCCCTGAAAGCACAGACCGAGAGCCTAAAAAAAGAGTGGATGCGGCGTGACTGCGCGCGTTAGCAGCTGTGTGCGAGCGCTCAACCATCAAAGCATTGTTTGTATCCTCTTTGAAGTTGACACTAGCGCTAGGAGTTGCAGGCCTTTGAAGATCCACTGGTTTGCTTGCTAATAGCGACATTGGGCTGGCCCTCTGGATAAACAACTAATATTTGTGTTCAATTAGTCGGGAGATTAGGAGAGCAGCCTGACGTGGGATGACAGTTAAAGACTGCACTGTTCTTTTCATCCCTGGGCCCAGACCTCGGCTGCACTTTACACTAGCTTTCAGAATCTTTTAAGCCAGTTCAAAAATGCTCTGGCTTTGAGAGCTCTAAATATAATTAACCCAAATGTTTTTTTTTTTTGTTTTTTTTTTTTATTTACTGGGAAAACATATCCTGCACTTTGCTGGGTCAGGTCTCTTGGCTGGGATAGGAATTTGATAAAGTGTCTAATTGGGAAACTGGGTGAATGCATTTTTGTTTGAGCTTTTTATCCTCTTCTACTTAAAATAGGAAATGCTTGACTATCGAGCTTTCTTTTCTAATGTTTTGGTGGCAGCATGCTGGGACAGTGGTGAGCCTTGCTACTCCATGGATCTCCATGTCCGGGTTTACATTCTGGTGACTGTCTTTTTGGTTTGCTCCCAAATTAAACACACTGTTTCTGGTGTTTACTCAAGCATATACAGTATATTATATCGTTAATTATCAATGGCCTGTTATGTTTGCCCATACTTGTTTTTGTGATCTCAGATTTAATATAACTGTTAATATATTTTAGCCTTTCACTTCGTCAGAAAAATTAGTATTTTAATGGCATGAACTTCAGTTGAAACCTCCCCGGGATAGTATGATTAAGTATCTTGAAAGTAATTTGGAAGAACAATAAAGAGATCATCGGTTTCTACTGCTTGAATCCATGGATTGTGTTCAGCACGTGAAGTCAGTTCTAATGAACCTGCTTTATAAAAACACTGCAGGGCTGTGCTGGCAAGGGGGCGGTGGAGACAAAAACCTACTGACTAAACCTGGAAATATTGTACCATGTCTACTGAGTCATCCACCTCTAAACTGACATCCATCTTGATTTCATTATTCAACATCTTTCTCTGATTTCTACAGTATCTACTCTATCTATCTATCTATCTATCTATCTATCTATCTATCTATCTATGTATTATATAGTGCCTTTCACATCTATCTATCATGTCCATCTATCATTTCTTTAGTCACTCCTTCTCTGTCTATTTCTGTGTCTACCTGCCTGCCTGCCTATCTTTAGATGCTCTATGCCATTCTCTCAGTTTGTCTTTAAACATCCCTTGCTTATTTGTCTTTATCTCTTTCTCTCCCTCTCTTTCCATTTAGACACTCCACATCTGTCTGTCTGCATCTAGTCAGACACCAGTCCATTTATGTATATGTCCATCTATCTGTCTTTAAACTCTCTCTGTCCAGGCTTTTCTAATATTTGTCAACCAATTAATATAAACTGATTTTGTAACGAATCCAGATTCAGTAAATTGTTTTCCAAGGTAGAAACAAAATCGCTCGGCTTTAAGTCTCCCTTGAAATTATAGGGAACCTAACACAGTGGCAAAGGAAAAATATTAGTATTTGTTAGACAGAAAAAATAAAAAGTTTGTAATGAAGGCTGACAGTCCAAACTGTTTGCTTTGGATGTCTGGCTTGCTGAAAGCAGCAGAATTTACATCTGATATATCACAACCCAAAGGGAGTCTGACAGTGAGTGCCATGCCTGGATCATTAGGGAGACTTAAAATTCTAGATAAATATTTTTTGTTCATGCATACAAGCAAGTTCACATGACATGGGGAACCAGAGTGAGACGAATACTTAAATTGAACTGCCATTTTATGGCCCTGGAATGATGAATTGCATTTCAGAAATGAGTTCAGTTGCTCTGCGTTTTGATCAAATTCCTGTAAGTTAATAAAAGTCAGGTAGCGAGCTGCCAGCTGAAAGAGCTGGCTGGGTTCATTTTTAAATGAGTATTATTTTAATTCCATTAAAATCTGCTATAGATCATTGCAGTCCAACATGCAAAATCAGAAAAGTTAAAAAAAAGAATTGTACTCTAGATGTGGAATTTATTTCCAACATGATTACAGGTATTTTGTTTTGAAGTAATTTGAAAAATTTTAATAGACAGGAACTATAGAGGCTACCTGTGGGTTGTTGAAAACCTCTCTGTTTAAAAGATAAATACATTCTGTCTGTAATTTGTTTTCTTAATGAATTGTTAGCATGTATAAGTTTACTTTTTACATTATCAGTTATAAGAAAAGAAACAAGGTGGCGCAGTGGGTAGTGCTGCTGCCTCGCAGTTCAGAGACCCGGGTTCGCTTCCCAGGTCATTCCTGAGTGGAGTTTGCATGTTCTCCCCGTGTCTGCGTGGGTTTCCTCCCACAGTCCAAAGACATGCCGGTCAGGTGCATTGGCGATTCTAAATCGTCCCTAGTGTGTGCTGTGTGTCCCCTGTGGTGGGCTGGCACCCTGCCCTGGGTTTGTTTCCTGCCTTGTGTCCTGTGTTGGCTGGGATTGGCTCCAGCAGACCCCCGTGACCCTGTAGTTAGGATATAGTGGGTTGGATAGTGGATAATGGATGGAAGAAAAGAAACAAAACCACTTGAAAATACAGGTGTGAAAAATATGCCTTTACAGACAGGAGTCCAAAACAGAACTGAGAGATTACAAAATGTCTGTCATATACAATCAGAAAACAGGAAGTGATGTATCACTTGTGGCATCTTGGAACCGGAAATGACATCAGGAGTAGTCGGTGGGTTCTTGGGACAGGAAGCACTATTAGGTTGTCTTCTGGGGATCAGAAGTGGTGTTAGGTTGACAGTTCATCAGTTGTTCTGCAAGAGAAGAGGAGAAAGAGTTAGAGGACAGTGCCAAGCCCTGGTCCAGTGGGAACAAGCACTTACTTCAGCCCATCAACTGTCTCTTAATCGCACGGGTTTGACACAGTACAAAAAATAGCTTCATGAAATTAGGGTTAAAAATGATATTGAAGAGAGGGTATGTTGCCATTTTGGTTAGCACTGCCATCTCACGGGCCCATCATCGTATTATCCTGAGTGTGGAGTTCACACGTTCTTTCCACATCTATGTAGGCTTTCCTCAGGGTCTTCCGGTTTTACTCCCACAGGTTATTCCAAATTGGCTGAGCATGGGTGTGTGCTTAAGCAGGTCCTGAGATGGACTGTCTCCTGTCTTGATAGACTGTGGTCACCACTGGGCAGGTTGGAGAATATTACATTAAGTTATCTAATAATACTGAACAATTTGCACTTGATGCAATCCAACACTTTAAGTTAGTGATCAGGTTCATCCAAACACTGATAATGAGCTCTTTTGAGTAGATACTACTGTACCCCAGCATCACGACTTTTACATTAAGCGTCCTTATTCACACTATGATTACGATGAGAAGGAATTTTACATATACAATGACTCGCAGAAAAGCACCTTACTTCATGGTACACTAAGTGCTCTGTCACGATGATGCTGGGCTGAGTGTTACCACACGCATCTAACACAATGTGACTGAGGCTGTCGACAGACGTGTTCTCACGTGCCTTTCTGCTTTGTCATCATTGAACATTATAGTCTGCAGTCTGAAAAATCTGTAAGCACCTCTTGTATTACTTAATTAAAAACGACTAGTAGAAGTTCAACTTACCCTTTTTGATTGATTCGTTATTTAAAGGCTAACAGCCAATGACCATGTAGTTAGTCAGATGGTCCTTTTCTGTCCCAGCTTCTATTCATTTTGACTTTTTTTTTTCCCCAGAATATGAAGAAGAGGAAGAGTGGAGTTCCTGGTCTCCCTGCAGTGCCACATGTGGTAGTGGCAATCAGAAGCGTACGCGGTCTTGTGGCTATGCGTGTACTGCTACCGAATCCCGAACGTGTGACCTAACACACTGTCCAGGTACAAAAAGACTCTGCCATATCCTTTTTCTTGTCCTTATTCATGGCACCCAGTATATGTAGTTATATGTACAGCATAGGTTTGTTTTTCAACAGTACACTGTAGTATTATGTTATGTGATAGGTTCATATAAAATACTTCTCTTTTCTCCATTCCGTCCATTAAAGTTCTTCCCTATTTTATAAAAGCAAGCTGAATATATGAAGTTGTACAAAGTTTTTATAGTTAAAATTTGTCAGTCAGTCGTTGTCTTGAACAGGGTCACAAGGGGTGCTGGAGCCTATCCCAGCCAGCATAGGGTGCAAGGCAGGAACAAACCCTGACATGGGTGCCAGTCCATCACAGTAGTAAAAAGTAATGTTTTCAGTTACAACTTTAATACAATTGTATTGTGACAAAGTGGCCCAAAACCTCTGAAGTCAAAAAAAAACACAGCTTTTAGAATCAGTGCACTACTTTAATTTGATTTTGGCTCATGCAGAAACCTGTCTCAGCAGTACTAGGGCAAAGGACTAACCAGTATTGGTCACCAGTCTACCACATGGCAGGGCACGCCGTGTGATGATGCGGGTTCGCTCCACACTCCCAACGTCCTTATGGGAGCCCTTGTACCTGGGGCCGTCAGTAATGTCACCGAGATGAGCTGACAAGTGAGGACAATTCTCAAATGAAGCCAGGGGATATTTCCAAAAAGTGCATAAGTGCTTTTATTAAACAATAATCAAAACAAAAAGTGCAGTGTCCAAAGTTCCAATAAATATTCCATAAAACCAGGTTGTCCAGTGGGAATAAAAACCATCAAATAAATAAATCCTTTAAAACTCGAGGTTAAAATGCAGAAGCTAATGCAGTCTCTCTCATTACTCTCCGGCCCACCTCCGTCTCTCTTCCTCCCCGGCTCACCCATTGCTCTCGCAGCCGGTGGAGACCCAACAGCCACGAGCTCCTTAAGCCAACCTCCGTCTTGGCTCATTATGGATGTCACTGCCAGACCGATGAAGTCGGCTCTCCTCCCTTCATCCTTCGCGCACCCATAGTCGCTCCTCGGATCCCTGTTGTGCTCATTCAAAACTTTCAGTGGGGTGAACTAGCCCCCAGAGCGCACCAGCCTAACACTCCTTGGCGGGGCCCCAGCTCATGGTGTCTCCACTTTCCAGGTAGCCAGATCGTCCTGCTCTTTCCCGTCCTTAACCTCCTTTCACGTTTTCCTCGATCCATCTATACATCCTTCCATTTATCTCTCCCCCTTTTCCTGGTGTCGACCCGTATATATACACACATATCCTCCAGGTCCTCCATGGGCGCAGCGCCTTAATCACACACCGCAGGAAGCCAATGAGGCAATCAAGAACGACCGCACCCACATGTGCAGGTGCGACTGGCTCCCGCCACCTCGTTAACTCCCCGCGGTCATGCAATCGCGCCCACGGAGAACGGCACGGCTACACGGATTTAAAACCTGGGCTTTTTATGGGAAGCCGCGGACCCGAAAGACTACACTCTGGGCAGTTGCTCGGGGGGCCCACAAGCATAGGGGCTCCATGCTAATCTATGTAAGTTGTGACTTGCTGAGTGGTTGTGTAAGTAGGGGCCCCAGTGCACTGCTTTGCCCGCAGGGCCTGTAATGCTGTTAAGATGGCCCTCTAACACACACAAGGAGGTAGTTTATGGAGATGTGGGGGGTGAGAAGTTAGATACCCTCGGGAGGAGAATGAACGTAGACTTGAGGAGGAAAATGCAACCACCATCTGAGGGCAGGAAATCCAGATGCCAGCCCTTGTGCCACCATACCTCTAATGTTTATTTATATTAGTAACTTCTCTCTAACTCCTTCCATGGTTTCTTTCTTTCATTCCATGAACATCATTACTTTATTTATTTTTTGTTTTTGTTTTGCAGGGTTTGAAGATGATATTAATGCTGTAACAGATCTCATGCCATATGGTGCTGAAAACAGTACAGACTTGTATGATGCTGGTCAGTATTTTAATTTCTTCTTATTCCTTGAGCTGTACTTAAATGTTGTTATTTTATGTGACAAAGAGTACAATAAAATAATAACGATAATAATAATTGATGAATAATGAGGAATAATTGATTATGCTAGCATTTCACTTTGAATTTCCTTCCATCCACAAATCTTAACAGTTAATTCGGAATCGGAATTCCATGTAATTCATAAAACAAAAATGTCCTTTTTACTTTGCAGATCTTGACAGCTGTGAAAAATGGCTCAACTGCAAGAGCGACTTCCTGAAGAAGTATCTTCACAAGGTGTTAACAGAACTGCCTAGCTGCCCGTGTCACTACCCATCCGAGGCCGTGTACAGCACTGTCCACGTCTTTGATGAGAAGCAAGGCAAGACTTATCGATGGCGGGATGCGAGCGGCCCCAAGGAGCGCCTGGATATTTACAAGCCCACTGCCAAGTTCTGCGTTCGCTCCATGCTCTCTTTGGACAGCACCACCCTGGCTGCCCAGCACTGCTGCTACAATGAGCAGATGAGACTGATCACCCGAGGGAAGGGCGCGGGCGCTCCCAACCTCATAAGTACGGAGTTCTCCCCCGAGCTGCACTACAAAGTTGACGTGTTACCGTGGATTTTGTGCAAAGGCGACTGGAGTAAGTTCCACGCAGTTCGACCGCCCAACAACGGCATGCAATGTACTGAAAACCCCACGGAGGATGTCTATATGAATGAGCTGGAAGAAGCAAGAGAGTATTAAACGCATTAGGACTTGCAATTCCATTCACAGACTTGTATCCACTTAATTGCACAAAAACAGAGATCTGCTCCACTTTTTCTCCTGCTGAACCTGCAGTGAGGAAGTTGCTTATTTTGGCTGGCTGATGAATCTGCATCTGTTAAAATGAGAGCCGTGCCTTCTTTAGTTTCTTGGTTGACGTTAGCAGTCTGATTCATTATTTGGTGCTCGGGTCACTAAATGCAATCGACGGCTTCTACTAGAGGAGGCCAGACTGAAGCATGGGATAGCGGACTGTTTTAAAGAGCGTACTATGTTATAGCGCACCAGGGGTCAGATGTTTGACAAAACATTGGCACCTTAAGGAGTGGAAAAAGCTTTTTTGCTCTCGTGTGATATCCTATCCATGTGGGTGCTTACAAATGTACTTATCTGCATCTTTTCTAACGTTACGTCCTCACAGTGATATTTGCTGCTACAAACTTTTCCTCCACCTATGGTGTCGGAACCCTTCAGCGGGGTGTCGGATGGACACCAATAGGAAACACATTTGGCAGGTGCTGGATTTTCCTAGGTCTATTACCTTTTTTTTCCATGGAAAATGATCTAGTCAACATTGCTAATGTTCCACAGAGTAGTAACAGAATACTAACTTAAGCTTCCCAAAGCTCACGCTGGCAGAGTTCCAGACCGGGAGGGAGAGAATCAAGGGAAACAGATCAGATGTGTATGTACTGTATATAGAGTACACCATCGGTTCCACAGCTGTTTGCTTTCTGGGGGTTTGGAGGGAGGGTGAGGGTGGGGATGTGGGCAAACAACTACAGTTTCAAATACCAACTTGTTCTCCAACTTGTGAACCGGGAAATTAAAGGAGCGTCTTTTCTTTCAACTTCTTTCCCCAATTGACCGTTTCTAGCCAGGGTTCCCCAACTGAAATTGTTGTGCTGCTGATCTCTGGCCATTCAGAAGTTTTCAGCGTGAGGCCCTCTGAGGTTAGCGGCATGCCTCCCATACTGTAATGGGACCGTCCTTCTGTCCTACATATTTCCTGCCAGAGGCCCCCTTGATCGCTCTTGCCAGTTTCATGGTCACAGTTGCATAGTCAATGAGTGGGAAACAAAGTTACTGCAGGCTCTCCGGGCGCGCTGATCTCAGTTAATACACCTTTAGAAATCCTCACTTGGAGATGTTTTGAAATCTGCCGAGGTTTTAGTGAAATCATTTTACACACCTTAGTAAACAGGCATCATGGCTGGCCATAATTAAGGATGCTGTATGTTCAGTTGTTTTATTTAGAGAGGCCAGTTTGCATTCCTTTAGCAGACGTTTCTAAGGTTTCTGTCTTTCTAAGGCACACAATTCCAAGAGATAATTGTGGGAAAAGTAAAACCACTATGGAATGGTATAGTATTAACTTTAGTGCACTTTTTCCCTTATTAGACAAGCTGGATTATTGTTATGCTCTTTCTCAAGGTTAGAATTTACAGTATTCACATTGGATAATTTAACGAAAAAACAAAACAGAAAGGCATTATGACACATAATGGCTTATTATTCAGGATTTGCAAAGGATGTCGTCCTGTAATTTATTCAGATTGGAGGCGGCTGCTGCAGAAACGCTTCCACCAGTATACAAATGTGACAAGTTACCTCTTTTATTAACAAAAAAGAACTGAAACCAGTAACAACAACCACATTTTCCCACCCCCTTTTCTGTGCACTCTGGTAAAAGGCAGAGAAGCCCCTAACTACTAAATATTACACTGCATCCCACTAGTCCATCCACAGTGGTGGTGGTAGGGTTGACCACCACTGACACTTTTTTTTTCCTTTGGGTCCTGAGCAGCACCTACAGTAGGCTCATAAGAGACAGGAAGTGTCTCAAACAATCTGCTACTGAATCCTCACAGGGCCTTGACGTCTCTTGTGTCATTAATGCCGGAATCTCATCCCTGTTGTGGCTGAGGAAACCACTGGCAAGCTCCACAAAGAAATGTTGGTGCACCAATCTGGTCATCCCAGCAAAAAAACGTAACGAAAAAGGGCCGTTGTGCATGCCAATACAAGAACTCGGTTAAATAAAACATAAAAGCTCCGTCCAACGTTGCGTTTTGTTCAAGAATGAACACCTTTTTCTGGTAGCTCCAAGCTTTATAGGTTGGGGAGCAGAAGTGGTGGAGCTAGTTGCCCTCACTAGGATGTGGAGGGAACAAAAGAGGAGAAGGTTAGCATGAGCGACCCCATCTCGACCCAGGGTTGTAGTACCTACCTCAGATGAGCCCAGAGAGTGATCCACAAATGTGCATGCCTGACGCTATCAAATTCTCATTCTTCAGACTCCGTAGGATTTAGTTTGGCAGGTTCGGAGGGAGATCATCCTTCATCTTATTTGCGATGACAGCGAGGAATGAGCACCCACTGTTTTTTAAGTCACTGGTCCTATCGCCTCTGCTACTGTTGCAGGGACCCTCTTGGGACAATCTGCTACTGAATCCTCACAGGGCCTTGACGTCTCTTGTGTCATTAATGCCGGAATCTCATCCCTGTTGTGATTGAGGAAAGCACTGGCAAGCTCCACAAAGAAATGTTGGTGCACCAATCTGGTCATCCCCATTTCATTCTGTTAGCAAAAAAGTAATGAAAAAGGGCCGTTGGGCATGCCAATACAAGAACTCGGTTAAATAAAACATGAAAGCTACCAGGCTAGACAAGTGTGTGGTTCTGGTCAGGGTGGAAGGAGCTCCGTCCAACGGTGCGTTTTGTTCAAGACTGACCACCTCCTTCTGGCAGCTGCAAGCTCCATAGGTTGGGGAGCAGAAGTGGAGCCAGTTGCCCTCACTAGGATGTGGAGGGAACAAAAGAGGAGAAGGTTAGCATGAGCGACCCCGTCTCGACCCAGGGTTGTAGTACCTACCTCAGATGAGCCCAGAGAGTGATCCACAAATGTGCATGCCTGACGCTATCAAATTCTCATTCTTCAGACTCCGTAGGATTTAGTTTGGCAGGTTCGGAGGGAGATCATCCTTGCATCTGATTTGCGATGACAGCGAGGAATGAGCAACCACTGTTTTTTAAGTCACTGGTCCCATCGCCTCTGCTACTGTTGCAGGGACCCTCTTGGGACTCCCAGTGTAACCACAGTTATCTTGCACAAGGTCTTGCAATTGAAACCGGTGGGTTTCACCCTCTCTACACAGTTTTGCTCTCAGTCTGTTTGTTAATCGGGGTCTCGTAAGGCGACAAGTAAGCTTTCTGTTATTTGTGATTTGCTGGGTGCAGCTCTAATCACAACAATGTATAATGTGTGCTATGAAATATCTTTTAAACTTCTGTCTAGTGAGCACCCCACCAGCGTGTTTTTTCATTAACAGCTACGGTCAAATGTGTACAGTATTTCAGCATAATTCACGTTGGCTCTCCTTACTGTCTCAGGCCCATCGTTTGTTATAGAACTTAAAGTTATTTATTTCATATGATACTGCTGACATAGCCCACTCAGAACTGAACTGCTAGGATCAGTACATAGAAAAAGCGACCCTTAAAAATGAGTAAAATATCAACAAAGCTCAGTAAAATTAAACTGATGATTCCACTGACAATTTCCAGCTCATCTTTATTCAAAATGGTATTCTAAATAGAGGAGATAGAACTTTTCATATACATCTTCTTCTTTTTTCACCACTTCTTTGTGGGCTCAATGTTTTCTAGGTTTCAGCATGACTTTTATGGCCAGATGCCTTTCCTGATGCCAACTCTACCCCCTGTTTATCCAGGGTTGGTACTGTTACAAAATGGAGGCTGTGTTTTTGCATATACATCTGATACATCAGGTATATTTCTTAAATAAATTGTGTCATATTGCCATTATAAGCCAAAAACACTGAACCATGTTAATAAGGCACATTCTTTAGGACTGGGAGTTTCCAATCTGTTCCATCTCCACTACCCTAAATATGCCATCAGTTTACATTCCAGTCTTTCTTAGTCAGAAGCGGATTCCTTCCATTTAGCCAAACTCCTTGTTTTGAACAGTTTATTTTTACTTGCTGTGTGTGGAGTCAGTTATAACTTTCACAAAATGACTCGAGAGTTTGCTCTCCTCTGGTTCTTAGAATGCATATGGTGGCACAGTGATTAGCTCTGCTGCCTCAGAAACTCAGTTAAAATCCTAAACCAGTCACCATCTGTGTGGTGTTGTACCCTCATTTACTTGGACTTCCTACTGTTGCCCCTGGAATTGGCTGGCGTCTCTCAGTTAGCCCTGTAGAAGTGAGCGGCTGTGTCCTACGATGGACTCCGCTGCCTGGATAGGCACCCCATAACCCACTGATACATTCGGTTGGCTTCCGAAAACGTTTGAATATATTAAAGGAGTAAGTTCTGAGATTAAGTCACGCTAAGTGAGTTCAGAGTGTAAACAGGGGCACTGATATTAAATTAGACATTGAATGGTGACACTAAATTAATGTAAACATTTTCTAAAATTTTAAGAGCCACCTTAACGGGTAAATAAAAATGAGTAGCCTTTGGTGGGCACATTGCTAGGGTTTGATGCTGAGGTAGAAATCCTGGACCAGATAAAGTGGGTTTGACAATGAATCAATCAGTATTGGGGTATGCCACACATTTTTCCACTTGGCTAGAGATAGGTAGACTAGATAGTGGCAGGGTTTGTGTTTGAATTGTGTAGAATGAGACTAAAAATTAGTAGATGGGAACTGGCCTGAATTAAAATATGTGACATCCATATATCTCCCGTGGCTGGGTTTGAGAGCCACTGCTTCTGAAGATGCTACCATTGGGCAGTGCTTAGCAGACATTGAATGGGAATCCCCGTCATGCATACTAACTGGGAATTCCCTGCATTTCCCATCTGAGGTGTTTTCTTTGGTTCCCTCATTCACACATGCAAGAGCAAGCCAGCAGTTGTCCATTTTTTCCAAACTGATGTCCTTTACTTAGCCTCCCCATGTTCATCTACTCAATCCTTAAAAGCACAGCATTTGCATTGTGAGAACTTCTTCACTGATTGAACAATTCTTCAGTCAAGTGTAGCTTTCGTTGGGCCCATAGAAAGATGTTGTCCCCATAAGTGCGATGAGATCTGCAGATATAACATCTTCACAGCATCCTGGAAGATGACAGAGGAACCAGGGCCATTAGCCTGGTGATGCCAGTGGCAAGATGCCTTGAGTTTTTGCTTCCTTTTTTTAAGGTTTCAGCTCCCTCTCTCAGTGTTGGGCACAGACTTCACGGCCAAAAGACACTTTCTGCTCACAGTTTGTGTGGGTTGATCCACTTGAAGCTTCTTCCTCAGATTATCACAAGGATTCATTAATGACTGCCACCAGCACACACATTTTGGGGCGTTCAGGAACGAGAATTGTCATAATCTGCTACACAACAGCGTGACTCACGTTATTATCAGAGGGTTGGTGAAATACAGAACAACTAACTGCTCGCATATTTGCATATAAACATTACGCCTAAATCTTTATAGTTCTAAATGCTGTCACAAGAAAGGGAACAGTTTCAAAACACAGATTGCAAAAACAATTCCAGAGAATGATTTGAGCATTTCGAATATATTTTAAGAGTACTGGCTACGCTAAATGGGCCTTAAAGGTGCTTTAGAGGAATGGATAAATTATATTCAATGTTTACACATTTCTAACATCTGTCAGGATTGAAATCAAAATATGCATCAGATTATTGTTTTATTTTATTTTTTTGTTCATTAAGAAAGGCACTTTATTTTAAAACAATACATTCTGTACCAATAGTTTGTATTTTGTGTTTTTGGTACATGTGTAATGGGATCAGTTAAAACAAATGCTGCATTTTCTTGTGTATGTAATGTAAGTATTGTTAGCATGATGTACTTTATTAATTTTTTTTTCACTTGATATTAGATATATTCCTGTACAGTATTTATTGCCCTATGTTAAGTAATGGCTTGAGCTTTGAAAGAAATACTCAATTATTATATGACACTGAAGCTGCACTATTGAAGGTGAATCCGAGTCTGAGAGGATCTCTGTGTTACATGGAAAGGGAAAAAATCTGCATACTTAACAGCCTGTTTAAATAAACGATATTATCTACTTCTCTCGTTTCCCGCACACATTGCTGTGCGTATTCTTTCGTATTGTATACTTGAGTTTGTAATTGTGTTTGGTCGTGGCTGGCATGGCAGCACAAGAGGAAATTATGCCACACCAAGCCTGCCTCCCACTTCGGTGTATGGTGTCCATTTTAGGACAACGTCAATTTTCACTTCTTCAGTCATCAATGATGATATCCTAAAATGGACACACTTTAGTGTTTCACCTGATGGTTTTACTGTGATAGTACTGACACTATGAGGTAAGTCAGAAAGTATCCACAGTCTTTATATATTGTGGAACGTGGCCCAGACACAGACAGACGGACAACGGTATGTCACGCGGCACACACATATTTATTATGTACAATATTTACAAATTTATAGGACAAACCCAGTGCCTCCAGCACCAATCCCCCAAAGTCCAGGCCTCACAGTCCTGTGCCTGTCTTCTGGCCGCCTCCACTCCTCTCTCTCCAGACTCCCGTCCACTTCCACCCGACTTCAGGCTTCGAATGAAGGGAGGCGGCCCCTTTTATACAAGCCCAGATGGGCTCCAGCCGCTCCCCGACACTCCTCCGCGGACACTCCCCTGTGTGGCGGAAGCCCTCCGGGTGTCCCCAGTCTTCTTCCCCCTCGCACTTCCTGGTGTGGCGGAAGTGCTGAGGTCCAGGGCTCTTCAGGCAGCGGGGCGCCCCCTGGCGGTGACCATGGGCCCCTACAGGGTTGAGCTTCCAAGTCCCCAGTGCAACCTGGGCGGTCGCCCCCTCGTGGTCTGGAGGAGGCGCAAGCCCTCCTCCGGTCCTCCTGGGCGTCCCGGCTGGGTACCACAATATATAAAATCCAACGTCTGTCTGCATGTCGGTCTGTCCACTTTTCACGAGAGAACTACTTAACAGATTTAGATTTGTTTTTTTTCTATAATTTGCTTGAACATTCTGTTTGATTTTGTGACTTCTCTCATTGCACTATGTATCAGAGTTCGCTTGTGGTACCAATTAATTTTCACAAATCCAAGAGACACACAGCGGGACGGGGAGTAGGGCCCGCCTAACTCATGCGCCACCCTCGGGGCGTATCTTACTTACCTCCGCTTAGCTAGAAAACGAGAGAACTACTTAGCGGATATAGATTTGTTTTTTTTCTATAATTTGCTTGAACATTCCGGTCATTGCGCTATGTATCAGAGTTCGCTTGTGGTACCGATTTATTTTCACAAATCCGAGAGACACACAGCGGGATAGGGGGGGGAGCAGGGCCCACCTAACTCACGCGCCACCCTCAGGGTGTATCTTACCTCCACTTAGCTAGCGAACGAGAGAACTACTTAGCGGATATAGATTTGTTTTTTTTCTATAATTTGCTTGAACATTCTGGTTGATTTTACGACTTCTCTCATTGCACTATGTATCAGAGTTCGCTTGTGGTACCGATTTATTTTCACAAATCCGAGAGACACACAGCAGGACGGGGAGTAGGGCCCGCCTAACTCATGCGCCACCCTCGGGGTGTATCTTACTTACCTCCGCTTAGCTAACGAACGAGAGAACTACTTAGCGGATATAGATTTGTTTTTTTTCTATAATTTGCTTGAACATTCCGGTCATTGCGCTATGTATCAGAGTTCGCTTGTGGTACCGATTTATTTTCACAAATCCGAGAGGGACACAGCGGGCCGGAGGGGGGAGCAGGGCCCGCCTAACTCATGCGCCACCCTCGGGGCGTATCTTACTTACCTCTGCTTAGCTAGCGAACGAGAGAACTACTTAACAGATTTAGATCTGTTTTTTTCTATAATTTGCTTGAACATTACAGTTGATTTTGCGACCTCTCTCTTCACGCTAAGATTCACAGTTCGCTTGCAGGAGTGACATATTCGTGCTAATCCGAAACAGAACTGTGGGCCAAAGGGAGGGGGAAGCGTGACATCAGGAGTAGAGAGCCACGCAGGGCCCTCCTCGCTGTCCTGTTTCACTTACCTGAATGTTATTTTTCAACATACAGACGTGGACAAATTTGTTGGTACCCCTCCATTAAAAAAGAAGAACCCACAATTGTGTCTGAAATAACTTGAAACTGACAAAAGCAATTGGTACCTATCATTGTTTTTTTTTCTGTATTTAACAAAATTATACTTAAACTATGGGCACACTAGGAGGTAAGAATAATGTTTTTTCTATATTAAGTTGGGAGTGTTACCATTAACAATAGTGTGACACACTATGACCCATGTGCGTAGTAACTTAAGCTGGTGGCATATCACAACTTCTATTCGGAGGGGATGTCTAACTTGACGACTGCCCGTATCAGGCTACATGACTGGAAAGTGCTGAGGATGACAGTTTAGCCAACATTGTGATGACCTTCCAGCACAGTTTAACAATTCCATAGTATTCTCCTCCAGTCAATAACGTGACGCCTGACACAGTAATGTAACACAGTCTCTGACAGATTGTCGATAACATGTCTGAGGATAAGCTGGACAAATGAGGACACACATAGTCAGCAAGAGGTGGGTGAGACAAGTGCATCCAGCCATTTACATAAACAGAGGCCAGTCCTGCATTTAATTCATCTTGTTTGTCTAAATATCAGGTGGCATGGTGTAGCATTGGGCGGTGCTGCTGCCACTCATCTCCAAAGTAATTACCTCTGTTTAAGACTTGGTAACTGTTAGGGCACAAGAAATATGTAATATTTGGTAAAGTTGCACCATCATCGAGAAAACAAAAGTGCTAAATTTTAAAGCTTTTGTTCCCAAGCGTTATATAAATTTGATTTATTTAATCAAGTGTGACTCTAATGTATAGCTCACTTGCTGACAAATAGAAAACTGTAGAGATTAACTAATAGCCTGATTTTCGCCTCATAATTACAGGCAGTGTAATGCAGTGATGAGCTTTAAATGGGCCCTAATTCAGATATTCCAGTGAATTATATTTTGTTCTATGGGTTACTGAATCGGAGTGGGTAGTGCTGCTGTCTCGCACTAAGAAGACCTGGGTTCACTTCCCGGGTCCTCCCTGCGTGGAGTCTGCATGTTCTCTCCCTGTCTGTGTGGGTTTCCTCCCACTTTCCAAAGACATGCAGGTGAGGTGCATTGGTTGTCCTAAATTGTCCCGTGTGTGGGCTGGCACCCTGTCCAGGGTTTGTTTCCTGCCTTGTGCCCTGTGTTGGCTGGGATTGGCTCCGGTGACCCTGTAGTTAGGTTATAGCGGGTTGGATAATGGATGGATGGGTTACTGAATCTGTGCAGTTGACAAGTAATTTTAAAAGAAAATGTGACAAAAGCAACCTATGGTTTTGTCTTGATTTTGTACTATGAGAAGTCGTATAGTACAGTATTTTGAAATTGGTTACATCTTGTAAATGCATGTGAGAGTGCAGTTGATGAACAAGACAATGCAAGCACAGGTCATTTCCAAGGTGATAAAGAAATAACAGATAAATGTAACTTATTATATTTATGTTTGGCCCAAGTGCATGTGAGGTGATATTCCTCTTATTTACCAATACTTTTATTCTAACACAAAACAAAGTGTCCAGGAAGTGCAGGGCCACAATTCCTCATGTATAAATAGTCCACAATAAATTGTTCACAATAAAAACTTCAATAAGTAGATCAGGCAGATCTTAAAACACGAGCCCCAATGCATCTTTCTAAAATCTGCTGTCCCCTCTCCTTCTGCAATCAGGACCCTGCAGCAAGAGAAGACGCCCGCTGACAGGTATAGTGAACCATTTAATTACAGACTCGGGTACCCACACCAGTGCATCCAGGACTTAAGGACATGCCTAACTCTGACAGTCTCAAAGAATTAAACCTGTTTAGTCTCGGAGCAGAAGAGACTGCGTGGGGACCTGATTCAGGTCTTCTTAACCCTCCTCAAAGGCATTGATAAAGCAGATCCAGCAGAATTCTTTCAGCTTAACCTTGTACTCTTGGACCCCAGTGGAAATTGAAGGGGGATGTCTTTAAGACCGAAGCCAGGAAGCACTTCTTTACTCAAAGAGTTGTGGAAATTTGAAACAAATTACTGAGACATGGAGTTGAAGCTGAAACCTTGACAGCCTTGAAGAAGAATCTGAATGAGATATTGGAACAGTTTAGGTATTAAGCTTAACAAACAAGCTTGATGGACTGAATGGTCTCCTATCATTTGTCAAATTTCTTATGATCTCATGTCAAACAACAAGACTGGCGGTCACGGGAGTGTCTTGTAAACGAAAATTACGAGAACAGTGGTGTAATGTGACAGGCCCTTTAAACAATCAAAGTTCACATACAAAGTGCGCAGCCAGCACTACATCCAGTATATTTATTGCAGATAATGACCCCAGACTGGTTCCCTTGTTTACCAGGATAAGTTCAGGCACCTCATGATTACAAGATGGTATAAGAAATAGATAGACACTTATGCTCATAGGCTAGCTGAAGCATAGCCTGTATGGAATTTTTACATCCCCTCAGTGTCCGTGTCGATTTTTGTCGGGTTCTCTGGCTTCTTTGCATACTCCGACAACACCTCTCGTAGGGTAGCTGGTAATCATGAATTGTTTTTATAGGAATACAGTAGATAAAGGTGTGTGCTTAAGTGTGATGTCCCATCTTAAGCTCTGTAATAAGAATATAAGTTTAATGTCACTGTGCTCTGTACAAAAATCCACTCACATGTACAGGCCAGGCCAAAGTTAGCACACAGGGGCTCTCAGCATTTAGAACTGCTAGGCAAGCATTTGAAGAGGGAAGGTACAACTACAAAAATGGGCATTGTACTATTTCTGTATGTTAGAGATGAAATGAAGTCCTCTCCTTCTCTTGTTTGGAACCTAAGTAAGGGGAAGACAGTATAAAAAGACCTGGAACAGCCAAACACTTTGAAGCCGATGGACGGATGGGTGATATCGTCATCTGTCCTGAAAAGCCTTCCAGTGAAAAATGGCAGACTGTATAGATCAAGATCCCACCTTGGTTTTGTCTTGCTATTGGCTTCCCGTCTGTAATGCCGCATAAATCGTCAGTAAAGAAAGCTAAGTTATTTTCTCTTAAGTGATTTTTATCGCCGTATCACTATGGGAGGGATATCGTCTTTTAATATCATATCTATATAGTTTTCGGTTACTTAAAACGCCGCAATTACAAAAGAACTTATTCCAACTAGAGAGCTATCGCCCCCTAAGAGGAACACGTTCATTCCTTCCCAGCTGTCCATGGCCCTGTAATGGAAAAAAAGTGGACTCAGTAAAGCACACATAGAATTCAACAGTATCAGAGCAAAAACTGATTTTATGAATGCATAGACACAGGCCATATCACCTGTTTAAAATCAGTTGTGGTTACTGCTCCAGAGTCACGGGATTGGATATGGACAAAAGAATAAACTAAAATAATCAAAAACAAGAACTCGGAATGCTGTCTAGTTGTTATTGCTTTGCAGAATAATCTGAAAATAAAGAATCTATGTAATTGTTAAATGTATATATGGGAAATGGCAGAAAAGAAATGTCTGAGTAATACGAACAGCTTAAGATAGCTCCTAGGTCTTTGTGTGAGCTTATCATGAAATAGCTATCTGCCTATGTCACACACATCTGGTCACTAACTAACTAATTGCCTCCATATTGAATGTTTCTTGAATGCCATACACACAGCTAAAACTGTTCCAAGTCAGGTGTTGTTCAGCTGAGGTCAAAACAGTTGCTCCAAAGACTTTTAAGGGGCGAGCCTGACATTCTTAGGATATGTACGCCTGCCTTGGAGCTGAAAAATCACAAGGTTTTATGGGTAGAGATTTGTTCGTTTTAAGCCACAGAAAGGACAGCGATGTAAACAGTTCCATTTGCTCCAGCTTTCCCACTGCATTTCATGCTTTGCATGAGTTGAAGCAGATTCTTGACATTTCTCCTTTTCACTTCCTCACTTTGTCATTTGAACCGATCCCTCGCCTTCTTTGAATTCTTCGTTTAAATAAGCAACAGGACGCGTGATGTTTCCTTTGTGCTCATTATTATCAACCCTACAGTGGGTGTTTTGCGTAACTGAGAAATCCATCCATCCATTGATTTCCTGGAACCAAATTTCCATTATTTGTGAAGAGTCTACAAGAAGTACAGATTAGGTTTGTCTGCCATTTTCGGATTTTGATCACTTCTGATTAAATGCTGATGGCCTGGGCCTGGCTTAGTTAAGAAGATCTCCTCATTCATTTGAAAAAATTAACTTAAGACAGTTGGAGAAAAATATTGCTGAAAGGTAAAGGATGACTTAAAGAGTTTATCAGTACAAGAACAGTCAAGAAGAAGGGGGAAGTATTAGGGGCAATGAAGGTGAGCTGGAATATACAGAGAGTGAAAGAGAAAATTCTCTAAACTTGCATTTTCTTGAGGTTTATTCGTAATAACAGAGGGTTATAATGTTGGCAGCAAAGCTATTAGCATCATGCTGTAAGCATCCTAATATGTGCTCTCCCCTCACTTGGAAATGTTCTTTCGATAATCTCTACATTTAGAACTTTGAGCTACCTAGATCGACCGCTCACCCAGTTCCATCATTCAGATTTGGACTAATGCAGTCCAGTTAGTTATGGACTGGGTGGTGGCTGGTCCTTGAATCAGGTTTCTTTCCCTTTTCTTCTCTTCCTCTCTTTTCATTTCTGTCTTTACTGGCAAAGGCACCCGATTGCCTGGGCCTCAGATTCCTATGTGACCCTTGGCTTGAGAAGCAGGTTCTCTCTTTTTGTCACTTTTCAGAGTAGAAGGGTGGGTAGGGTGTCAGTGTGGATGCCAGGCGGGGGAATGTTTTTCATTATTATTGATTCTACATATTATATTGTTTATCTCATTGTTTTCATTCTTGGCCACATGCTTTTACGTACATTTAAATCTATATTACATTACCTTGTCTTATTTTGCCCAATAAAAATTTGATAACAACTAAAAGATGTTTAAACGTGTGACGAATATAACCTTCCCAAAAGTAACAAGAACTACCGTATATACTCGCGTTTAAGTTCTCTCGCAGATAAGTCGGGGCTTGATTTTACCGTATAAGTTCTGGTATTTTATAATATCGTTGTATAAATTGAATGTGGAAAACTCACACTATTGGTCCAAGAGATTACGATATGCTAACGCCCACCTGAGAGAGTAACTAGATAGATAGATAGATAGATAGATAGATAGATAGATAGATAGATAGATAGATAGATAGATACTTTATTAATCCCAAGGGGAAATTCACAACTACGGAGCACACTGCCTTTTTTTTCTATTTATTGTGCCTACGTGACCACACGGTAATACCCGAACTATTCCAAAATGACGTTTGCACTTATTTGTGATTTTTGTATCTCACACCCTCATACACCTTTATCATAAGAGCATTCTTTATCTACGTTGGAGTGTTCAATCAGAAGAAAATATGAAGCTGATTTAAAATTAAAAGTCGTTGACATGGCGAAAGAAATTGGTAAATGAGCTGCTGCAACAAAATTCGATGTGTCTGAGAAACTGGTGTGAGATTGGAGGAGGCAAGAAGATGTTAAAAAAAAAGAAAATGAATTGTCGTATTTTTGAACGGGCGTGTAAGTCAGGGTCTGATTTTATGATCGATTTTTCGGGTTTCAAGATTTTCACTTATACGCGAGTATATACGGTATATTAGCTGACCGTAATGAGAAAATTATGAGTACTGCCACCAAATATATAACACTGGTTCCCATGCCTTGCCTGTGCAGCACCAAACATCTAATTTGCCCAGCTATGATCTAAAACAAGCATTAAAGTGGTAATCTGTGTGTCAAAATGTGTAAGAGACTCTTTAAAATATTAATAACAAAAATGTAGTATTATTTACAAGAAATTTCTTTCTTCTTGATGGAAGAAACAAAAAAGACATCCCCCTGGTCCAGGAGCCACAACTTCAAACAAACTCTCATGCCACCCATTGTAGCACCTATTGAGGGTTACAAAATTAACAATCACAAGTGAAGAGCCCAGAACAAAATACAACTGAGTTACACTTTTTGGGTTACAAAGACCTATCAGCAAATAACAGTACGACAGAAGTTCACCAAGCAGAAGAGTCTTCAAACACTTCTTACACATATTGAGGTGGTCAGAATTTCAAATGGAGGTGGGCCACTCATTCCACCATCTAGGAGCTACACATAAAGAGATTCTGGACTGAGACTTGATGCCAAGCACAGGAGGTACCACCAGACGCCATTCATCGGCAGATCAGAGAGGTCGAGAAGAAGCATAGGACCTCACAAGTGGGTGCTGACCCACTGACTACTCTGTAGACAAGGATCAAGGATTTGAATTAAACATGTGCTGCTACAGGGAGCCAATGTAGTGATCAGAAAAGAGGAGTGACAGAAGTCAGTCTCAGCTGGCTAAACATGAATTGTGCAGCTGTATTCTTAACCGTCATTTCGGCTTGGTGACCCATTCCAGTACTATTATCAGAAGACCGCTGTCGTAATCCAGACCTGATATAATAAATTGAAACTGAAAATCAGAGGCAAAGACAAAACCAGATCATTTACTGCAGCATCTGAACCAGTTCTCCCAGGCTCTGTACCAGCTTCTTCCCCTTGACTGCCCATGCTCTACACTCTGTGCTGCCTCCCTGCCCTGAGATCTGTTTCTAGTAGCTTTTTTATATGCAGTACATTTGTTAGACTTACCACTGTTGTTTTTTTATTAGTTGTTGTTATAACTTATTTATTTATTACTATATATTTACTTACCTATTATTTTTTGTCTATTTATAGTATAGTATAGTTCTTTACTTGTCACGTGCTTATGTATATATTGCACCGGAGCCCTGAAGAACATTTTCTTGTGACACTGTATGCTGCCATACAGTGTATGAATGGTGTAATAATAAAGACACTTGACTTGACTTGCCTAATTTAGGTTTGCCAAAGAGCCCTTTGGGTGCTGGAGGAAACATGGGCTGCATGCGTTGTCTCCACACAGAAGCCAAGCTTGAAATTGAACCAGGTCACTGGGGCAGACGAGGTGACAGCTAGAAATGTGGTGGTACTTTCCTGGTAGATAAAGTTATCATTATTGTTTTCTGAATTTATTGTAAAATATTTGTTAATATATATTCTTTTTCATAGTTGAAATTATGAATTTGTTCCTCCTTTGATCTATTATCTGTTGTCCTGAGCTTGTCCAGGGTATTGAGTAGTTATGCAGTAATTATAAAGTAGTTCTATAACTCTGTGAAGGCCAGTCTGATATTCTGCTCTGCAGTGAGCTGGGATTTCTGCACTGTGATATCGCTTGCAGTAGTGGCAGTAGTCCAGATGTGACAAGACCAAAGTCTGGACCAGGAGACAATGGGTGCTTTCACACCTATAGTTCGATTGCTTTAGTCCACACCAGTCAGAAAAATGTTACAATGTAGTAAACAGACGTGGGTACGGTTTGCTTTCACATATGCTGAGTTCAAAATAGACCGCGAAGCCCATCGGCACCGGAAACAGACTATTTTCAGAAAATCGCCCACATATTATGAACATATTCTCTCTCTCTCTCATACACTCATGCATGCACACACACACATTATATATACATATACAAAGTATATATATATATATATATATATATATATATATATATATATATATATATATATATATATATATATATATATATATATGGATATATGTACACGCACACACACACACACACACACATATATTTGTTCGTTTTTGCTCCAGTACATTAGTCTAAACATCATTTATACAGTGTCAGTGAAAAAATAGGTTGCTTACCATCTACATCAGTGTCACGTTGGTCTGTCAGGTCAGACACAGTGTCGATGGATTCAAGTGGCGAAAGAGTTGAGCTGTCATTCTCCACAACATCCACCGGCTCAACGATAGGTTTTGTCCCAAGTATTCCATCCAAAGCGTCATACCAGGGAAACTTGTCTTTCTCTTTTCCAGAACTTCCCGTCTTGTTAAGTGCATCACACACTTCTATATACTTCGCCCGAAGTTTTTTTGTCTTAATACGGCATTGTTCAACTGTCCGAGGATAGCCTTTCTCCCTTAGCTGCTTACTGAACAACACGTAAATGCAGCTGTTTTATGTGTCGTGAGCAGTTGCTTTTGGATATGCTCATCTGACTTAATTTCTTCAGCACTCCACGTTTCTCCGCGGTTTGATTTCATCGCGAGTCGATAACTTGAAAAATTTAATGGAGTCAACAGGAAGTGAAAAGAATTTTACTCATAACCCCGTATCTCTTATACCCAAAGTGCATTAAACTATACCATTTCGTCAGATTTGGTTTGGTTGCTTTCACACCAGACGAACCGTACCAAAGTAGAGCGGATAAAGCGGTCCGAGACCACCCCTTCAGGCAGGTCTCGGATCGATTGATTTGGTGCGCACCAAAGTACCGAGATTGCATTCACATCAACGCAAATGAACCGAACCAAGGGACTAAACGCGTTTGGTGCGCACCAAATGCTGTAGGTGTGAAAGCACCCTATGTCATGTATGAAACAGGGTGAAGCTGTTTATTAATGCTATATCACAAATGGTAGGCCACGTTGTTTCATTTACCTTATTATATTCATGTGTAAATGACTCTTACTTTACTCCTAGATTACAAGTAATTGAATAGTCCATGGTATTGAAGGTTTTATATGTGAAAGGCAAAGGAAACACAGCTTCTCTGCAGGACTCCATTCAAATCTGTACTTTATGATTATGTAGACAGAGGATGTCAGAGGTGTGGCTACAGTCCTATTAAATATAATGGCTGAACAGAACTTGGGTTTATGGCAGTATAGTGCTTTAGCACTTTTGTCTCGCTCTGAATCCCATGCACTTTGGCTGCCTGTGTGACATCTGCTCATTCTCCTCATAGCTGTCGTTGTTTTTTGCTCTGGTTAATTTAGTTTTCCTTCTAAATCCATCCCAAGTTTACTTAAATGGTGTCTCAAAAGCTGTCACTATGAGTGAACCGAGCGATGGACTGGTTAGACTTAGGGTTAGGGTAAAAGGATATGACCACTGTGACCTTGAAATTAATTAATAATGTTTGTTCATTGCAACAATATAGACAATAACAGGCCATTCATCCCAACCAGCTCACTAGTCCTATCCACTTAATTCTTACAAAATAACATCAAGTCGAGTTTTGAAAGTCCCTAAGGTTCTACTGTCTACCACAGTCAGGGCTGGCTTAAGACCCTTAGAAGCCATAAGCACTAAGTAATTTTGGTGCCCCCTTACACTAGTAATTCAAAATATTAGAGCGGTTATATGTATTAAAAACTGACGCCTCCATGTAGTAAACCGAACGACTTTAATTGTTATAGTATTAAAGTAGGGATTGTGAAAAATGTCGTATCAAAATGAAATTAGGACCAAAATTTTCATGAAATCTTTAGTTTTTGATGAAGCAAACCAAATTCCAAAATATCAATTAGTGCAGATTTTGTTTCAGCTTTTTTGAAAATTTTTACATCTCATATTTAAGGATGTTTTAGGTCTCAAAGTGACTACAAAGTGGCTTAAATGGCTACAAATATAAATTTTATCTGCCATGATTCTAAGGACTACAAATTATCCAACCTCCTGCCAAAACCTGTAGAAACTGACTTTAACCCCAAAATTTTTGATTTAAAAATTTATTTTGTGCGGCACTGCTTTTCGATAAAGATCTGATCGCGTTTTTATCATTACTTGAAGAGAAAATGGCACCCGAAATTTTACAAATTTTAACGTTTGGGGTCGATTTTAAAGGTTTTGTTTAAAATGTACGGTTTTCATTTTGACATGAAAATTGTAGATTTACCATTTTGAATATTTAATTTATTTATGGCTTTTGTGTCAGTTTAGCAAATCTGTTTACACATATTCTTAGTACAAGATTTGAAAAATATTTTGTGAAAATTTTGTTAATAAATCTTTATTAGTAAAAAAGTTATAAACAATTTTATCCAATAGTAATCAGCTGTACGATTTTCACTTTTACATAATGTAAATTAATTTAAAAATATCCAAGAATAGAATTAAATAGAATATCTTTTCCTCAAACTGGGACGATTTTTTGTTTTTGGCTTAAAACAGAAAATAACGCTTTCTACGCACTAGAAATTTATTTTCAGTTGAATAACCGATAATTCATGAAACACAATAATTACGTGATAATAACTTTTAATCAACTAACTAATTTTTAATCAATTAACTATTATTTAAAAATATAAAAACATATTGTTTTGAAACAAATTATTTTCACAATATTTTGACATAACATGGCGTTTAAGGGAATCACCACGAAACAGGAATTCCCCATCATAGACGGCCCCAGTATGCAGAACGCAGTGTGTAAGGCGCCATCTACGAACAGTGACGGCATAGGGAGGTACAGGGAGGCGTTATTCATTTTTCATTAAATTTTGAAAATGGCTATAAATTTAATTAATTTAATAATTTATGTGATAAATTCGGCAATGAAAAATTTTTGTGGTGCCCCCAGTACTGACCACAGTGGTTGGTAACTTATTCCATGTGTGTACGGTTCTCAGTGTGGCAAACTTCCTCATGTTTGTGAGAAATGTACCTCTAATAAGTTTCCAACTGTCTCCCCACGTTCTTGAAGAACTCATTTTAAAGTAACAGTCTTGATCCACTGTACCAATTCCCTTCATAATTTTAAACACTTCAGTTGTGTCTCCTCTTAATCTTTTTTTTTTGCCTAAACCGAAAAGGCTTAACTTTTTTGATTGTACTCGTAAAACTCATCCTTTGTAGCCCTTGAATCAGCCTAGTCACTCTTCTCTGGACCTTTTCTAGTGCTGTTATGTCCTTTTTGTAGCCTGGAGACAGAAACTTCCCACAGTACTCCAGATGAGGCCTCACCAGTGTGTTATAAAGTTTGAGCAGAACCTTCTTGGACTTGCAGTCTACCTTAATGGCTTCTGAACACTGTCTGGCAGTTGGCATTGTCGAGTCCACTATGACTCCTAAATCCTTTTCATGAAGTTTACTTTCAAGGTAAACTGAAAAGCAAGCTTGAATCAAATGTACAATTCTACGAGACAGATGAATTAGCCTCTGGTTATACCCTTTGGAACTTCTGAATGTCCAACCCCTAAACTTTGGATTTCTACTTCCTAGAGAGGTGAGCACAGAGTATGATTTACAAACATGGATTGAGAACAACAAGTCTAAAGAAGCAAACAGTTGCAGACCCGATGCCCTCCCTGAGCAGAGCTCATCATGCCTATGTAAGCCCTCATAAGCGGTTTGTGGTTTGCTAAAGAGAGTTGTTACCCAATGTTTGCAAATATTTTATTTTATTCTCCATGATCCATGGGTGCATTTTTGAATCATATGTTAACATTCTTGCATCACAGTGGTCATGCAAATGCTGAGCAAACAACCTCGATCAAAGCACAACCTGTTTCATCAGATCAAAGGGGCTTAGCTCAGCTTTTGTTTACAGTCTGCCCCTTCAGTTAGCGTCTCCCCGCCATTGAGGTTCACACATACAGACGTGGGAGGATGCTTGCCTCTCACATGACTTTTATCCTTGTCATTTGTTGGTGTCGGTTTCTGCCACCTGATTTCTACCATATGGGATCAGAAGCGTAACAACCATTGTCCCTTCAGACAGATGTGCTGCAGCCTCTTCTGTATTCAGAATGACATCTGGAGGAAGCCTTGATTCGAATTTGTTGTTACATAGTTAGTTTCAAATTACAATATGGAACAAATGTTTCCTACATCTTTCTTTCTTTGCTTCAGTTCTGCTTGAATGAAAGGACTGAGTAGTTCATGGTGAGTATCGGAGAAGTTCATTTTTAACTTTGTACTTTTCTTCTAATTTGAAGACTTTCAGTGCAGAAGTCTAATATGTTTTGTGCATCACAGAGATAAGAGTTTAGGAGTCCAAGACAAGCATATTGTCACATGACCAGTAAGTCCAATCTTGTGCTCCGTTGTCATGTAGGAGTGGCCACTTCCGTGGAACTCTCAGTGTAAGGAAATCTTATTCAGACTGTGGCACCTCATCTAAACCTGTCCACCACTGTACGTAGTCAACCTGCCTATTATATTATAGAGTCTTGAAAATCAGAGGCAAAGGTAAGACTGCAAGGAACGCTCCGACTCCGTTGATTTAGAGCTGGCAAACAGCTCTTCGGATACTGGGGGACACGTGGGCAGAGTGTGCCGTCTCCACACAGTGGCCAAGCTGGAAATCAAACCAGATCGTTGGAGCAGGTGAGGTGACAGCAAGAGTGGCTGGACTGTTTTCCTGATAGACATAATTATTAATAAATAACAATACATTTTATTTATATAGCACCTTTCTCAAGTTCAAACCATTTAACTATTGTAACTGTTTCTAGGGTGCTAGGGTTGAAATCGAAGTTATCAATGTAGAATTCAGTGTTAATGTCTGCAGTGCACCATGCAATACATATGTCTCTGTTATCTGCCATTTGGTATGGGATTTATAATTGCTATTCCATCTCTTGGAATGACAGATGTAATGCATTTTATAATTATACATTTTTGTGATGCACCAACTGTTGGAATAAGAGATGTGCCATCATTTTTTAAACATACTGCAGTCAGTTCCCGTCTAAAAAAGTCAGAATTAGATCCTGGAGTTTTAGCCAATTTTTGCCCAGTTTCCCCAA
Source organism: Polypterus senegalus (assembly GCF_016835505.1). Classification (NCBI taxonomy): domain Eukaryota; kingdom Metazoa; phylum Chordata; class Cladistia; order Polypteriformes; family Polypteridae; genus Polypterus; species Polypterus senegalus. Next base: position 92,230,697 of record NC_053171.1, read on the forward strand.
CTGCCATTTCTGGCTAAAATTCTAGAAAGAATTATTTATAATCAATTGGTCGATCACCTTAACTCCAATAATTTATTTGAGATCTACTGATCTGGCTTTAGGCGTTATCATGGTGTTGAAATGGCACTCCTGAAAGTGTTCAACGACATCTCTCTTATTACTGACTCAGGTGATGCGGCAGTCCTTGTACTCCTTGACCTGTCCGCTGCCTTTGACACAATTGACCATGAGATATTGCTGTTGCGGCTTGAACATCTTGTTGGGCTTAAAGGGGCTGCTCTTAACTGGTTCAGGTCATATTTAACTGGAAGACATTTTCAGTGACTTTCAATTCCTCTTTTTCATCTACTGCTCCTCTTAAAGGTGGCGTTCCTCAGGGATCCATTTTGGGTGCTATTTTATTCTCTATATACCTTCATCCTATTGGAGCTCTTTTTTAGGAAATTTCACATTTCTTTTCACTGCAATGCTGATGATACTCAGGTTTATATTCCCGTCTTCAACTCCACAACTGTCTTTCTGAACTAAGATCCTGGATGGCTAATAATTTTCTTGATCTGAATCAAAATAAAATGGAGGTGCTTATAGCGGGTCCATCAGCTAAAGCCCAAATTGGTCTTGGACTTCTCGGCTCTTTCTCTGTCTTTTCCAAACCTCAAGTTCGCAATCTTGGTGTTATCTTTGACAGTAACCTCCCTTTTGAGAAACAAGTTAATTCTGTAGTCAAGAGTTGCTTTTTCCAGCTTCGTCTATTAGGTATGATCGAGCCTTTTTTATCTTCTAGGGATCTTGAGAAAGCTACTCCTGCTTTTATCTTTTCTCACCTTGATTACTGCAACTCGTTGTATTCTGGGATTAGCAAATCTCTGATACGCAGGTTACAGTTGGTCCAGAATGCTGCCGCTCGCTTTCTGGTTGAGGCAAGAAAGTCTGACTCTGTTTCTCCAATATTAGTTTCTTTACACTGGCTGCTGCCTGTCAGTTTTCAAATTGATTTTAAAATCTTATTGCTAGTTTTTAAATCTTTACATGGGCTCGCTCCTGCCTATTTATCTGAATTGTGTGTTTTACACCAGCCATCCAGAGTGCTTAGATCTTCTGGTCAGTTTTCTCTTGTTGTCCATCATACCAAGTGTGAAACTAAGGGGGACAGACAGGACTTGTGCAGCTGCTGCGCCTCGCCTGTGGAACTCTTCATATAAAGGAGTCGTCGACAATTCAAAACGAGATTAAAGACTCATATCTACTCAATTGCATTCAGTAATACTGATGGTTTCCTCATTGTGATTACAGTAGACAGAGATGGCAGTTCTTTCTCACAATTAAAAGAATGCAAACATATCTTATCTTCAAAGGAGCGCGTCAGGAGCAGAGAATGTCAGAGAGAGCCGCTAAGAAAAGCAAACAATCAAAAAATCAATACGTGCTTTTAAGTATACAGAAGCACCGCGATAAAGCGGCATTTTGTAGAGGAGCGTCCGTGTCCTCTGTGCAAACAGCCCCTCTGCTCACACCCCCTCCGTCAGGCAGAGAGAGCGAGAAAGATAGAGAGAAGCAAACAAGCACCGCGCGGGAAGCATATCTTATAGCATTGAGGAGTTTTAGTTAATATGTTATACATGCTCTGATTGGGTAGCTTCTAAGCCATCCGCCAATAGCGTCCCTTGTATGAAATCAACTGGGCAAACAAACTGAGGAAGCATGTAACCTAAATTAAAAGACCCATTGTCCGCAGAAATCCGGCGAACCAGCGAAAAATCCGTGATATATATTTAGATATGCTTACATTTAAAATCCGCGATGGAGTGAAACCGCGAAAGTCGAAGCGCGATATAGCGAGGGATCACTGTATGTAACATTACTCGTATTTATTATGTATTTTATTTATGTTCTTATATCTTATTTCTATTTATGTTATGTTATTTGTTTGTTTTTTTTATTCTACTATTGTAAAGCACTTTGACAACAGTATTCCTATGTTGTTTTAAATGTGCTATATAAATAAATTGACATTGACATTGCAACCAGAAGAGACACAGATGTACACATAGCCACTTAGCCTTTATTAAAGTGGATATTTATTAATGTATAGTCTTTTTCATAATTTCACAATTTCATGGTCAAAACTGCTAATTTGTTCCTGAATAAAATGTATTATTATTATTATTACTACTACTTTGATTCATTATTTTTGTCCTGAGCTCTTCCAGGGTATTGAGTCATAGAGGTTACCTATGTCATCAGTAAGTATAAGACAGGAATCAGCCCTAGAAATGACACTGCTTCATTGTAGGGCACAATCACTCGTTTATGTTCTAACATAAATGAAGAGATATGTCAAAGAGTTGAGTTATCAACCTGGTAAAAACCCCTTTAATAGAAAAAAAAAAGCAAACAAAAGGTAACAAACTAAAATAATCATGTCTCTTAAAAAGGGTTTTTAAAAAGAAACTTCCAGGGGCTTGTAGTGCTCCCACCAGCTGCAGGTTCTTCAATGAACATCAACTTCACTGGGTTTACTGGTGTTTAAATATGCTCCAGGCTGGAAAGGGTGTGGAAGTGATGTCAGAGTTCTCACTGTCTAGAGCTGTCAGTTTTGTGGGTGAAAGGGGTGAAAAGGTAAGTGACAGCAAGCACCTCCACTCTCTCTGGAGGAGACTTTCACCTATCCTGAGAACCTTGAAGACATACACTTTTTTTTTTACATTGAACTTATTACAACCATACAAACAAGTCAAATTTAACAAACTGAATTCAGTTCCACACGCACTCATGAGAAAGAGAGGAAGGCCAACAGCCAGAGTAAAACTTTAAGAGTAGAAAAGAAGGAGGAGAATCTTTTTCCCCAATATAAAAGCTTATCATCGCCGATCAGTTTAAATATCTAGGGGTAAACATCTCAAGTAAACATAAAGCTCTTTGTCAACAAAAATTTGCTGTCTGCATGGAAGTACTAAAGCAAGACTTACACAGATGGTCTACCCTTAATCTCACTTTAGCTGGAAGAATTAACACTGTCAAGATGAATATCCTTCCTAAGATTCTTTTTCTGTTTCAAAGCATCCCCATATACATTAGCAAATCATTTTGTAAGAAATTAGATTCAACCATAACTTCATTTATTTAGAATTCACAACATCTACGCATCCAAATGGCAACCCTACAATGACCTAAAGCAGAAGGTGGCATGGCACTACCTAACTTTCAATTTTATTACTGGACAGCAAATATATGTAAAAAATATAAAAACCTGGACTTTCACACAAATAGATGAACACACACAGGCTTGGTATGCAATAGAAATAAAATCCTGCAGGACTTCTTTACATTCCTTGCTTTGTGTCCCAGTAAATACGAGTTATCATCAATATACTAACAACCTAATTGTGCTTGATTCACTCAGAATATGGAACCAATGTAGGAAATACTTCAAGATACAGAAGCTTTTATTTGTGTCACCTCTACATGATAACCACCTTTTTCCACCCTCTCAAACTTACACAGTTATTAATGTTTGGAAAATGTACAGACTTAAATGATTTAGAGATTTGTACATAGATAATGTCTTTGTATCCTATGAAAAATTACACTCCAAATTTAGCTTCCTATCAACACAATTTTTCCACTATTTCCAAATTAGAAACTTTGCTAAACAAACTCTACCCAGTATTCCTCACCTCCCACCTATTCCTATTCTAGGCGAAATATTGATCAACTTTGAGGACTCACACATCATTTCTATAATATATAAAAACCTTTTCAATTCCCTTCCTTTCAAAGATCCCAGAGTATAGTTGGAAAAGGATCTTTTACTCAACACTTCTGAAAAGGAGTGGAATTCACTCTAGCTTCATATGCGCAAAGCACATAATTATTCAAAATAAAATCTTTTATCGAGCACATCTGTCTCATTTAAGATGATCCAAAATGTTTCCAGGGCAAGATCCAACCTGCGAACATTGCAATCGAGCATTAGCCTCATTGGGTCATATGTTCTGGGTGTGCACCAAATTAACATCATTCTGGACCAAAATCTTTAAATGCCTCTCAGACAGCCTGGGTGTCACAATCCCTCCTAATCCACTAACAGATATGTTTGGTGGACTCCCAGATGGGCTTAAAGTGGAGAAGGACACACAAACTGAAATTGCCTTTACCTCACTGCTAGCATGTAGACTTATCTTGCTTGAATGGAAGAATCCTAGCCCACCTCTTTTAAGTCAGTGGGTAACTGATGTTATCTACTATTCGAAATTTTAAAAAATTAAATTCTTCCTTAATGAATCTGTTCCAAAGTTTTTTAAAACCTGGCAGGATCTAATCAATAACATTAGTGTCCAATCTTACGTTACGTACTAGAGAGATCACTGGAAAAAGCACACTTTTATTCAAATTCATTTTGAGGCCAGATATCTTTTGAAATTCAGCTAGTTATGTTAGGACTGCAGGTATAGTATTTTGTGAATCTGATATATACAGTACAATATCATATGCATATAATGATATTTTCTGTTCAAGTCCTTCTCTGATAACCTCCTCTATCTCAGAATCATTTTGAAAGTGATCAGTCAATGGCTCAATGAGGATTGCAAATAGCAGTGGTGACACAGGGCATCCTTGTCTAGTACTACGTTTGAAGTAGTCTGAAATAACGTTGTTAATACAAACTGATGTTTTTGGACTGTTATACAGTAGTTTGATTCATGCACAAATGTTCTGGACAAACCTAAATGTGTGCAATGTAGTGAACAGATAGTCCTATTCAACCATATCAAATGCTTTTACTGAATCCAACAATAATAAGCAAAGTGTCTGCCTTTAAAAAATCTGGTTTTGTCTTGTGATATTTCCAAAGAAAGCACATTCTCAATACTTCCAGCTAGAATTTTGGAGAATATCTTAACATCATTATTCAAAAGTGAGATTGGTCTGTATGACGTGCATTGTAATAAGTCCTTATTTTTCTTAGGAAAGATGGTAATTAATGTTTGACAAAAAGTTTGAGATATAATTTTATTGTCTCTGGCTTCTATAAATGTTTCTAATAAAAGTGGAACTCACTTAATTCAAAATATTTTATAAAATTCAGCAGGGTAGCCATCAGGACCTGGTGCTTTCCCTCTCTGAAGTGAATTTATGGTGTCTAGTAATTCTGAGAGTGTCAGAGGTTTATCCAATTCCTCTGCAATGACAATATCTAGTTGTGGTATCTGTAATGCATTGAAAAATGCATTAGATTGTGCCTTGTCTTTTTTAAATTGAGTAGAATATAAGGACTTACAGTAGTCTCTAAACGTGTGCATTACATTTTTATGGTCAATGATTTTTGTCTCCGTCTGTGTTGGTAATTAATGGTATTGCATTGCGAACTTCCTGCTTGTGAATTTGTTGAGCTAAAATCTTTTTATCCTTCTCTCTGTGTTCATAGTAGTCATGTCACAATTTAAAAATGAATTGTTCCATTTCTTTCATTGTCAAGAGATTGAGTTTTGATTGCAAAACCTATCTTTTCCTAAAAAGTACCTCATTTGGAGACCTGGTATGTTCTTGATCTATTCTGGTAATTTCATTGATTAACTCTGATGCCTTCTTGGTTTCAATTTATTTTTGTGGGAGAGATATGAAATAATCTGTCCTCTTAAAAATGCCTCTGAGAATGTATTTGTCTCTAAAATAATCAATTTTCTTGGATATAAAGTCAGTACAGTTCTCGTCAGCTAATAACAAGGGGTTAAGACACCAGCTGCAAGATGAGTATGTGGAGAATAGTGATTTGAGCTCCACGATCTGAGGGGTGTGATCAGGGATAACAATAGTGTCATGCTTGCAAGATTTGATTGTGGGCAAAAAATTGCTATCTATAAAGAAATAGTCAATTTCAAATAAACAGACCAATTAAAATGCCAGGCTCAGTTATGTGATGCACTCTGGAACCCCTGGAGGTCGTCACAAAGGATAAAATTAAAACAAAACTGAGTACCATTATGAACAATGCTGCACATCCTCTATCTGACGCACTAACATTAAGGACTTTCAGCCAATGAATTATTTAACAGATGTGTGTCAAATTTTCCCCAAGGAACAAATAAAGTGTTACTATCTATCTACATAAATGGATGGCTTGAATCATGCAAGTTATTCTCATTTTCTAGTGGAACAGATGGTACCTGCTGCATAAGAACAGAATAATGTATAGAATACCAATGGCATAATTATAAACTGGAGTGACTCAAAATGTGAAGAAGTAACTCAGACATGGGAACTAATAAAGAACAATGAAAATATATGGCGATTGTGACAACTCAGATTTTTTTGGGGACACTGGTATTGTAATCAGTTTCCATTAAGAAATACAGAAGACAGCAATGGGGAATCCAAAAGGAATCAAAACATGTTATTATGCTTACAGACAACAAAATATAAAATAAATGGATATCTTAATATATAAGAAATGGATAGGTTATTGTGGACATGATTTGAAACATTAAGTTTCAGCACTGAAAACAATAAAAATTCTTTAAAAAATGTAATATTCTAATGAGCTGCACAAAATCCAATGCCCTTTTTATCAATGAAGATAATAATAAGGAATAGTTTTATTTAATATATAATGTTAATTGAATTTTGTTAAAAATGTATGCAATTTTTAAAACATATCCATTTATAAACAATGTTAGCTGCATAGGTTGGAATAATAAACAACTTTGGATTTATGATATCGCTAATTGCTCTACTGTATATACAGTCATCTCATTCACAGAACACAAATTAATTTCAGATTAAGTAATGCATAAATTATAATTCTATTTATGATCAATTAGAACTTTCATGAAATATACTTTATTATGGGGGATATGAATTGGAATCCCTCTCCATATATTTGCAGGAGTTAGCATATTTTATTAAGTTTAATTAAAAGCAAATTACAATACATATAATCAAATAAAACTTTACATAACCGAAATTCAACCCTCAACCAAAAGAATGTCCCTGCTTAATAAATTCTTAATTAAAAATAAAACAGAACGTTAAAAGTATGACCTAATGAAAAGCCACAGTCATACCTATAAAGAATGTCAGCAAAAATGAAACATCTTCCCTGTAACAGATGACAAGATTGTTGTGTAGTGGTTAGTTTTGCTGTTCATCACTGTAGGCATTATGGTTTCAGTCTCCGTCGTGGTCACTGTGAGGAGTTTACTATATTTTTATATACAAAATGGTAAATAAATCACTCTCACCATGATACAAACTACTTGCTGTCAGGAAAACACTATTGCCATCTGTGCTGTTCTGCAATTGCCATAGACCAGTACAAAGACAGCCTTTTCTGAATATTAAATGTGAAATGTCACTGAGGTGTTTTTTTTTATATGGTTAAATTAACTTGTCAGTGAAGCTGGATTTTCATGAGTGGTTGGGCAGAGAGATTAATCCATTATTCCTTATTCCAAGTGTCTATCGTTCTTTGTGTGAAGAAAAACTTCCTAATGTTTGTGCGAAATTTACCCTTAACAAGTTTCCAGCTGTGTCCCTTTGTTCTTGATGAACTCATTTTAAAATACAAGTCTTGATCCAAGTCTAATTCCCTTCATAATTTTAAACACTTCAATCACATCACCTCTTAATCTTCTTTTGCGCAAACTGCAAAGGCTCAGCTCTTTTAATCTTTCCTCATAATTCAACCCCTGTAGCCCTGGAATCAGCCTAGTCGCTCTTCTCTGGACCTTCTCTAGTGCTGCTATGTCCTTTTTGTAGCCTGGAGACCAAAACTGCACACAGGACTCCAGATGAGGCCTCACCAGTGTGTTATAAAGTTTTAACATAACCTCCTGTGACTTGTACTCCACACATCAAGGTGCTATATAACCTGACATTCTGTTAGCCTTCTTAATGGCTTCTGAACACTGTCGGGAAGTTGATAGCTTAGAGTCCACTATGACTCCTAAATCCTTCTCATAAGGTGTACTCTCGATTTTCCGACCTCCCACTGTGTATTCAAACCTCACATTTTTACTTCCTATGTGTAATTCTTTACATTTACTGACATTAAATTTCATCTGCCACAAATCTGCCCAAGCCTGTATGCTATCCAAGTCCTTCTGTAATGATATAACGGATTCCAAATTATCTGCTAATCCACCTATCTTGGGGTCATCTGCAAACTTAACCAGCTTGTTACTTACATTCCTATCTAAATCATTTATATATATTAAAAATAGCAGCAGCCTCAGCACTGACCCCTTCTTAACATCGGCCAGTTCTGATGAGGTTCCTCGCACCATCACCCTCTGCTTCCTGTGTCTGAGCCAATTCTGCACCCATCTACACATCACCCTGAACTCCCACTTGTTTTAATTTGATGCCCAACCTCTCATGTGGCACCTTATCAAATACTTTCTGAAAGTCCAGATCAATAATCTCATCTGCTCCACTTTGGTCGTATCCTTCTTTTGCCTCCTCATAGAATTCCAACATGTTAGTAAAACACGACCTCCCTCTTCTGAACCCATGCTGACTGTTCCTAATAACTCCTGTCTTTGCCTGGTGTAGCTCAATTTTATCCTTATTAATTCCTCCCATTCATTTTCCTGTGATGCATGTTAAGCTTACTGGCCTATAGTTGCTTGGATCTGCCCTGTCACCCTTTTTATATAATGGGATGATATTTGCCATTTTCCAGTCCTTTGGAATCTCTCCAGTGCGCAGTGACTTTCTAAAAATATGTGTCAAGGGTTTATATATGTACTCATTAATTAATGTTTTTTTTCCCATAAGGGCAAGATAGGCAAGAAGTTCTAGTCAGTCAGTCAGTCAGTCAGTGAAACAATCAGAAACATGTAGCTTCATTCATATACAGGGGTATATATATATATATATATATATATATATATATATATATATATATATATATATATATATATATATATATATATATACACAGTATATATATATATATATATATATATATATATATATATATAGTTTACGGATTCTTTGAGATCAATCAATATAATATACCTATATCAAATATATAACAACATATCTATCAACAACAATAACAGCAACATTTTTTTATATAGCACATTTTCATACAAATGATGTAGCTCAAAGTGCTTTACAGGACGAAGAAAGACAAAATATAAAAAATAAAATAAGGCAATACTAATTAACATAGCATAAAAGTAAGGTCCGATGGCCAGGGAGGACAGAATAAAAAAAAAAACTCCAGTTGGCTGGAGAAAAAAAAAACCAAAATCTGCAGGGGTTCCAAGGCCACACGACTACCTGACCAGTCACCTCTAAAGTAACCTGACATACCAGTAAAACAGCATTCTTGTGCCACCCGACTGCTCTTATGTAGCAGGCTGGGGTTCAGTTTTCTCAAACAATGAAAAAGCATCCTGTCAGGTCGAGTGACTGCACTGTGAGCTCTGTGTCCCTGCCAGAAAAAGACTTTGGCTTCCCACAACACCAAATTCATTGATCACGGAGGGAAATATGTGGGTAGGCTGAAGAAATTGGTTTAATTTGAACAAAGATGACTAAATGATGCTGTTGGCTTTTTATTACCTGTTTCTCTATGAAATTAAGAATTTTATATCAGGTCAGTGTCACAGTATCGCAGCTCTTGTAGAGGATGGCACAATGGGATAGTGGGTAGGACGGCTGCCACCCAACTCCATAGACCTTTATCAGTCAGTTTGAAGTTTTAATATTTTCCTTATGCCTTCATGAATTTGTCCAGTTTCTTCAAAACATCACAGTGACATGCATGATAAACAAACTTGTCGAAATTTAACTGGTAGATTCTTTGGTACAGTTATGTACTTATCATTGGGCACTAATAACAATAACTAATGAAGGAGCTACATAAAATAAGATTAATGAACTATGGAAAATTATAGTAAAAAAAAGTGGATATGAACAGGTTAAGAAAAAGAAGGAATTGTAAAGCCTAGCAATCAATAAGAAATGTTTAAAATTCCCTGGAGAGACATGCCTTGTTAAAGTGGGGTTAACCATTACAATGAAGAAGCTACACCAACAGGCACTGGAGGCAACAAGCACAGCTTAGTTGAGAAAGGTGACTGAGAATCTGGAAGATGGCCTTTATAGAATTTAGGTGTCACCTGAGTTTATAGGGAAAAGGACACGGACTCTGGGGCTACCATGTTATGACACCAACAAGGTGAAGAATTAAGGAGAGCTGAACCAGGAAGTAAGCACATGGGAAACTCGTAACAAAGTATTGGAAAACCATCACCAAGGAAGAGACAAAACTGTGGGGAGAAAAGCTAACTGTTATGATCTCTGATGTTCCTAAAGTATTTATACCCTTGCTGAGTGTTTTTCAGACAATCCATATATAGAATTAGGGGTTTTGAAGCTCAAACGTTTTGAATATTTGATCAGAAATTGTGTATCTGGAATATGCTGTCATATAGGTGCACATGGGAGACAACTTCTGGGCTCGTCTAAAGGTAATTTCCCTCCAAGCCAGTTGTTAGCGCTGTTGTCTACTGCCCTTTCTCTTCCTTACTCTGCAAAAGCAGTGATTGACAGTCAAAACACCAATGACGCCACATCACAACCTTCTAAACTTACCTCTTCCTGTTCTCCAGCCTGAAAACTGGTTTCACCGTCCTTTTGAGGCAGTTCACTCAATATTCTCATCTGAAAAGACACTACTACTTATTTCTGCTATATGTTTAATTTCTTTGGTAGCTTACCATTAATTATGTGCGGATCACCACGATGCCCCAACTCTTCTGTCATCTCCTTTGTCGTTATTTGCAAACATGTCATAATTATTTTTTTCCCAATGAGTGTCACTGCTTTAGAGCTTTTGCATTTGCTGTCTCTCTCGTACCAATTCCCAGAATGCTCTGTGGGTGTCATCATCTGAAGGATGACTTAAATATTATCCTCACCAGTTCTGAGGTGTCTAAGTTTGATGGATAAATCTGGTTTTGCTGTGCTAAAAAACTTTATTTTTGTCCTGTTCTTGTTTTTGACTTTGACTTCTCATTCTCGTTTTGTTAGTTGACACTCAATCGTGTTATCTTCTGGTTTTCACTTTTGCCCACTCTCTGACTATGTTTTTCCTGGTTATGTTTCATATTTTCTTTTGCCAAGTCTCACAAGTCAGTACACAGAATTGAAAAGCAACACATTCTGTAATTCTTTTAAGTTTCCACAAAGCTGGACTGTGTATTATTCAACATGATGATTTTTTATACTGTCGCAGGAATGACAACAGCCACTATAACTACTGTGGCAAAGCCCATAGAAACCTCACGTTGCAATTAGCAACAAAGTCACAAAACAGCGGTGCCTGTCAAAAATGACATTGTAATAAATTGAATATAACCATGTTTAAATATAACACTTTTTAATGTCAGTGATGCAGTAGTTGCACTGCTGCCTCACAGTGAAGAGCCCAGGTTCTTGTCCCAGGTCCTCTTTGCCTGCGTGGGTTTATTTCAGGTTCTTTAGTTATCACCCAAAGTCCAAAGACATGCAGATCAGATGGATTGGTGACGCAAAATCAGTGTGTGTGTGTTTGTGTGTGTCTGCTCACCCTACAATGGCTGGTGCCCTTGTTTCCTTTAGAATCAAAAGCTCCCTTGTTGGAATAAGTTCTTTTACATTGCGGCATTTAAGTAACCGAAAATATATAGATATGATATTAAAAGGCGATATCCCTCCCATAGTGATTACGGCGGTTATAAAAAATCACATAAGAGAATTATACTTAGCTTTCTTTAATGACGGTTTACGCGATATAACAGACGAAGGAAGCAATAACAGACAACACCAGGTCGGGTCTTGATGTTTACAGTCTGCGATTTTTCGTCACTATGCTGAAAGGATTTTCAGGACGGATGAAGGCAACATCATCTGGCCGTCAGCTTCAAAGTGTCTTGGCAGTAGTCCAAGCCTTATATACTGTCTGCTTCACGTGCTGGTCTTCTCTGGTCTCCAAACAAGGACAATAAAGACTCAACCCCACCTCCAACAAGAATAGCACAATGCTTACACTGCAGTTTGTTCATTCGTCAAACTGCTCAAGTAATGGTTTTCTAAATGCTGGCAGACTAGCCCCTGTGTGCCAAACTTAGCCTGCACATGTGAAAGAATCCTTTAACAGTGTTTTACAGAGACAGTGACATTAACCTTAATATTATAGCAAAATGTATTATAACAGCCCTATCCAGTGGATCGTTCCTGCCTTATTCTTACTAGAAGAGCCTCTGGTCCCGTGCAACCCTGTTCAGGATTAAGAAGGATTAGAAAATTAGTATGGTATGGATTTCCTAGGAATGTATTCCGAAAGATTCTCCAAGTAATAAACATGCTTAGGAAGGCTTTATTTCCTTTTGAAAAGCTAGGGGGCATTGCCCCCTGCTCGCTTTGCAAGCTCACACCAGGGGTGTGCCACGCGCCAGCCACTTCTGTGCATATCTGCCGCTCGTGTTGTGAAGGGGGTGGCTGAATGCACACTTTGCAGATGCGGACGGATCACCTGCTTGCTTACTGCTTCTCCTGCCATGCTGCATATTCTGCTTCTCGCGCTGCGCACTGATCATTTCAAACCCTGTACAGCAGCTGTCATCGCTTCGCTCGCTTAGTCCCGTTAATATCCGGGGCACGCTAAGCACCTGCCACTTCGCTTTACTACTGCTCAAGTTGTAAATGGGGGAGGGCTGAACGCACACTAAGGAGATTCAGACGGATCAGCTGCTGTGATGCATGTTCATGCTTTGTCACGCTGTGCGTCGATCATTTAAAAGCCTGTACAGCGACTGCCCTTTGGTCTCACTGCTTTGTCTTGCGGGACGTTAAAGTGTCTCTTGCGGGATGACCAGGCTGATTATTACTTTCCTAATTTTCTGAATTTGCACATGGATTACTATCGTTCTCTTGTGCGTCCTTTTTTTGCATTCTTTCCTCTCCAACGCTTTCATGTCTCTTTTCGATGTGCTGCTCTTTCTTCTTCCCTTAGTCGTTCACGTGCCATCTAGAACGTATAACATTTTTAAGAGCTAGGAGCACATGAAGTGTGTCTGCCAAAAGCATTCCAACAACTGCGAGGTTAGATGTCCGTGAATTTGTTTTAAATTGTTTGTAAGTAGAGCGTGACGTACAAAAGTCACCGTCTCACGGGTCTTGCTTCCTAAGGTTGCGATGTCTAGTCTCGCATGGCATCAAAGTGTCTCTCCGAGGTGATCACGTCTCGACCCAAGATGTTATTATATAATAGATAGATAAATATTCTTCATAAAAAAATAATTATGACATGGGATTCATGACAACTGATTTCAGAAATCTGTGAGTAGCAAACAACTGCTTTTAGCAGAATCTAAAATGTACAGGAAGCTAGTGCAGAGTTGCCAGCTGAGGGGTTATGTGGCAACATTCTGAACCAGTTGAAATCTTTTGAAGCTTTTTACATGGACATCAAATAAAAAAAATTCACATCTTAAAGAAACAAAAGAGACTGCCAGAATTAGGTAAAGGGCATACAGAATCAACAAGTAATGTTATACTCCACAGAGGTCCCACAGATTTTGATTGAATTTATAGTACTAGGGTGTTGTACCGTGTTAGCCATTATGAATGTAGAGAAAAGCCAAGCAAAATGACACCTTTTTTTTTTTTTTATTATTTTTATTAATTTTATTTCACTCCATACAAAGCAATCAAGTTTTTACAAAAAGAAAAATAGAGTTAAGAACAGATCGATCCCCACCCTTGAGAGAGAGAGCAAGCCAAACGGCATAAAAATTTTACAGCTTTTAAACATACCTAAATTAATAAATTCTCTATGCTTCATGAACTTATTTTAAAATATTACTGATTAGATCCTGCCATGTTTTGAAAAACGTCTGTACGGATCCTCTAACTGAGTATTTGATTTTTTTCAATTTCAAATAATATAACACATCAGTTTCCCACTGACTTAAAAGAGGAGAGTTTGGATTCTTATAGTTTATCATAATAAGTCTGCGTGCCAACAGTGTAGTGAATGCAATCACAATTTGTTTGTCTTTCTCCACTTTAAAACCCTCTGGAAGAACCCCAAACACAGCTGATAATGGGTTAGGAGGGATTGTGAGTCCAAGGCTGTCTGAAAGGTAATTAAAAATTTTTGTCCAGAATAATGTTAGTTTGGTGCAGGCCCAGAACATGTGACCTGTTGAGGCTGGAACTGATTTGCAGCATTCACAGGTTGGATCATGCTCTGGATACATTTTGGAGAGTTTTAGTCGAGACAGATGTGCTCGATAAATAATTTTAAGTTGTATAATTGTATGCTTTGCGCATATGGAGCTTGAGTGAATTCTCTGCATTGCTACTTTCCACTCCTCTTCTGATATATTAATTGAGAGATCTTTTTCCCAGTGTCCTCTTGGATCTTTGAAAGGAAGGGATTGTAAAATGATTTTATATATTGCAGAGATGGAGTCTAAGTCCTTGAGATTGAGCAATATTTTTTCCAGCGTGGATGAGGGTGCAAGATGAGGAAAATCTGGAAGGTTCTGTTTAACAAAGTTCCTGATTTGAAGATAGTGAAAGAAATGTGTAGCTGGAATGTTAAATTTGGAATGTAATTGTTCATAGGAAGCAAAGACGTTGTCTATATAAAGATCTCTAAGCAAGTTAATTCCAAATTTTTTCCAGATATTAAAAACTGCATATGTTTGTGAAGGTTTCCAAAATGACACCTTTTATTGGCTAACTAAAAAGATTACAATATGCAAGCTTTCGACGCAACTCAGGCCCCTTCTTCAACAACAAAAACATTTATTTCTATAGCACATTTTCATAAAAACAGTAGCTCAAAGTGCTTTACATAATAAAGAATAGAAAAATAAAAGACACAATAAGAAAAAAAAATAAGTCAACATTAATTAAAATAGAATAAGAGTAAGGTCCAATGGCCAGGGTGGACAGAAAAAACAAAAAAAACTCCAGACGGCTGGAGAAAAAAATAAAATCTGTAGGGATTCCAGACCATGAGACCGCTCAGTCCCCTCTGCCTCTTGCCTGAAGAACAGGCCTGAGTTGCCTCGAAAGCTTGCATATTGTAATCTTTTTATTTTTAATCTTTTAATTTATAAAATTCTTCTGACTTTCAAATTATTTTCTAGTTAAGTTTCTTGGATTGTGTTTACTCGTATATTCCTATTTTTGTTGTAAATCTAAACATGAAGTTTGAGTTCGAGTCTATTGGTCCATGCAGAGTCTCTGTAGTGGAAAGTTTTACCTCTGCAAGCGTCAAGGCGCCCATCTTAGCTGATCTCCCTGTCCTTTGAAGATAACGGTCACTTCAAAAATGCTTTACGAGTCTCCTCATCACAATACCATTAAAAAAACAAATTGGTTTAAGAAAATGATCTTTCTCAAAGTTAAAAGACGATATTTATTGCCTTATTTTTTTATTGGTCCCCAGTTGAATTTAAAACAAGCTTTGAAAAAAAGGTACGACCTGGGGGTCAGGCAAAGACAACGGTACCTGCTCGGCTAAATGTTTTCACTGAAAACACACAACATTCTGAGCACAGCTGGACTCGGCTCAAGAATTTCCCTTATTTCCTGGTTACATTCAGATCATTAAAAAAGAATCATTATGCAACTACGGTCACTTACGACTATTGGTCAGATCAATTGTGCTTTTCAGTCGTTGTTAACTAGACTTCATTTACGAGCATTTCAGAGTCAATGATGCTTGACATAATTTACTAAAGACAATTAAAGTGCTGATGCTTACATTTTTAAATAAACAAATATGAAAAAGCAACAAATTTCCACCTTTAATAGCATGTGAAGAACATAAAGTCAAAAGCTCAGTTGGAAAATAATAAAAATTTTGCAAATGATTTTCGAAAAAACGGCAAATTAAAAATCATAAAGAACTATTCAGAAAAAAAGTTTAACGTTGAATCCATTCATTTCCTAACTCGCTCATCCAGTTCAGGTCATACGGAGGCAGTGTCTGTCAAGCACAAGGTGAGGACCACCCCTGGAGTGGGCGCCAGTCTGTCACAGAGCTCACACAGCCTCACATTCACACTGGGCCATCCTGGAGTTTACAATTAACCTCACAGACTCACAGCTTGGGGAAGAAACTTATTTGAAAAGCGCGTTAACAAATTATGGAAGAACATGTGAAACTTAGAAATAAAATAGATGAGAAAACAAAATGAGGAGCTCAAAAACAATAGCAATGATTTAAAAAATCAACAATACGATAGTGGCAAATTCAGAAACAAAACGGTACACACACACACACAAAGCTAAAAGAAATCCAATAGTGCAATTAGAAATTACAAAACAAATTCAGACAAAAACAACGGTCATTTTAATTATCCATCCTTCAATTACCCAACCATCATAATAGAGTTCAGAGTTGTAGGGGTCTTGACCCTTTCCTGTAATATCCAGTGCAAGAAACCAGCCTTAGGTGTCCATCACAGGGTCTAAGAGCCACATCCACAGCGCCAGTTTAAAACTACAGAACATGATAGTAACAGTGGAGTACCTGAAGATAGACCCCTACAGACATGTTGAGAAGGTATAAACTCTATACAGGTGATGACCAGGTGCAGGACTTGGTGGTGAGGTGGTAGCAGTAAAGAAATAAAATGAATGATTCAGCTTTATTGTCATTGTGTAGGTACAATGAAATGCAGTTATCACATACCCCTTGGGGTCAGGGTGCAGGGTTAGCTTTTGTACGGTGCCCCTGGAGCAATTGCAAATTAAGGGCCCAATGGAGTAGAACCTCTTCTGGGAGTAACAGGATTTGAACAAGCAACTTTCTAGATGCCAATGCAGATCCTTAGGCTCAGAGCCACCACTCCACTGATGCTCCCCAAATTTAAAAAGCAAGGTCTGCTGTGAACCTGCCCCATGGCCCTGTACTGGAATAACTGGATTGATGGATGATATTCATTCAATTCTTTAGTTTCTGGGCTCACTTATTGCACTATTGCAGTGTTTCTTAACCTTTTTGGTGCTGTGACCCACCAAGGGGGTGAGTCGAGCACGATTAGCAGAGTGGGGCTATTCCCCCTTTGTGAATTAAGCATGATTGTTAGAGCTGGAGAAGGACTGAGTACAAACTTCTCAGCGGCGATGAGCCACAACCCGTTTCTCAACTAACTCTGACCCACTAACAATATTAACTAATTTGTGACACACAAAGTAACCCAACTTGGAGAACCCATGTCTTGTATGGCTTGGCATTTAGGAATCCTTGATTTTTTTTTTATTAATATGCCTGCTTATTTTAATTTGTCATATAGAAATTGTGGTGGCACGGTGGTGCTTTGGGTAGCGCTGCTGCCTTGCAGTTAGGAGACTCGTGTTCGCTTCCTGAGTCCTCCCTGCGTGGAGTTTGCATGTTCTCCCCGTGTCTGTGTGGATTTCCTCCGGGTACTCCGGTTTCCTCCCACAGTCGAATGATATGCAGTTTAGGTGCATTGCAATTCTAAATTGTCCCTAGTGTGTGCTTGGTGTGTGTGTGTGCCCTGCGATGGGCTGGCACATTGCCCGGGGTTTGTTCCTGCCTTGCGCCCTGTGTTGGCTGGGATTGGCTCCAGCAGACCCCTGTGTCCCTGTAGTTACGATTTAGCGGGTTGGATAATGGATGGAAGAATTACTTTGTCACTATATTGAGCAACAGAGGTGTAATGTGCTACGTAGGTCACTGCTACATCGAACACTCCAACAACACAGACCCAGCCACCAACATCGCCGGTTTTGGACGAGACCCATTCAGACCTCTAGGTGCATTGGCGATTCTAAATGGTCCCTAGTGTGTGCTTGGTGTGTGTGTGTGTGTGTGTCTGTGCGTGTCCTGTGGTGGGCTGGCACCTTGCCCCGGGGTTTGTTTCCTGCCTTGCCCCCTGTGTTGGCTGGGATTTGCTCCAGCAGAGACCCGTGACCCTGTAGTTAGGATGTAATGGTTTGGATAATGGATGGATGGAATATTATAATTGTCCTGCTTTATTCCCAATTTTGTGCTGATACGTCTTCATGTCTGATGCTAATTATGTCTCTTCTTAAATCTGAGTGGACTTGTGGACCTCATGCTCAGAATACAAATAAGCAACTGCTGCTCTATAAAACAAAAATCCCAATCAAGAAAGTCTCCTCTTCTGATTCAGAATGATACAGCATATAAACGTTTATTTAAAAAACACCCGGATCAGTGTGTGAGTGGTGTGAGCACAGATATGCAATGAAAAAAATGCCTTCACTATTTCATATGATTTTTATATACTTATGTGTGTGTGTTTTTCTCCATCATGCAACATTTTTTCACAAAACAGTTTTTAGATGCCAAGTATAGTTTTTTTTTATTGTTTTGTACTATAATTAAATAAATCTCAATATTATATTTTACTGATAATGTGTTTGAATTTAATATTTTCAAATAATAAAATGTATTTTTAAAGCAAAACAGTTACTTTATTTGATAAAAGTATAGCTGGGGTTGAACACTGTGATGATTTCTATTTTCAGCTAGCAGCACATCTAGACAGTTCCTTCCCACTTCACTCGAGCATAGCAATGTTACGGAAAACACTTACTGTAGTAGATAAAGAAGAGGCTTGTTTTCTCCAGTATAAATGAACTCCAACATGGACGTCCTTCATTTACACTATCTGGTGGAGTTCCATGTGCTCTTGTTCAATGCAACATGGCAGACTGAAGATATCTAACAGAATACCTTCCTTTAACTCTTTTAGGGTGGATATCGACCTTTGTCAACACAAGGAGTTGAGGGCAGATGTTGACTAAAGTCAACATTTAGGTACAGAGGGTGATAAAAGCTGTAAATGTTGCTGAATCTGACAATTACATTATAGGTAGACCCTCTTTGCTTGGAGGACTGTTTGACTCATTGACTTGACATCAAATCCCTGCACGTGCGTGAGTAGTGTAGGGCAGACATTGTCTAGAATGGCAGCAACATCAGGCAAGAGAGTGAAGCGAATGCACAAAGCAAAATACTCTGCGTATATTATTTATTTTTTGTGTATTATTGCTTAATCGAAAGTTTGCTTAATCGAACTCTGACTTATCGAACTCTGATTTTGATGCAAACTATCTGGAAATCGAAAATGCAACTGCATCAACTGACCAGCACCCAGCTGACTGTAGTGCTGAACACATTTGTGTAGCTAATGGTAGAACGGTAACGTTCGCCCTGGGACGACTACACAGACATGGCTACTGAACTTCATCAAACGACACAGCATGTTGGCAGACGCTGCAGATTATCAGCCACTCGAATACTTCAAGCGTTTTTTTTTTATTTTTTTCCAGAAAGTGCCTTACTTACAACTTATGAGTGATGAGACAAACAGGTATGTAATAAGTATGTGAATTTACACACTGTAGGGGCTCATGAAACATAAAACAGAGTGACATTTGTCATAAATAAGTATTGTCACACACTCGTGCTTAGGAGACAACTAAAGGGTTTGAGTACATGTAATTCCACACCGGACCAGGGGGTGGTGAAGTGCACTAATTCTCCCTCTCGATCCTTTGCAGACCATTCTAGGGAAATTCCACCCAGCTCTGGGGCAGGAAACGACGACACTTCCAGTTCCGGTCCTGATGACATCACTTCCCCTACTGACCTTTAAAGCTCCCATCTTGTGGATGATAAGGCAGTGCTGTTTTGGACTCAATTGTATACACTTGGCAGTGTTTGTGCAACTGTTTTGCAGCCGGGAAAAATTATACGGGTGGCTGCCCCAGACTGTCGCAATGTCTAATGCTCATTCTTGTTACAGTATTTTATGCTGATTTATGTGTGAAACCATTACTTTTTACAAAACTGAGTTTTTTGGAAAAAAAATTCAGGCCTGGGACAAAAGGAAAAAAAAAAAAATTTGCCCTAAAAGAGATAATAAACCAGGATCATTTACATATAATAACTAGAAAGCATTTCAGTTACACCAATCAGCATAGTAAGACATAGCACATTCTAGTCATAATCCTTTTTATTAAATACCACTCAAAGGTCCCAAAATAGTAAATCATTAAAGTCTTGGGTAGAAATATCTGCTTCAAAGAGTATATGTAAACCGTTATCAGAGAACAAAATATAAACATGGGCGACTCCATTTTTTTAATTAAAATGAGCCGGTACAAATATCAGCTCTAGCTAAACAGTTTCAAGTACATTTTCTCCTACAATCAAACGCCCTTCAGTGTGACTCAGCCATTTGATCAATGCACTTGTTAATGAACAGTGAAGAGTTTCTCTTTTGTCGTACAGTTTATTCATAATTTGGCTTCTGGGGTTTATGCGGACAGTCCTGATGTTTTTTTTTCTGTGTTTTCTGAACGTTTGCTGTAAAAAAACAAAGACAGACCATAACAGGTTCTGTGAAAAAGGTTTATTAGGCCTACATTGGAAATAAACAAGGCAAACAGTAGACACCTCCCAATGTCTGCTTTATTTACACTCACCTAAAGGATTATTAGGACCACCATACTAATACGGTGTTTGACCCCCTTTCGCCTTCAGAACTGCCTTAATTCTACGTGGCATTGATTCAACAAGGTGCTGAAAGCATTCTTTAGAAATGTTGGCCCATATTGATAGGATAGCATCTTGCAGTTGATGGAGATTTGTGGGATGCACGTCCAGGGCACGAAGCTCCCGTTCCACCACATCCCAAAGATGCTCTATTGGGTTGAGATCTGGTGACTGTGGGGGCCATTTTAGTACAGTGAACTCATTGTCATGTTCAAGAAACCAATTTGAAATGATTCGAGCTTTGTGACATGGTGCATATCCTGCTGGAAGTAGCCATCAGAGGATGGGTACATGGTGGTCATGAAGGGATGGACATGGTCAGAAACAATGCTTAGGTAGCCCGTGGCATTTAAACGATGCCCAATTGGCACTAAGGGACCTAAAGTGTGCCAAGTAAACATCCCCCACACCATTACACCACCACCACCAGCCTGCACAGTGGTAACAAGGCATGATGGATCCATGTTCTCATTCTGTTTACGCCAAATTCTGACTCGACCATTTGAATGTCTCAACAGAAATCGAGACTCATCAGACCAGGTGACATTTTTCTAGTCTTCAACTGTCCAATTTTGGGGAGCTTGTGCAAATTGTAGCCTCTTTTTCCTCTTTGTAGTGGAGATGAGTGGGGTCTTCTGCTGTTGTAGCCCATCCGCCTCAAGGTTGTGCGTGTTGTGGCTTCACAAATGCTTTGCTGCATACCTCGGTTGTAACGAGTGGTTATTTCAGTCAAAGTTGCTCTTCTATCAGCTTGAATCAGTCGGCCCATTCTCCTCTGACCTCTAGCATCAACAAGGCATTTTCGCCCACAGGACTGCCGCATACTGGATGTTTTTTCCTTTTCACACCATTCTTTGTAAACCCTAGAAATGGTTGTGCGTGGAAATCCCAGTAACTGAGCAGATTGTGAAATACTCAGACCGGCCCGTCTGGCACCAACAACCATGCCACGCTCCAAATTGCTTAAATCACCTTTCTTTCCCATTCTGACATTCAGTTTGGAGTTCAGGAGATTGTCTTGACCAGGACCACACCCCTAAATGCATTGAAGCAACTGCCATGTGATTGGTTGATTAGATAATTGCATTAATGAGAAATTGAACAGGTGTTCCTAATAATCCTTTAGGTGAGTGTATGTTGAGGAACTAAGACAATGGTCAAAATGTAAGAAGAAGGTTCTTGCTTTTGGTATTCTAATGATATGGAGGAAACAAAAAAATCATAGTGAAGATTACTATTTCTGTTCCTACAAAATTCAACGATATGGCAAAAAAAATCAGAAAGAAATTATTTATCCTAATTTTCCATCAGCAGCAAGACCAGCACCACATGGACTTGATGTACAAATCCCTGTACCACCTGACTGTCTGTAAAAACTCATTCAGAGAGAAGGAAGTACTTCAGGTGACAATGAAGGGTTTGAACCAACATGTTCACACAAGGAGTCACGGCCATTGAACTCCGCGATTTAGTAAGAGATTTAGGCCTTCTCAAAGATGCTGCAGAGCTCTTGGGGTCCTGATTATAAGATAAAAACTTCTTACATCCAGACACAACTTTATCTTGGTTAAGTTTAAGGAACTGGGTTGCAGCATGAGTCTCAAAGTTCTGTTGTTGAAGTCGCATTTGGAATTTATCCTTAAGTGAAGAAAAGGGTGAAGAATTCCATCGGGATATCAAGGACATGGAAAGAAGTTACCCAGGATGTCAGATAGATACTTTATTAATCCCAAGGGGGATCCAGCGGCAGCATGTTTGGGATGACAGAATGATGTTGGACTACTGCTGGATGAATCATAGGATGCATCATAAAAAAGTGTACAAACGATGAGCCAGCAAGTGAAAAGTGAAGGTGAAGTGACAATGGAAGTCGATGAATATCTATTGTTGTTTTCATGACACATATGTTATTACATTGACTAAATATTTTCATGTTAAATTGATTTAGAACCATATTGTTTAATTTATTTAATATTAATTAAGTTTGTGTTCAAATATGTATTTCAATGTGTCTTAATGGAAACATTCTAATTATATTTTTACTGTGCTCATGAATGCGAATCAAAATAACTATTCACAATTAAAAACATTTTTTATGAGTTTAATTTTGCAGACCGGCGTAATCTGCCAAGTCCATGCTCATGAGAACCACAGCTGAAGTCTCAGTAACCATTTGTTTTCTCAGACTGTGTTTTGTCTGAGAATACTTCTCGTACATGTTTCTATTATGCAAATAAGAATCTAAAGAATTAATCTGTCCCTCTTCGTTAGTTTGCTGATTGCTATGATGCTTCAGTATCTCCTTCAGAAAATCAACCTAAAGTACCCGACTGGGAGTTTTTTTTAATTTCCCTAGATTTCCACAAATTATTCATCTGGCTTTTGTCCTCTAAAAATTCCGAAACCGTTGAATTTGAGTAGTCAATTAGCAATAATAGGAACTGCAAACCCAGAGCTGTGCCGAGCCGAACGCCATTTCAGTTGCTCTGAATTATTGAGGTCACATCACCTGCTTCAGCTTCTCCTCCAGACTCCCAACCAGAAAGACCATAAATTGTGGATGTCGTCAACAATTGCTACACCACCAATTGATTACACACATGTGCAAACCTTTTGTTTGTTAATTCATACTTTTTGTTTCAAAGTTGACATTCTGAATTAAGTTTAAACTCAGTTTTTGTGCCTTATGACTATTTTTGGCATAAATAATTGCAGCCCCCTTGCCCATAACTAATGATGAGAAAGTTAATTAAACTAACTTGTAGAAAAGCCATTCAGTCATAACTCAAATCTGGAATGGCCATTTACTTTAAAAAGGAAATTCCCCCCTTTTTGGTTTTTAGTATTAGTTTATTTTTTGGCAATATCTGTAAATCTTGAATTATTGGTACTAAAACTGTCAAGATTGTTGACAGTGTAAAGTGAGCTGTTATTTAAATGATCCAGTAAAAAAAGTTTACTTCAAATGGCCATTTTAATATGCCGGTTTTTTCTTTTTTTCTTTAAATTGAGTGACCACAATCATTGTTAATATTTTTCATTTTGAGGCTTTCAGACATATATGACACCGAGATCTTATTCTTACACTAGTCTATATTTGCTTAACTACAACACTCTTAAACTATACGCCATAACTACGGAAGCCAGGAGAGGACGTGCAGAATAAATTCATTTGTTTTATTATTTTCTCAAGATAACATACAGTGGTGTGAAAAACTATTTGCCCCCTTCCTGATTTCTTATTCTTTTGCATGTTTGTCACACAAAATGTTTCTGATCATCAAACACATTTAACCATTAGTCAAATATAACACAAGTAAACACAAGATGCAGTTTTTAAATGATGTTTTTTATTATTTAGGGAGAAAAAAAATCCAAACCTACATGGCCCTGTGTGAAAAAGTAATTGCCCCCTTGTTAGAAAATCACCTAACTGTGGTGTATCACACCTGAGTTCAATTTCCGTAGCCACCCCCAGGCCTGATTACTGCCACACCTGTTTTAATCAAGAAATCACTTAAATAGGAGCTGCCTGACACAGAGAAGTAGACCAAAAGCACCTCAAAAGCTAGACATCATGCCAAGATCCAAAGAAATTCAGGAGCAAATGAGAACAGAAGTGATTGAGATCTATCAGTCTGGTAAAGGTTATAAAGCCATTTCTAAAGCTTTGGGACTCCAGCGAACCACAGTGAGAGCCATTATCCACAAATGGCAAAAACATGGAACAGTGGTGAACCTTCCCAGGAGTGGCCGGCCGACTAAAATTACCCCAAGGACAACGTCTAAAGAACTGCAGGCCTCACTTGCCTCAATTAAGGTCAGTGTTCACGACTCCACCATAAGAAAGAGACTGGGCAAAAACAGCCTGCATGGCAGATTTCCAAGACGCAAACCACTGTTAAGCAAAAAGAACATTAGGGCTCGTCTCAATTTTGCTAAGAAACATCTCAATGATTGCCAAGACTTTTGGGAAAATACCTTGTGGACTGATGAGACAAAAGTTGAACTTTTGGAAGGCAAATGTCCGTTACATCTGGCGTAAAAGGAACACAGCATTTCAGAAAAAGAACATCATATCAACAGTAAAATATGGTGGTGGTAGTGTGATGGTCTGGGGTTGTTTTACTGCTTCAGGACCTGGAAGGCTTGCTGTGATAGATGGAACCATGAATTCTACTGTCTACCAAAAAATCCTGAAGGAGAATGTCCGGCCATCTGTTCGTCAACTCAAGCTGAAGCGATCCTGGGTGCTGCAACAGGACAATGACCCAAAACAAACCAGCAAATCCACCTCTGAATGGCTGAAGGAAAACAAAATGAAGACTTTGGAGTGGCCTAGTCAAAGTCCTGACCTGAATCCAATTGAGATGCTATGGCATGACCTTAAAAAGGCGGTTCATGCTAGAAAACCCTCAAATAAAGCTGAATTACAACAATTCTGCAAAGATGAGTGGGCCAAAATTCCTCCAGAGCGCTGTAAAAGACTCATTGCAAGTTATTGCAAACGCTTGATTGCAGTTATCGCTGCTAAGTGTGGCCCAACCAGTTATTAGGTTCAGGGGGCAATTACATTTTCACACAGGGCCATGTAGGTTTGGATTTTTTCTCCCTAAATAATAAAAACCATCATTTAAAAACTATAGTTTGTGTTTACTTGTGTTATATTTGACTAATGGTTAAATGTGTTTGATGATCAGAAACATTTCGTGTGACAAACATGCAAAAGAATAAGAAATCAGGAAGGGGGCAAATAGTTTTTCACACCACTGTATATAACAATGTTTTGGAGATCTCAAGAAAGCTAAACTCAGCCTTTGCTCCTGGTGAGCTTGCTAACACATGACAACAACTGATATCAACAACGACAGCAGCTGACGAAAGCTTTGCGTGATATGCATACAAATGTAAGGCCGTTTGTACCATGCGTTTCTGCTAACGGTGTAATCGTATTGGACGATTTATTGAACGCCTACTTTGCCTTGTTTTGTCTCAAACTGCATTGGCTCACGCAAGTACATTTTCAGTACCGAGATCCAATCTCATTATTTTAGGCTAACCCCCATAGCTAACTAACACCACCAATAAATTAAGTTGCAACAACTTCAGGTTTACTGTTAGTGACGTTCTCTTGCATGCAGATGATATGGCGTGAGAAGCCATTGATGCATCTGTTTACTCAGTTTATCATAGGTGTCCATGTGCCAAATGTAATTTGTTCTGCTTCATCAGAGTCTTTGGAGCTGAGTGTCCTGTTGATGCAAACATAATTGTATTTCACAGAACAAGATATCTAAGCTCTCGCAATCCATTCACTATATGATATCCATTAAGCTAAATGTTAATCTAAATCCTTATCTTTGTGAAATGTTTGGTTTTCTCAAGATCTTAAAAAAATGATTCTGTTATATTAAGAAAACAATTATATTGCATGTTCTCTCTCGATTTCTGTACATAACAAAGCTGAAAACATTTAATTGTATTCATACAACATAGCAAAACATAAATACAAATACACAAAGCAAATTTAATATTGTTTTACTTATATTAACATAAAACTTGATATCTGCAACAGCCCAGTGTTGAGTATGGGAATTGCACTTTATAAGTAACCTTTTAGTCGTGTCCTATTCAGAGTCTGCCCAGGCACTAGTTCTCCACATCTACACCCAGTACTTAAGTTTACAGGTACAAGACAATATTGAGTCCAGGCACTCATAGTTAAGACTTCAACGCTTCCAACCTGCACTGCCATACTTGGTGTTTACCATTTTCAAGCTTTACTTCGTTATAATATGAAGATCAAAAGCTGGCACTCCTGTGTCCATTACTTGCTGAGTCCCAATAGTTATTTACCTTCATATCTTAAAAAATAACTTTTACTCTCCACATTCAATTTTTTCAATTTTCCATTTAATCCAAAACTCATAAAGAAATTTCAGTTACTAGTTATGATCTTCTTCATTCGGCTGCTCCCGTTAGGGGTTGCTACAGCAGATCATCTTCTTTCATATCGTTCTGTCACACCCATCACCTGCATGTCCTTTCTCACCACATCCATAAACCTTCGCTTAGGCCTTCCTCTTCTCCTCTTCCCTAAGAGCTCTATCCTTGCCATTCTTCTCCCAATGTACTCAGCATCTCTCCTCTTTACATGTCCAAACCAATGCAATCTCACCTCTCTGACTTTGTCTCCAAACCGTCCCACCTGAGCTGACCCTCTAATGTCCTCATTTCTAATCCTGTCCATCCCTGTCACACCCAATGCAAATCTTAGCATCTATAACTCTGCCACTTCCAGCTCTGTCTCCTACTTTCTGGTCAGTGCCACCATCTCCAACCCATATAACAATTGGTATTAAATAATCAATACTCTGAATGTTATAAGCACTTTTGGTATGTAAGTTTTGCTCAGTTTCCTAATCCTTTTGCTTGCTATATTCAATTTTCTGTATGATAGCGCATTCCAAAAGATGTTATTTTTACTGCATATTATTGAAAAACAGGCCTGCTATCCAGAATGGCATCTAAGACTTCCCTATAATCATAATTTACTTGACCCTTCTCAGTTATATTGACTTAAAACTAAGTACTTAGACTAGGAGCTGATGACATCCCCATATTGGCTTACTTGTACCTACCTGAAAGCACAGGCTCACACAGAGTCCTGACACTTAAGTATCTTAGAATTGAGTCAACAATGAACTCTCCAAGCCAAATACCCTGAGAGAGCTTGAGTGAACTCTTTCTCTTTATCTCTCGCCCCCTCTCTTAAAGTATTAAATATTTGTTCAGCTTCACCAGTTTGAAACCTAATACTTTCAGTAAAGCCTGATTGTCCCTCGATATTTGCTCATTTTTGCCATTCTGAAGGTGCTTCGCCAGATCAAGTCCTTATGCATATTCTATCTTGACTCCTTTTATTCTTCCATTTTTTCCATGTATCCATCCATCCATGGGAGATGACACCTATCACCGCAACATCAAGTGCCAGAAATGATCCAGACCTGCAAAGTCAGTTCACTGCAGATGCATGAATTTGTGCTTCCCACTGTAATCTAAACTGACTTAAAAACATTTACAGAACCATTGTGGTGAGAACAGACAGCAACCACACACCTAGTATGCTTTAGTACCCATTTAACATGCTTCCATTTTTAGAATGTAAGGGAAAAACTAAAGTATCATGAAAATTCTCATGCAAATGCAAATTCTAAACAGTGACCAGAGTGGGAAGTGAACTTTAGTCCATTGAGCTAGGAGCTTTAACCACCGGGCCTCATTTGTGATCCTCCCATGTGTACAAAATATCTGATTTCAGCACCAAAGACCACAATTTGATATAAAACTGAAATTTACTTGACATTTTTTTTTTCCATTTACAGTGATCCCTCGCTATATCACGCTTCGACTTTCGCGGCTTCACTCTATCGCGATTTTTTCTCATACACGCTTACGTCACTACACATGCGCTTTCTGAGAACTTTTATCTAAGCCCCACGATGGCTCCTAAACATGCTGCTTTTTCTAAGCCTTCTGACAATAAAACTAAGCGCCGGAGGAAGATGCTTACTATCCAGGAGAAGGTGAAACTCTTGGATATGATCAAAGATGGCAATACCCTACAAAAGCCTCCTCACGCATATGAAAAGACAGCGCCAGCAACTGCCTATCAAGATGTTCTTCAGTCGCGCACCCAGACACCCACTGCCTACTCCTAGTACTCCTTCAGCGGAAGAAGATAACAACGATGCACCTGCTGAAGATACTGCACCACCTGAAGATCTCCTACTGAGGTTGTGCCTTCATAGGTTAGTGGTTGTGTGTAAAAACTGTGTGTGTTTGTGTGTAATTAAATGTACAGTACAATAATCTACTATATAAAAGCGGTCGGGATTGTCCTTCCGTCCCGTAAGTGCAAAGCGTAGCGGTATTCCGCTTATCACAGACTTACTACTTGCGGCTTGCGGTACGAAGCGACGTGATGTGAGCAGAGTTCTGGTGCTTCCATCGTTCCCTTGCTTTTGTGTGCGATGCGCTGGGAAAATAGACAAAATTATGTCTCTGGAAATAATTAATGTTGATGGAGTACAAATGCCTCACCGCGTAGTAAATATCAGGAGAGATGGTGCTTGCTTATTCTCATCTATAGCTTATTTAGTGCAAGAAACTCCATCTTTAGTGGTACAGATTCGGGCTGACATTGTACGACTTTGGGCAGGCACTCGAGGGGATAAAAAAACTTAGGTTTTCGGGAGATGTTATGAATGGGCACTTTGATGTTCTCATTCCCTACACTTACATGCCTGATGTACACATGGAGCGCACACAAATTGAGGATAAAAGGCGGGTGAGCCTAGTAATAATATGATATTTGTAACGTCTAGTATGTCTTATTTTCTCTTATTTTGTCTAATATATTGGGTAATACGAGTGTAATGGTGACTAAAGGTTGTTATTTCATGTCTAGAGGGCTCTAATAATGTTAAAAAATGTATTTAGAAGGTCGGAAACAGGTTTTCTATACACTAACTGCAAAAATATTCGATTTATAAATAAAGAATCCTACTTCGCGAAAATTCATTTATCACGGTAGAGCCTGGAACGGATTAACCGTGAGAAACGAGGGTTCACTGTATTAGCTTAGCAAATGCTTTTATTAAAGCAATTTACATAAGACATCAAGGCAATCGCCATAACTGAAGAGCTCAGGACAAAATATAAACTAGTTACAAAACTTAAGAGCTAATATCAGGCAGAAATTCACCAATCAAGAGAGACTTCAAATGCTTCTGAAACACTTTAAGGGAGTGAGAAATTTGAATAGATGTTGGGTACTCAATTAGTTCATACCAACGTTCAGGTCTGACTCCCACCTTGCAGTCTATGCCACCCTGTTATGGATAAATGGGTCAAAAGAGGGAGGTAGGTAACGACTAGTCATGCAACGTACTGTAAGTCTACCACCTCAGTGCTTAAGTGTTGATTATTTGTAAATCACATGTAAATCATGACATTGCTTTGTGGTGCTGTTAAAACATTAAAATAAAAATTAGATTTATTTTTAATTAACTGTTTATATCTCTTTTCAAATCGTAATTGAATTTTTACAGGGAAGGTTCATGTCAGAGTTTTATCATTTACAAATGACGTTTACAAATCTGTTCCAATCTTTCTAAAATAAATGAAATAATAACTAAAAATAAAAGCCCAAACCTTCCACGTTTGTACTCAGAAAAGCCCACCTTGAAATCTGTGAGGTGTTGAAGCATAACACAGGGCATCTGCTCTCTCCAATATGTCTCTGTCGGCAGGACTTTGTTCTAAAACAGCTCCTTGTGTCTCATCTCACAGACATCATCTCATCTCAACATCGTTTCTGCTGAAGCAAATCATTCCACGTCATCTTGTCTGGTCTGAGGTCTGCTGGCTGGACACGCTGCTTCAGCTACAGTCCATTCACTCTCAGAATCCTAAAGCCATTGTAAGATTTTATTGGTTTTGAAGCATTGAGCTTTATCTTGGCAAGAAAACCCATTTACAGATGGGCTCACCGCTTCCATGAAGAGATGAACAAAACTGTTAAATATCTTTTAGTTTCTGTCTGTGTACCAAGGTGCTTCATGGAAACCTATTATATCACCCCTACCAACACCATCCAATAGGATGGACCTGTGGTGTTTTTCATCTTATCCAGGTTCGCCTATTGGCATGAATCAGAACTTAATCCAGTGTTTTTGATCCTTAGCCCATTACTACTTCACTTTCCTTATTTTTTGCTGCCATTTGTCTGGGTCATGTCCCATTTATGATATGCTTCTTTTTGGTTATCACTCTTTCACTCGCTGGTAGTGGACTGACCAGTGCCCATCTGCTTCAAGGTATGAATTGTAGAAGCTTCTTCCAGTCCTTCTTATTGGTGGTGTTGCTCAATGCAGGGTGGATCTTTTGGATGGGGTCTCATTTAGTGGTTTGGTTTGTTTTCCGTCAACAGGGTGGTGATAGAGACAGTCATCCCAGTCATACCACGTGTAGCCAATGATTTCCTAATTATACCTTAAAATTATAAAATTTCAAGATAGAGAGAGGTAAGGAGCATGTGGTGGTACAGCGCATTGCCGCACCCACCACGTGACAAACCGACTGAGGATACTAGATTAGGACCCAAGTGCAACCATGCAACGGGTGACACCTCAGCACCACACTAGTTCAGATGGAATGGAACCAGTGTGAGGTTTTTTTTATGGTGGTTGGAGTGTCAATTCCCAGGTTTTCTCCTACAGGCTGGAGGACCTACATGCAGGGTTGGATGAAGATTAACGTCAAACCCATTTGCAAAGTTAAGGGCCCAACCAAGTAGAGTCACTTTTGGCATTTATGGGATTCAAACCGGCAACCTATCGATTGCCAGTGCAAATTCCTAGCCTCAGAGTCACCACTCCGACCAATAGAATTTCAAGCAGTATACAAAATACCCCTTCGTAATTTGAAGGTCCTGTTTACTGGTCTGTGTCAGCTGATTCACTGAAATCTTACTGTGGTACTGTGGAATATGCAATAAATCATGAAATATGCAATATATCATTTATGGAGAATGACATTACTTTGAATATCAAACTCTTAATAGTCACATCGCATCATACACAAATACGCACTCAATCAAAACCACAGCATCTTGTCTTGTGCAACCATCAAGCAAAGTGTCCACTTTTCATGACACAGGCACACTGAGATGTTTTTCCACAACTAGAGGACTGTGAAACCAGAGGACTGAATTATGAGTGCTATTATAGTGAAGGTTGGTTTCAGTGTTTCAAGCCGCAACATGGCTTAAAGTTTTGTGCAGTGTGTGGCGTAAAATGTTCAGTGAACAAGGAAGCAGTTTCTGCATTGTTGAAGAGTTTGCCACATTACTTTTTGATGAAAAATTAAGTCCTGAGCAATGCCAATACCTTGTTTTACAGATACACACTGTGGCAGACTGCCGGCAGCTCATCCTGGCCGGGACGCCCCTGAGATGGAAGAATGGGGGAAGACAGCTTTTTCAACACACTGCCTCCCCCAAAACGCTAGATGGCAGCCCCCAGATTCTAATAGTGCCCCAGGGCATCCTGGGACTTGGACTGCGGTTTCTCAACCCAGTTGGGTACCACCAGGAGGAGCTGTGAGAGGACCGGAGGAGCCATGCCATATCCATAGCCCAGAAGTACTCCAAAGTCACAAGGACAGGAGCAACTAGGAGTACTTCCAGGCTAAAGAAAAAGCCAATCCTTCATCTGACTCGGAAGTGCTAGCAAGTCACGTGGGTGGAAGGACAGAAGCACTTCTGGGTCAAGGACTATAGAAAGGACTGTTGGAGACCCAGCAAGCAAGCTGGAGTCGCGAGGAGTAGGACAGAGCTTGCTGGGAGGTGTGGAGGAGAGATTTGAATTATAATTATTTGTGATTGGCGGTTCATTGCCTACTTATTGGTGGCGGTGGTGCTAGAAGGGCACTGTTTAAGAAGAAGACAAATGAAAACAACTTCTTATTGCTTTTAACCTGTGTCCATCATATCTGTCTGTTGGGGTTAAAGGGGCGATAGCGCCCCCTAGCATCTTATAAAACCTATACAGAGAATTTGTGCAGTGTTTGGGTAAACTGTATGCATGAATATAACCACTGGTGATCCGTTATATAATTCCAACAATGCCAGATTAGTGTTGATTGACCTGTATGTACTTTCAAGTAAGTTTATGATTCTTATTTTTTGCTGGTAAAAAAAAAATGTGATGGCCATAGTCAACTGAGCCCTGTTGGTTATCATTCTTGATAGCCCCATGAAGCATGAAAACCTCAGTGTAGGTTACTGTACTTACTTACAGTCATATCTTTAGTCCTGCCTGTTCACCCTCTGACCCAGTGGTCCTGGTCTTTCTGATTTAAATTGTATTACCTACACAGATAAAGCTGCCACCAGCTGATTAGTGTGCAGGCCATGTGGACCTCAATGTGGCCGCACATAAATTTTTACCTGACACATTTCCCCCGCTGTAAAGCTCAACTCACTCACACTCCGGCTCTCCTAGATTTTCTTGCTTTGCTGTCACATTGCTTCTTTTTCTCTCCTATAGCGTAATGGCCACACACACCACTTCCAGATTTGGTTTGGCGCTGACCACCTGGGGTAAACCTCAGGCTCCTGGAGCTCTTCACTCTGAAGCGTAAATCTAAGCGGAGCACTTGTATGGCAAAGGCCCTTGTTGAACGTGCTGTTTAGCCAAGAGGGAGCTGTGCCTAACGCTGCCCCCCTACCGAGGGGGTCAGCCACCACCTGGGGTCGAGAAAGCTGAACTAATTCATTCAGTGTGCTTGAAACGAGGCCGCCAGGCACGCACCAATGAATCGAGGCCTCCTCCTGAGCCGCATTTCAGCAGGCTGTCACCTAGCAGGCCTCAGGAAGCACCACTTGGGGCTGAGGCTTTCAACGAACAGTCGACTGACAACCTAAAATTGACCTTTATTTTTTCTGGTTTCCGGGCAGGGAGACTTCTTAATATTATACAGTGGCTCGGTGAAATGTTATCTAAGTAGGCTTCTGTGGAAGCCGTAAATACACATTTTTGTGTTCTTTTAAACTGAGATGCCTTATTTTGATTTGGAACTTTGGGAATGGGGTTTCTTTATTATGGCTAATCACAAAATGGAGCATGATGGGAGGCAATGTCAAATCCCCATTTCACCTCTCTGGCTTTTTTGATTCGCAATAGACCAGATTCATTTATTTAATTCAAGTTTTGTCCCTCGGTCAGCAATCTTTGGATTCACGGAGTAACCCGGGTTGCTGCCTTCAACAAACAGCATCTCCCAGAGCATTTAGCACACCTCCTAGATGAGCCCCATCTGCAGTGGAACACGATGGCTGGCCTTTTCCCCTTTTTATACTCTGCTAGTTCTGTAAAGCGCATTGTGATAATGCACACTGTAAATGGTGCAAATTTAAAATAAGGAATTATGAAGTTGAGGTGAGAATTTATTGTCAGATGCACAATAAACAGTCGGTTACAATGTACAATGAAAACCTTACTGGCCACAAATATAAAGAAATTAAACACAAGACAATATGATTAAAGTGCTAGTAGTCTATAGACAATAGATAAGAAAAACAAATGTCCACAAAAAATACAGCAGTGCAATGTAAACATCCATCCATCCATTATCCAACCCGCTATATCCTAACTACAGGTAACAAGTGCAAATACCATGAGGATCACATAAACATACAAATCAGAGAGTGAGATTGAAACTGTGGAAAGATCGGCCTTGACACAGACAGGCACACACTATTTACTTTTAGTTCTGCACAGCACAGTGCACAAATCACCTCCAATTAGCTTCTGTCCCATATATTTCTCTTTAGTGCCGCCTCCACTCCTTTCTTGCAAGCTCTGTCTTTTGCCTCCCGACTCCGGCTCCCTGAATGGAGTGAGGCGGCCCTTTTTATGTTGCACCTGGATGTGCTCCAGGTGCGCCCTGATGATCTTCTTGCAGCACTTCCTGGTGTGGTGGAAGTGCTGCATGGAAACCCAGAAGCACTCCAGGTTTTGCCGGTTCCTCTACCGGCAGCACTTCCTGGTGTGGCGAAAGTGCTGCCGTCCAGGGCTCTGAGATGGTCCACATACCCCAACAGGGATGAGCTTCCAAGCTCTCCATCCGTGACCCTGATGTAATGCAGGTGGGCTGCCCTCTTACACCCCGGGGAAGATATTACCCCTCTCCGGGTCCTTCCCTTCTCCAGGCGTCCCAGTGCAGCAAGGTCCCCGGTCGTCTGCCACAAAACACATGATCAAAAAAAAAACATAATATGCGGATATCATAAATCAAAAGTGTAGGAGACAAAGAGTACGGATCAGAGGAGAATGCTCCATGTGGAGTAAGGCCATGAATGGAGTCCCCCAAGGGTTTCTCCTTGGTCTGTTATTTTTCTAATTTATATTAATGACATTGATTAAACTATAGTTATTAAACGTAATAAATTCACAAATAATACGAAAACTAGATCAATGGAAGACACCGAAGAGGTGGCAAGATCTATTCAGAAAGAATGGGACAAGCTTCAGAACTGGATGAACATTTGGAAAATGCAGTTCAACTGAAAAGTGCAAAGTGGTACAGGTGGGCAACTGGAATGGAAATTAAAAATACAAGATGGCAGACACTGTCTTACAGGAAGCACCTTCTAAAAAGGATTTAGGGGTTTATGGTGGCACAACAATTTAATTGTTTAAGCAACATGCAGACGCTGTTAAAAAGGTAAATAAAATGTTAGGTTATATTGTAAAAACTGTTGATTATAAATCAAGGGACATTATGCTCAGAGTATATAATACACTAGCGGGACTGCATTTGGAGTATTGCTGCAGTTCTGGTCACCACACTACAAGAAGGACATAGCAGCACTTGAAGCTGTGCAGAGGAGAGCAATCAAGTGCACCTCAGGAGTTAAGGAATTGTCCTACTCTGATAGACTCAGAGAATTAAACTCTTTAGTCTCAAGCAGAGGAGACTGTGAGGGGACCTAATCCATGTCTTCAAACTCCTCAAAGGAACTGATAAAGCAGATCCAGTAGAATTCTCTCAGCTTCACAGACTTGAGGACACCAATGGAAATTAAGGGAAGTGCATTTGGGGCTGAAGCCAGGAAGCACTTCCTTACTCAAAAAGTTGTGGGAATCTGGAGCAGAAACCTTAACAGCCGTTAAGAAATTGTTGTTAGAACAGCTTAGCTATTAGCTGAAAAAACAAGCCTGATGGACTGAATGATCTCCTCTTGTTTGTCATATTTCTTATGTTCTAGTAGGTAAATTACTAACTGGGCCTGCGTGTCAACAAATTCAGATATGGTGAGAAGAAGATATAATGGATGGAAATCATTCACAAGTCTAATTGTTGGGGAGAGGCTGATTTGTGGTCTTGTAGTCCTTGATTTCACACTTAAGTATTGTCCACCTGGTGGTAAGAGTTTCAATAGACTCTGTTGGAGGTGGATGCTGTTCTTTATAATGTGTGAGTCCTCCTGATGACTTTGGTAAGGAAAATTTCATCCAGAGATGGAAGACCTGCTTCTGAAATAATGGTAAGAATTTTCTCAATAGCATCCCTATAAAAGCTACCAAGGATTTTGTCTTGCATGCCTAATTTCTTCAGTCTTCTCAGAAAGTCCCAACACTGTTGAGATTTCTTCACCACTTGAACAAAGTTGTGGGACCAGTAGGAGCCTCAGTAATATAAACACGGAGACATTTCACCCTATCTACCTTCACATAGGTGTTTGCAGCACCCTCCTTTTCCATGAGTTCCTAACCATATCCTCTGTTTTACTAATATTTAAGGAGATTTTGTTGTCCACATTTATCACCTCTCTCCTGTAGGACATCCCATCTTCCCCAGTAATCAGAGGTGGCATGGTGACACAGCTCTGCGTGTTTATGCCTCAAGAGTCACAGACTTGGGTTCATTACAGTCTGGCCACTCTCTGTGTGCAGATTTCCTCTGGATTCTCTCATATCCCTAAGGTTTTGCTCGTCGTGTTAATTTGTGCCTCTATTCAAATAATCATCATCTTATATAGTGCCATTCGCAGAGTCCACTCTTAAAAGGATCTTTACAAAATAAAACAACAGTAACAAGTGAGTGAGCGAGTATGGCCTTCTGTAAGTTTTTAATAGAAGAAGCCACTATGGGTAATGAGAGACATATACATTTTCAGAAGGGATAACATAGTAGTTAGTAGCAATAACTCACTTCCTGAATCAGTCATACAACCATTGCATTCGCTTCCCTCAAGTGGTGCCTATGGAAGCGAATCAGCACCTCCATCAAAACCAAAATTCGCATCTTCCAGATCCTAATCCTGCCAATCCTCCTCTATGGATTGGAAACTTGGACACTACTCAAATCAGACCTACGATTCATGACAGCCTAACTACGATTCATGATAACCTATGAAATGAGGATATTTAATGCAGATGTAAAAACGAGCCAATGATCAAGGAGGAGATCCAGAAACATCTATTATGATGGTGCTGCCATGTTTGTAGAATGGATAACAACTGGCTACCACACAAACTCTTCTGGCGAAAGCGATCCATGCAGTGGAGAGTCCAACGAACAGTGCCAAAGAAAGCATGGATCAAACTGGTGGAAGAAGACACTCTTGATGAAGGGCCGCCAGGCATGGGAATGCTTCAAATACAAAATCCGGCATCCATTGGCACTAACAGCAACGTACAGGCTTAGAAACAACCTAAACCAAGCACGAGCTACAGATCAAAGAAGAAGAAGCCTCCTAGATTGAACCTGTGTTTAATTGCTAGCTCTCTTCTGTCTTTCATTGCCTGATGAGTTTGGTTAAGGTTCCCTAAACTGGCAGCACTAAATTATAAGCACGTCCTACTTTGAAAAGGTATCCCATTCTGGGTTGGTTTCTAACTTGCATTCATTTTATCAAGTCTGTCATAAGACTAGAAGGCTTAGAAAATGGACATGTGTGTGTGCTTGGGTGATGCAGTGTTTAGCACTGCTGCCTCCTGGGGTCAGAATCCTGGTCTTATGGTTTTCACAGTCCTCTTGTCTCGCATTTCTTTGAGTACTTCAGTTTTCCTCCAGCACAACCAAAGACGTACACTGATTAGGTAATGGGACCATTCCAGATTGGCATCTTGTGGCTGGGTTTGTGTGTGTGAGCAGGTCCTACAGTGGACTGGCAACCTGCCGAGATGGTTCTTGCTTTGCACCCCACTGAATTGAAATAGGTGTGCTTGAGAATATTATGTTAGTTGAAATTAATGGAATCTTTTGTAAGATCTTAAAAATAAGCTCCTGTCTTCATTTTACATTAATATATTTGGCTGATGCCTTTATCCAAGCATTTGAGATACATTTGGTTCCATTTCTTTTGCTTTTCCAGTTGGAGCCTAGGCAGGTGAAGTGACCTGCTCATGGTCACATAGTGCCAGTAGCAGAATTTAAACCTGCAACCTCAGGGGTGGAAGTCCAAAACCTTTACCACTACACCAAACTGCCTGTGACTTGCTGACTAAGGAGCTTTATACTGGCAAGAACAAAAAAAAATTCAAACAAGCTCCCCCTTCAGGATGGTAACCAGAGTCAAGTTTTCATTGGAGTGGGATGTTCGTTCATTCGTCATGGGAGGAATGGCCAAACTCCACAGAGATGACCACCACTCTGGGGTTCAAAACCAGATTCATGAGGGTCTGGAGGAGCCGTGCTAAGCACTGAGCTACTGTGCCCACCGGGGGTGGGCGCTCAATAAACATACACTTTGGATATTAGCGCCTCCTGGTGCATCTTATGTCTGCTGACGGGTCATTTATTTTTATTGTGGAAATTTGAGCCTATATTCCCTTGTTATTTTTATTACATCGTGAAGAGTGTTTGTAACCACAAGATTCTGTGCCCCAAATGAAGCCAGCACAGCAGCCCTATCAGATGAAAGGGCATACTCCTCAGATTGAATGTGCACCTCCATTGTAAATCAAAAATGAAGAGCACCACACAGTTAAAAGGATAACAAAGTAGACCTAAAGAATAACATAAAGCACGGATCACGTCTGTGTTTTCTTTACATTCGAGGGCCCTTTCTGCAGAGAGGCTGTGGGCACTTTAAACGGGAGATGAAATTAATCCGCTGGTTCAGATGAGCTGCTTCAGCCTGCTCTAGAGACATCACTGAAGAACAGGATGGTTTTGTTTACTTGCAGGCCTCTGTGGAGTAGCGAGAAGAATGAAGTACTCAGTCACACTCTTACCCTCCTGACCCTGGTAACACATTCACACTGGAGTGCACACAAGAGAAAATACAGACTCGGTTTATTTAGGGCACTAAAACAACATCAAGCAGTAAAAACAAATGAACTGTGTGAAATTCATACCACTACCCACAATGCTTCAGGCTACATCAAAATGGAAAGGCCACAGCGAATACCAAAGACTCATTTATGTGTTCTCTAGTGGGCTGAGCAAATCTGCCTAAAATACAGAATGGAAACCTAAGGGGTTAGGCTTTAGCTTTACTTTATATAGTGCCTTTCTGTGCCTGCTATGTAGGGCTGCTTACACAAACAATTCAGCTGGTCATACTCCTATAAATTGGGCACTGGCAAGATAACCATGTTGATTACACTCACACTGGCAATCAGGAGGAAGGCGTAAATGGGTGCTATTATCACTGCAGGCAGACCACCAACTGCTGGATTAAAAAAAGTCGGCCTTACTGCCTCACAGCTCCCAGTTTTCAGTCTGGTCTATGTGGATCGTGATTGTTCTCCCTTTGCACTGCGGGTTTTCTCTCAATTTTTCAAGCATGCTTGTTATGTTAATTTTTACCACTATTTAGTTCATTACTATCTCATATGGTGCCTGTATTATCGTGAAAAAATCTTTACGTAACACACTTTAGGTTCTTTTTATATTATAAATTATTATCCTTGTGTTTGTTTGGGTACTGCACCACCTGAAATGGCATGCCTTACACTGGCACAGTGTCCCAGAAGTCTACATTCGCTGGATCCACCTTGTCTACTGCAATGTCTCCAGAGTTGTCCACTACCCAGTCGGAACTTCACCACCCTTCGCCTTCAATGTTGAAGTGTTTCAAGTCTCAGCACTTTCACCAGTACTGCTCAGTCTTCCCTGGACACTCCACATCTTCCACACAAATGAAGTACAAAGGGAACTGCAGCAACAAACACAACAATGGAAAACACAACTCGGCAATGATGGGCTACGCCTCAACATTAGCAAGACAGATGGAACCATCCATGTTGACGGTGAAGATCTGTTGAAAGTCACACAATCCAAGTACCTCAATTCACTAAATTGTAGCAACAATGTTTAACACAGCATGGATTAAGTGTCAGCAGCTCACCAGAGTCCTTAGGAACCATCAAATGCCTGTCCACCTGAAGACAAAGATTTACAAGACCATCGAGTGTCCGTAATTACACTGTAACTACTATGTAATTACCTGTATAAGTACAGTACAGTGTAACTATGAGTTATTACTCCGTACTTACTGTGTAATACAAAGCAACGTTATAGTTAATTACTCAGTTGTCACTGTTATTCCACAGTTTATATAATTACAATGTAACAATTTATCACTGATCCAAAAACAAGTGTACTTACATAGTTACGATGTATCTGTACTTTCAAAATGTAATAAAAACATCAGGGTATGTAACTACAACTATATAACAGATGTTCCATGGTCTGGGCAATTGTAATGGAGAATTGCAGTGATAAGTGCATAGGTTTTCGATGAGATTTCAAGATCTGTTTTAAATCGTGAAAACACTTTTGCAAAACTCTGACACCTCAAAGCTGCCAATTCAGGTCCCACTACTGACTATTCAGTCATTCTTTTATTCATTCATTTGATCGATTATTCATTTTTTCCAAATTACAATTTAGAAAATCCATTCACTCATTTAGTTGTTCCATTATTCATTGGTTTTTAAAAATATTCATTCATTCTTTAATTAAACCATTAATTCTGGAATTCGTTCATTCATGCATTTGTGCCATCACTTCTTTTCTTTATTGATGATTAGTTCAGTTTTTTATTCCTTCATTTATTTGTTCAATCATTCATACTTTAACTCTTTAATTTCAAGTAATGACTCAATGAACAATTAATTAAATAAATCATTATTTATTTAAATTACTTGCAATAATCAAGTTAATATTAGTTTTAATTAAGTAATAGTTTAATAGTTTTAATCAACTAAGGAATTCATTCATTCATTTGTTTCATCATTTATTCATTCCCTTATTCATTCATTTGATCAGTTAGATAGATAGATAGATAGATAGATATGAAAGGCACTATATAATAGATAGATAGATAGATAGATAGATAGATAGATAGATAGATACTTTATTAATCCCAATGGGAAATTCACATACTCCAGCAGCAGCATACTGATAATAAAAATATTTCCTTCAATTATTTGTTCAATTATTCATTGTTCCAATAATTCAATTATTAATTAAGAGATTAATTTATTCGTTATTCATTCAATTCTTAAATCATTCATTTTTTAACAATTCATTTATTCATTACATATTAAGGAATTCACTCATTTTAACATCATTCATGATTTCATTTATTTGACAATCAATTTGTTCAAGCATGCATTCATTACTATTATTTTGTATATTTGGACTGTCTTGAAATGTAATGGAGCATTGTGTAAGACCATTCAGCATGCAGTTAGTCACTTCTTCACATTGTTGGCTTCTTCCTCCATTGCCCTACTTGAAAAGCTCATTTGGGAAGCGTGGTCCTCAAACAAGGGTGTTGAAATGGCGGTTTGTGCGCGAGCGGAAAGGGGCTGTCAGACAAATGAGTGCTGCGCTGACTGTCAGTCAGAAGTGGCTCCTCGAGCTCCAGGGACTCGTTAAACATCAGGCGAGAGAAGTGGCAATGATCCTAACCATTTCCTGACGCCAGTCCCCTGGGAGCCCTTTTGGTCTTGAGTGAATAGCCGCTGATCCGTGTTGGGATGCAAGGAAAGAGTTCCATGTTTTTCTTAAGGAGTTAAAAAAAAAAAACCTGAAGCATGCAGTCACCTCATGACCTCTCACTGGCCAGATGGACGAAACTTTAGATGTAAGGAGATTTAGGAAGTTGTTACGTGCAGGTGTGTACCCATTCAAATCCATGGCACTCCGGGACACCTGAACACTGCTGCACTGAGATCAGATCAGCCAGTCTTTAAATTCTGAAACAACATTGAAGTACATCATTAACTCTTAAAGTGAGGAATGTCCCAAGATGCTTTAAAAACAAGTCTGTCCTCCACTTGCTAACCTGCTTATCCTGATTAAGGCGATGGCGGGGCTGGTGCTTGAGCAGGCAACATTGGGCACAAGATGGTAACCAACCCTGTAAGGGACCTACAAGGAAATCCTTATTTTACACAGTGCCTTTAACAATGGCCCAATCTGAACCGCATTATCCTATTAGCCACTTTTCAATCATATAATATTTAAATTAATGACATTTATATAGCACTTTTCTAACCTACTCAAAGTGCTTTATGTAGAGAGTGGGGAGCCACTGCAACCAACATCAATGTGCAGCAGCCACTCTTATGCCAGTACGGTCACCACACATTGGCTATTTGGTGTTGAAGGGGTGAGAGAGATAGCCAATTAGAGACAGGGAATGATTAGGGGGCCAGAATGGAAGAGGTCGTGGTGGGCAATTTATTCAGGACATTAGGGGGAAACATTACTCCTTTGAAAGATGCCCAGGAAACTTTTATGACCACAGACAATCAGGACCTCGGTTTTATGTCTCATCTGAAGGAGATATTCTGCAAACATTTGGTGCCTCCTGGTTAGTCTAATGCAGGGGTCTCCAACCTTTTTCCCCTGAGAGCTACTTTTACAAAATGAAAATGGCCGAGAGCTACTCATGTTTTCTAACGTTTATTCTCATAGCTTATTTCAACCCAAACAAACTGATTAAGCTTGTTTTGCCTGAACGTTTACAAAATGTTGGTGTCCACAACTCACATTTTGCATTAAAACATCACAAAGATATTTAGTTCACCTGCAAGTGCATGTTGTATGTCTGCATTTTCTAGTGTATCTCACACTATTGAATTAAAGCATGAATGCTGTTTCACTTCACAAGAGTATTCACGTGTCCAGTTGCATGTGTGATGTTTTTTTTTTAGTTAGTCAGATGACTGGCACTGCATGGAGTCAACAAGAGAGGCAGGTGTCAGGTGGAGTGCAGCCACTTAGGTTCACTCTTATGGAGTCATTTAAATGCTCATCTCTCAGTCTTGTTCTGAACTTTGATTTCATGACATTCATGTCAGACTCACAGAGGTATGGAGACCCAAACAAAGCAGACATTTTCAGAGATGCTTGATGAAGATT
This sequence comes from Polypterus senegalus, assembly GCF_016835505.1. Classification (NCBI taxonomy): domain Eukaryota; kingdom Metazoa; phylum Chordata; class Cladistia; order Polypteriformes; family Polypteridae; genus Polypterus; species Polypterus senegalus. The sequence continues at coordinate 92,273,226 of NC_053171.1, forward strand.
CTTCTAGTTATCTGGCTCTATTAAACTCCAGAAATGCTGAGAATGCTGTTGAGACTTTAATTGCACATTATTTTGAAGGTTTACTAATCTATACTAATAAAAGGCAAAGCCCTCACTGACTCACTGACTGACTGACTAACTGACTCACTGACTCATCACTAACTCTCCAACCTCCCGTGTAGGTAGAAGGCTGAAATTTGTCAGGCTCATACCTTACAGGTTACTTACAAAAGTTAAGCAGGTTTCATTTAGAAATTCTTTGCGTAACGGTCATAATTGAATCCTACTTACGTACATATATACGTCCATAGCTTGCAGCTCGGTCGCCGTGTGAGGCGGCGTTGGGTCCCCCATCCCAATGCCTCCCACGTTGTTGGCTATCTGCCTGTATAAGGCCATCCGTCGCTCCAGTCTCTTCATTCCCTTCCTTGCTTTGCCATGGTATTCACGTCTCCCTGCTGATAATTGCAGCCTTTTTATTTAATCCATGGCTTCTCCGCTGTTTTATTGTTTGTTTATTATGATTATAGTTATTGTGTAGGTATTTTAGACTTACGTTACATTGTTCAGGTACCCATTTCCTTTATCGTTCCAACCGTACCCCCATTAACATGTCTATCGAGGGGATCACCATCGATCAAAGAACTGTCACTTACCGAGTGGTTTCCATGCCCGGAGACGCCGCCTGCCTTTTCCATTCTCTGTTTTACATATTGCACGGCCATATCAGGCTCACTCTTGATATCCGGAGGAACATTGTGTCTTATGTATTGAATGACTGGGACAGGTTCAAGGTGTGGACTGATGACGGTACAGGAGATAATTATACTACACAGGAGCACTAAAATAGTGAAATGCTTAAGCCCTTCACCTATGCTTCTGCATGTGAGTTGATGGCTGCTGCTGAATTGTTCGGTTGTCGCTTTCAAGTGTACCGAAATGGCCAAATATTTTACACCTTTCGACAACCGCCAATGCCTCTTAAACATCTTAGATTGACAGGTGACGATTTCAGTAGTGGACACTTTGATGTTTATGAATGTTTCAACTCTCAAAAGCTGGATACGAAGTTATCGGTGAAACCGGTTGTATACTTACAACGCTTGACAGATAGCAAATGTCTCTTCAACACAAGTGCTGCAAATACTGTCGTAATTGAAACAAACCATGAAACTCAAACCGATTATGACAGCATGCAATCCAAGCTGTGAGAAAACAGTAAAAAGGAGGCATGCCAGACGTCGTGGTACATTTTCTCAGGAGCTAGACGAAAACAACTTTGTGTCGCTAAATACTCGCAGGCAAATCCACAAGTTCATAGAGACGCTGTCGCTAAATATTCGCAGGCAAATCCACAAGTCAATACCGGGAATGCCTGTTAAACATCTTAGATTCACGAGTAGCGATTTGGGTAGTGAACACTTCGATGAATGAAACCTGTTATCTTTACAACGGTTGACAAACACGGAATGTAACATGAACACAACGTGTCTTCCAAATACGAACCTGATTGAAAGAAATAATGATAATCAAATCCTTGATGACAGCAACACTCATAACAGTGACAAAACAATTACATTGACAATCATGTTACGTTATTTTTAAGATGTTTCCTTTTCTTTTTCATAACTTCTTTAACACACTACTTCTCTGCTGCAAAGCACGGGTATTTTGCTAGTATATAATATATAAAATCCAATGTCTCTCTGTCTGTATGTCTGTCCACTTTTCACGAGAGAACTACATAACGGATTTAAATCATTCTTTTTCTATAATCTGCTTGAACATTCCGGTTGATTTTGTGACTTCTCCCATTTCGCTATGTATCATAGTTCGCTTGCGATACCGATTTATTTGCGCGAATCTAAGATCCACGCAACAGGCCGAAGGGAGGGGCCTTCCTCACTCACTCGCTAGCTTCGGGGCATGTGTGGAAGTTCCTTAACTCCGCTTAGCTAGCGAACGAGAGAACAATTGAATTGAACATTGTTTGGCATTTAAAATAAACTGTTACTTAGGTCTTGATGAGTTTGAGTCCGGATATTCTCTTAAGTGTATGCCACATGAACAATGACTAGGTCAGGATTAGTGAGGAGCAAGACAATACTTGTGAAACTGAACTTGTAGCACTTCACCTTCCAATTGATTTTGAAAAATAAATTGTGCTTCGCTTACTGTGAAATTTGTGCCCTTCTCTCAAGACCAAAGGCGTGTAGTCTGTCTGGATGCATTTTCATGCATTGATTCTGCACATGTCTGCCTATATTTATTATTTAAATGAAGATTTCCAGTGAGTGTGCATTTCCTCAACTAGGATAAGGCCGTTGTTAGGTAAAGGTAGGTGGGAGTGGGGTTTGGCAGCAGCAACTCTGTGTGTAGCGAATGTTCCTGTGGAGAAAACACAGTGATATTCAGGATGGTACGTTCCAATGTGTCTTCATGTGGAAAATATTTGTAGCACATGTGAAATAATCAGCCTTGACACACACCAAAAGGTTTGGGTCAGCCACCCGTATACTTGAGATTTGGCTGCAAAAAGAGAAAATAGGTTGCACAGTTGTGTACAGATTGAATCCAAAACAGGACTGATTAACAAAGGAAAGATAGCAGGGTTTTAAGGTCGGTCAGGGGAAGTGATATCATCGGGTCCGGAAACCGGAAGTGGCGTCATCAAGCAAGGAACCGGAAAGTGACATCATCAGGCCTGGAACCGGAAGCAATGTTGTCGGACGCAGGCAGAATTTTCTGTTTTTGATCTGCAGGAATAACAGAGAAATGATTACTGTACTCTGCCACCCCATGACCTGGCATGGAATTACCTTCTTTTGAGCCTTTTAGGTGTCTCCCATGCACATGTGTGTGACACACATTTTTAAAATACGTCCTGCACTTCCCTGTGGTGATGTGAGTGAGAGGCATAACTATAACTGATTTTATTATGGATCTGCTGCAGATCACATGCTTTACGCAACTACAGAAAAGTACACAGGTAAATATGGGGGAGTGTGAATTAGGCTTTAGGGTTTAGTGTTTCGTGTTTTCTACCAAAAAAAATCATTTACAGCCCCAAAAAGCTCTTCATGGAGTTTCAAAATCCACAATCTGTGAAATTACTTGCTGTGGATGGTTGGAAGGACACCTAAGGACTTAGATTGTTCATCTGTTTAATTCCTAATCTTAATCTTACTAAAGAAAATGGCATAAAAGCTACAAACTAATAGTAATAAGGAGCAGTCTTCACAACTCACAAGGGTTAACAGTTCGGTAGAGTTGGTCTTTTCCAAGAGCTCCATTCTGGTTGCAATTTGGGTCCAGATTGAGACATCTCTCTCTGGGCTATCCCGTCTTTTATGGTGCCCCAACCGGACAGGGTGGAGTCAGTGGGCATTTTCTTGGCACTTTAAGTTAAAACAGATATGACACCATTAGCAATAGTGACCCCTTTAGCAGTGGGGTGGTATCACTTACCTCAGATAAGATGGTCATCTGACGTGCATGCATGACACTGCAAACCAAATTTTGGTGTCAGTTTTGTGAAACTGTACATAAATGTAAACTTGCCTGTTTTGCTTATCACCAACCAGAATTCATTAACCCGGGTCTTCTTGGGCTAGCAAGCCATATCGCTAAGTACTGTACCAGAGTGTTACCCTGCCAAAAAGAAATAAGCAAAGCTAAAGTTGAGGTTCACCAATCTAATTTGAGGTGAGTTTAGACGAATCAAGGTTCAAACACTAAACACCAACCCCTCCTCACGTGCACATTAGAGGTCTTGTGCTCAGCAAGAAAGCTTGTCACTTGTCAACTGATAGCATCATTAGAAAGGCAAAAGCTCAATCTTAGAAAATTATGTCACTTTTCAAACCCAAACTGAAAGTCTCCATGGACCTGATTGTGTTAAGATTTTGTTTTTGCCTTTTTGTAATTCACTCCCATTACCTTGTTTGTCTACTTTTCAAGTGATATCTGTGTTTTTTTTCCTTGAATTACTTGTTTAGGGCCCTCATGCATTCCTTAATGGACACAAGGCACCTACTGCCTTAACCACACTGAAAAAAGTATAATATTGATGTTGTTCATTCAACATAAATTTTATCTTTCAAGCAACTTAAGATTAGTCATTTAGTGTTGTAGCTTGAAATCTTTGGTTTCAGATCTCAATCAAAGTACTGAAATTTGTTTGTACCAAAGGGAATAAACATCCATCCAACCATTTCCCAACCCACTGAATCCGAACACAGGTTCACGGGAGCCAATCCCAGCACACAAGGCAGGAACCAATCCACCACAGGACACACACAAACATACCCACACACCAAGCCCAATGTAGAATCGCCAATCCAGCTAACCTACATGTCTTTGGACTGTGGGAGGAAACTGGAGCACCCGGAGGAAACCCACGCAGACACAGGGACGAACATGCAAACTCCATGCAGGGAGGGCCCAGGAAGTGAACCCAGGTCTCCTAACTGCAAGGCAGCAGCGCTACCACTACGCCACCGTGCCGCCCGGGAATAAACATCAAAACCTTATTTCAGTTATCCAAATATTTTAGGTTGTTCGTGTGCTATGTGGGAGGGCCGTTTGTATTTTCTTCCGGTCGAACTTTCCAGCGTGATGGCTTTCCAACTGCCAAAAAAGAAAAACACTTTCTAGAGTGGAGTGGACGTGGCTATACTGGTCTGGTCATTTTCAGCAGCAGACTTTTATAACGGAGGATTTCTGGTAAGTAACCCTGTTTCTCAACCGTAAATTTTAAGTATAAGAACTTGTAATAAAACATACTTTCAAGAAAGCTGTAGAAACGTTTAATAATTTTTTGTTGTATATTTAAGATTTAAAACTACAAAATGCTAGTGTATTTGCACTAGATTTTTAAATAAATGTAAAAAGTAGCATTGGAATGTGTTATGTTCATAATATTTCTAATAGCAATAAAAGAGGTTACGACCAATAAACCATTTTAAATTGTAACAACTTAAAAAATAGATTTACTTCAGTATAAAACAAGTGAGTTGCACCCAATCACTGTAAATGATTTGTCTCAACTTAAAAATTGTGGGTTCAATAAGATAAAAAGAATTATATTGTTTCAGATTGAAAATCCATCCATCCATTTTCCAACCCGCTGAATCCGAATACAGGGTCACGGGGGTCTGCTGGAGCCAATCCCAGCCAACATAGGGCACAAGGCAGGAACCAATCCTGGGCAGGGTGCCAACCCACCGCAGGACACACACAAACACACCCACACACCAAGCACACACTAAGGCCAACTTAGAATTGCCAATCTACCTAACCTGCATGTCTTTGGACTGTGGGAGGAAACCGGAGCGCCCGGAGGAAACCCACGCAGACACGGGGAGAACATGCAAAACCCAGGTCTCCTAACTGCGAGGCAGCAGCGCCACCACTGCGCCACCGTGCCGCCCCAGATTGAAAATATTAAGTTTTAATTATTTTAAGTTGAATGGAGGTTATACTTTTTTCAGTGCATGTTGCTGAGGCATTTACCCTACAAATGATGTTTTCATGCTTCATAAGTCCTTGTGGCCAGTTGACTGTCTTGTCTTTGTTATTTTGGCTTTTGACTTATTGGATTTGGAAATTAACTTACAGACTTGTGAACTTTATTGATTATTCTAGCTGCAATTCATTTCAGTTTTCTTATATATTTGTTGCTTTGTGACTTTGATGCTTTTTAATTCTTTGTTTAATTTAGTAAATTCAATTACATATTACCAGTTGGGGTATACCATAATAGATTGAATTCATTACAGAGCACAACTGGTCACCATCACAATCATTAGAATAGATCATTTAGTCTTGGAAATCTATAAAGCACAAATTCTTGACTTTCCTTTATGGTGAGACACTACTAAATGGATGTGGCCAAATATCAGCCTGCTCACAAGTCCAGTCTTTGATTACAAAAGTTGGAAGTATCCTCCCCACGATACACTCAGCCAGCAAATTCTAAAGAATATTCATGTAATCTGCACAGAAGTTTTGTTGCGTGCAGGTTGGATGAGTTTGCTTAGCAATGGCCTGAGAGGTGAACTCTGAAGATCCAGGGAGAACAGTGACCATTGAAATCTAAAGCACTTCGTGACTGGAGATGAATCAACATTAAAGCCTGCAAAACCCTTGGATCTGGTCACAGCTACATTATGCTGTCTGTGGTGTCGGCTGAAGGTGACAGCCAGTCAGGGCTGATATTCATGGCACAACAGTCCACCAGTCATTGTGTAAAGGTACAGTCATGGCTGGAGGAAAAAAATACCCCATTATTTCTCATCTGTCATTAATTATATCGTCAATTACTGCTTGTTGGGTATTACTGGAACACTCTATTTTTCATTTTGGCAAGAACTGCACTGAAGAAACGATGACAGCCCAGAAACGACTTCATATTTTTTTATTGCTTACAAAAAAATTAAAGAGAAGGGGCTGCCTTATGGAGATGGCTTATTATAAATAGTCTTATTGCCAGGGTGTGTGACTCATTAGTAGAAAAATAAAATGTCTGTCGCAGCTTTAATAATGTGTCTGTGTAGCACACGACTAAGTCCACAATTATGCCAGCAGCTTATATTTTTTGAAACGTTTTTGTAGTCACACACCACATAAATACAGCTAGGGACCTTCAGTGAATTAGATGGTCCGGGAGCCAAAATTGCAGTCTTGAACTTCATCCAGTGAGTTTTGCGAAAAGACATTTTAGATCCTTTCAGTGCCATTGACCAAGTGCTCTTCTACAGAGCAAGCCAGTGAAATACAGGCTTCTTAGCCCGCAGAGGTAAGTGATATGTATGTCTTGCATGGAAAAAGCCAAAAATGTCTTAGGATCAAAAAATGAATCTCAAGAAGTCCAGTGGCTTCTACAGCTACAGAAACCAGGGTTCAAATCCTGCCTCAATCATTTTCTTTGAGAAGTTTGAAATGTTCTCCCTGTGTCTTCATGTGACGATGTGGGTTCTGGCTCCACGCTCCCTTTGATGTTTGGGAACCCTTGAACCCAACACCGTCGATAATGTTACCGAGTGAGCTAGTCAATGGAGGCAAATTGAGCATCTGAACAAGGGGATGGTTAAAAGTGAAAACAGTGCTTTTATTAAAAACAGTCAACAAAATAAACAGTGTTCATGTAAAGTGCAGTGCTCCAAAAGTTCTTCATTAAATAATCCAATATAAGAATGTGGGGGATAAAACCAATAAATAGAAAAAAAACACAATCCTTTAAAACCAGAGGTTAGAATCTTCTCTAGGAAGCAATCTTTAAAAACAACAACAAATCCGGTGCATCGTTTATTAGCGTTTCCGTTAGCGTCTCACCTGCTTATCCCGTTTGGGCTTAGCAGCAGGCAAGACGCTCTCTGCAGCTGCCCTCCTACAACACACGCGAGACTGGAGACCTCCCGATCCCTGGCTCCGGTATGGCACTCATCCCAGTCCCCGAGACTTGATTACCCCAATAGCCAGGACGCACACATTGGGGACTCCAACACCAAGCCTCCTGACTTCCGTTGCCTTTCCACGGCCTTCTGCGGCTCGTCGCTTTCCTCTAGGCACTCCCGCTACCTGGTCACTCAGCGGGAGCAACATCAACTCAAACGCCTGGGTGTCGGCCTAACACCCAGCTTTCTCGCAGCTGCCCACGGCCGATCGCGCTCACCACACTCACGCACCGCCTGCTTCCTCGCTCCCTGTAACCTCCGTCCTCATCTCCTTTTTTTTTCACCTCCACAACCGACTCGCGCTTCTTTTTAAAACGTGAGGGGCCATCACAGCTGTAGCATTAGCCACGGGAGCAATCACAAATGTGGGCAGTTCCTCACCTGTGCACACGGTGAGAAATGCCCACATCGACGACCGCCCCGCGGCTCGCTACAACAACGCCCCCCTCACGAAGCCGCCTCGGGTGCGGTGATTATTTAAAATGAATGGCCTTTGCTCAACGAGCTGTGGACCCATAACACCACACTTCATGAAAGATATGGCTTCCTGATACTTCTCAAAGACAAAGTGGGTGAACATGGTTGTGCCCTGTGATACACTAGCCTTCCATCCATGGCTTGTTCCTAATATGGGCCTAATACTATTAGAATAAGGCTGGCATTCCTCTGGCCCTCTAATGAAAAACTGCAAGTCAGTTAGTCATTTCCCCACCCGCTATACCCTAACACAGGGTCACGGGGGTATGCTGGAGCCAATCCCAGCCTACACAGGGCGTAAGGCAGGAACAAATCCCGGACAGGGCGCCAGCCCACTGCAGGGCACATACACACCAAGCACGCACTAGAGACAATTTAGGGTCGCCAATGCACCTAACCTGCATGTCTTTGGACTGTGGGAGGAAACCGGGGCACCCAGACGAAACTCACGCAGACAAAACATGCAGGGGAAACATGCAAACTCCATGCAGAGATGGACCCGGGAAGCAAACCCAGATGAAAAAACGTGAACAAAGAAAATGTATGCATGAACAGAAACCATGAAACCATGAAACTTTGCTGATCTCCATTTTTTTTTTTTGTATTTCACTGATTACTGTCTTTGATTTAGTTCTGAATGAATGAATTATGATTGTGCTTTGTGATTAACTGGCATCCCTTCCAGATCTGATTCCTGCCTTGCATGGCACCTGATGCTGATGATGTAGATACCAGCTTTCATTCCCCTGCACTAAAAATAAACTGGTTCAGAAAATGGATGGGTGAAGGCACTTATTATATATCCATGTTAGCGACTATTTTTGGACTAGCCATACTAAAGCAAAGCTGATAAACACAAAGTTCTCATGGTCTGTCAGACCTTACTTTGGTGTTATAAGCACTGATGAGTATCAGTTGTTGTCTGCACCATATATAGCAGCTGTATTCAAGTTTTAATGACCTAAAAGTGAATGCCTGGAGGCTCAGTATCTAGAGCTACTGACGTATAACTGCAAGAAACTAGGTTTTGTAAAATACGCAAGAGGAGACAGCATAAAGTTTTGGGGTCCGCCAGCCCCGTATATTGTGCAGAAATTATATTATTCAACAGGTCAAAATTACAAACAGAAATCATTCATAACGCGACGCCGAACCATGGCGTCCGCGGCCATTTTATTGGGGAGGAGCCGGAAGTGGAGGAATGCTGGGAAGGACTATGAGGGAGGCTGGGATTGGTGACGTCAGGGCAAGATGGCGGAGGAAGGGCGGAAGTGCCGCACTGCGGTCAAAACCCGGCTTATGACGGAGGGAGGTCCTTTTCCTATGAGAAAGCAGAGGGAGAAAGTTAGTACCCACCATTCCCTGCCGGCGAATATGTTCCCAGGTGCGTTCGAATCCGTCCGCGGCCTCCTACTCGCGCGTGCGTGACAGTTTATATTCTATTCAAGCATGCAGAAGTCAAACAAGAAGTTTTAAAAAAATGCTTCAACTGAGAGTTATTAGAGAAAGTAAAACACTCTGGTCAAGTCCCACTGTGTTAGTACCAAAGCCTGATGGGACCTGGAGGTGCTTCCAAAAAGCTGGCCTGTATATAAATCACCAAAGACACTTCTTTTGTGTAACTGAAGCTAAAACTCTAGCAGACTTGAAAGGACAATGTGGGGTCAAACCCCAGTTGTCTAAAAAAGCAGTCACTATCACTTTTTGGGTTTGCATTTACTCCCTGTGTCTTTGTTTTCTCCAGGTTCTTCAATCTTCTTTCTCCTCCAAAAATGCATACATTACTTCAATTGGCAGCAAGAATGAACATAGGTGAGTATGTGATAGATGTGTGATAGACTGTGAGTGTGTGATAGATAGATAGATAGATAGATAGATAGATAGATAGATAGATAATGAAAGGTACTATATAATAGATAAATAGATAGATGTGAAAGGCACTCTATGATAGATTGATAGATAGATAGATAGATAGATAGATAGATAGATAGATAGATAGATAGATAGATAGATAGATAGATAGATAGATAGGCTTGTGACCTGAAGGATACAAATAGGTTAGGTTGTCCCGATCCTGCTAGACTATTGTAATGTGTAGTTTTCCAATGTATAACCTTCAGTTGAGATGGTACGTTACTTCCCATGCCCCTTAAATTGGATTAAGTGGATTCAGTAAATAAAGGGCAATTTGAGATGGACTGACGTATGTATAGATAGCACCAGCTACAAGCTTGGGAGCTACAAAGAATGAAACCTGAGGTGACACGAAAACAACAAAGCAAATGAAAGACACCTCATCCCTATCGGGATCCTAGTATCTAGACCTGATGAATTAATAAAGAGGTTCTCACCTTATCATGTGCCAGAATATCCTGCTGTTGCTTTCTTATGTTTAAAAACAGAAGACATGTAGCATGTAAGATCAGATCATCAGGCTTACTTGAAAAGCTAATATCCTAGCTACAGCATATATTTTTTAAAAAGCCATCATGGTCTTCATCTGACACATACTTGTTCCAGATTTCCATGAACCTTTGTTCAAAGAATTTTCTCCTAGGTGTCATCTTGGAAGCATGTCTCCTGTTTTTCAGAGGAGATGAAAAGTGTCTGTATGTGATCGCAAGTATCTTTAATTTGAGGGGAGCTGAAGTCGCTGATAAATTTTAGATCACTGTACCACAAAATGATCAAAGCCAGAAAAGCTTTGGAATACAGAGAGATATCACATGTACAGTATATTTACCGCTTTAACCTAAGGGGCTCTGAGGTTTGTATTAGTAAGCTGTCCAGCAGACTCGGGATTTATGAATCCCTTCTGGCACATTTGTTTCACGTATCTTTCATTCACAACAATTTTCATTACAAAAACATGCATTCCATATGGTCAAAGCTGACTAGATGTCACTCATACATGCAAGCTAATAAGCGACAGCATATGTTCATCAGAACAATTATCTTCACTTTCCTCTACAGCTTAACTGAGAAAATGCCATCTGGATCATTAAGCCTTCACAAGTGATTGAATAAAATGGTTGTGTCAAAATGAAGGAAATCTGGTCTGAGCCCGGAAAATTTACACATATGTTCCCCATGTTGTCAGATGCATTGCAAATCAACTGCACATTTGGTTGAAGGAGATCCTTCCTTTTCACATATGTGTTCATATGGTGGGGAAGCAGTTAAGTGCAATGTCTGAGCAATTGAGGGTTCTTATTACTCTGGGAATGTCAACAATGCTCTAAACGTCCCCGATAATATGTTGCAGTTGCTCGTGATTAAGGGGGTTATAATATAAGAGCAGTACAGCTGTGATTTGACCGAGAGCAACAGACATGGTAGATTGACAAAGTCCCTTTAAGTCATCTGGATCTCTCGGCCGTGACCCATGAGCTGAGTATACCAGGGCTTAGAGGATCATAATCAGTTTTCCTCCAAGGTTTGCAATCATCATCTTGTAGGGCTCAATGAATTATAGTCCCTCACATGTTTTGAAAGAGGAAAAAGGCAGGGGTGTAACAAAAATGATGTGACATGAACATAACCAAGCTATTTTGTATAGAAAAAACAACTGCCAATACAGATAAACCCTCTTAGAATGATAATATATCAATATGAAACTAGATATAAAATAAGCAGGAATAATACATATATCAAAGCAAAATATATGTGCCCTATATATGTGCCATTCTGATTTCCTCTTTACTGTACTTATTTGATTTTTCTCTATTTTTATTTATATGGATTGATGATTTCCATTCTTTGATTATTACAGTCACATTCACTCCAGATTTATATATTTTTCTTTAAATGTATTTTTATCCTTATCTGTAACAGCTATTTTTGATGGTTTTCCACTCTTATTTTGAAATATATGCTGTGATGGATGCCAGGTGTAGATGGGTTGAGG